>NC_141043.1:23777500-24106250 GCF_052040795.2 Danio rerio
TTTTAGCTGCGTGTCTAGCTCCCCCTTTTGGGACCCTTTTGTCATGCTAGGTACCCCTTGCAAAGTGTACATTAAAAGTGGCACGGTACGGTTTGCTTTTAGTTGCCAGTGGAACGGCCATAAAAGCGTACCGAACTGTTTCGTACCACTCGGTGGAAATGACCATAAAACCCATCATTTAATCTATTTATTTACTGTAAATGTGTGTAAATATATATATTTATTAATTTTTGTAAAGTACAACGTGTATTTTTTTTATATGAAAGTGTCTTCGTTTACCAAACAAGTTAGGTAAAAAATTAAGAAGTTACTTTTTCAGCCCTTATATTCTCAAAATCATTCTGCTTAAACAGATTTTATTTAATTATATATATATATATATATATATATATATATATATATATATATATATATATATATATATATATATATATATTTTATTTATTTTTTTTTTTAAAATAAAATCTTTGCTGAAATAGTAAAAAAAGATTCCGTCACCCTACTGATTTGCCTTCAAGTTTTTATTTTTACACCTCAGGAGCTCTCATTCTTAGTAGTTTACTGACATTAGTACTAGTATTAGAAATGTAAAAGCTGTACTTTTTTTTTACATTTCTATCTATCACCTAGCAAATGTGCCAATATATGATTTCTATCACGTCTGAATATTTCACATTTAATTTCGTAAACATTGCAAATTGTCAAATCTTTTGAAATGTGCAACATAGGCTGCGTAATATGTGTAAAGAAGAAACATTTCAAACTGTGCTGTACTAAATTCAAATGGCTGTTTTTTTTATATTTTTTCATGTCATATTCACCATGTAGTGTATGTAAAATTACTCTATATAACATTTATGATTCCTAAGTTAGACATACGTTTCAGATTATTAACATCAATGCTATTTAGTTTTTTCTTTCTGTTCAAGTCTTCAGGTATACCCTCTGCTAACTGCTCGCCATGTCTCATTACAGCCTGTGTGCTTTGTTTTCACTTGTATTAAAACAATATATATTATTTTAGGATAATTAAAGCTGTTGGTTGGGAATCGCCATTTACTTTGAAATGCCATTTTCTCCTGGTTTGTGGCAGCGAGGGAGCAAGGGAAGCTTTGTTATAATTTTATTTGGTTCTTTTTTTAGCAGGTAAGTTAGGATTATTTCCCTGCAAGTTAGTTGTCTTTTTGTTTATTATTTTGGCCTGGATTCTCTTCCGAAGAGATGCTTACCAGATCTTTATTTTTGAAAATAAACATTGTTATTCCTTGCTAAATACCTGTTGTGGTTATTGTGCGCTGGAACAGGGGAAGGGGAAAACCTTAAAATTGTTATTTTAAAATTTAGTTTTTAGTTTTGTTATCGTTCCCACCAACCTTAGACTGGTTTAGACGTAACAGTGTATTAGTGAAAAATTACATTATAGTTATATAATTATATAATTTAAAACCAAATTTAAAACCGAATCAAATGATTTACACAAAATGTTTCCCCCTGTAAGGTATACAGTAAATATGAGTCCATTAAAAATCCATATTGGTCAATATCTCTGATGATTGCTCTGAAGTGCTTCTTTTATCCTCACTCGTAAGCCACTTTGGATACATCTGCCAAATCAGTAGCCAATCTATTGGATTTAACAGTATCTTTCTGTGTTTTCTGATAGGAAATTACTTGAGCAGAAGGATGAGGAGCTCCAGCAGCATGTGCGCTCATTGCGGGCCAAGGAGGCAAGTTTGGTACGCACCAACTTGGAAATATCTCACCGTGTACAGGAGTTGGAGACTCGACTGCAGGTCATGGAGAGTGAACTTAACACAGCTAGAGAAGAGGTTTGTGGGATAACAGTGTCATGCAAATTGTTGAAATAAAATGAGTGTAGCTGATGACCATGAACTACTGATGTGTCCTGCAGCAGAGAAGCGGCCAGAAGAGCTGCCACAGGCTGGAAGAACAGCTGCTGTCTGCCCAGCACGAGTCTGAGAGACTGCAGGAAGAGCTGAAGCTGGTCGTCCAGCAGCTTGACACAAATGTCAGGTATTATTCCTCAATGGCTGAAAATGACAGTAGAGTTTGGCGTAGGTTGCATACATTTTTTGGCAATTTGCAGCTAAAAACAAAAAAATAGCATTTTGGTGTTTTATTTACTTTATTGTTTTGTTTACTTGTCTGCAACATTTTGAAAACAAAATATTTAAACTTTAAACACTTTCTCCACTAGAGGGTGCATATTCACAACAGACTTTTTTATTTTTTTAATATTCATAACAGACAAAAATGTAATTTCATGATGCTGTGACTCATGGGAATCATGGGAGTTGTGGTCTTTATTTCATCTTACAGGACTAAAAATATTACATTTAATTTGTCATGCATCTCCTAGCAGGTTAGCACACGTTTCTGTATGAGTTTGTTGTGTTTTCAGTCTGTTTTTAGTGTATTATGACCATTTTTTTTCCTGAAACTAGTCCACAACTGTATGATTCTCTTCATTTTAAACGCTATTGACCATTATATCAAATAGACTAGGGCTGAAAAGATATTTTAAAAAATGGCATTGCAGTATTATATTCGCGATGTTGGGTATAATTTTAACTCATAAAATGAATAGCTCTATTTGCAAATAATTAGCAACTTTAGGACTAATTTGGATGATAATAGGAAGATTTTGTAGTAGAGCGCATCTGCATAAAATGTAAAAAGCTAAATCAAAAGCAATGATACAGTAAAGCATACAGTTACAAATGAAATCAATGCTTTATGGTTTTTCTGGGAGTCTAACAATATTCAGGAACACAAATTGAAGAATTAAATGTAAAATAAATAACACTGTATAATCTTCATTCTGCACACAATGAATCTTTCTTGAAGTTACAAATTTTAATTTCTTCTGCCTGAATGCTTTAAACTGGCTTGAAATGTGTACACAGTCACAGGCCCTAAAAAACAAGCAAATAACACTATTTTTTGGTAACTTTATGGTTAAACTTTGCAGTTATTTCACAGTCGTGTGTGTTACTCAACTATAATGCTGATTTGACATTGCAGATGATGTTATGTGACTATTGTGGTTGTGCACATTATGATATCGATGCCATAACTATATATTGTGCAGCCCTAAAATAAACTCTTGTTCTGCAGGAGATACAATGAAAAACAGTCACAGCAGAAAACCAAGTTGCGCAGAGCTAAACAGATCTTCATGAAGACAGTCAGCCAACATGAGCAAAGGATCCAGCAGCTGGAAAATGATCTGGCTCTTGCAACAAGTCTCTCAGAGAAAGTAAGTATTTTCTGACCTTAAACACTAGATATATAACCTATACACCGTCCCTTGAGTGTGTCACACTATGAGCAGGAGAAGGACTGGATTAGGACTGTAACAGAAGAAAACGAGCAACTCCTTCTGGAGAGACGAGAACTTCTTCAGCGAATAAGTGAGGCAGAGGAGATGGGGAACAATGGACTGAGAACCGCTACTACAACCCAGCAGAGGTAAACATCCCTTTAAAGCTCTTTTACATTTGACAGGAAAGCACAGAAACATGCTAACTGATTTGTTTTCTGCTGTTCTTTCTTAGAGTTAAATTCCTGGAAATGGAGAACAAACAGCTGCAGGAGAAAACTCTAACACTGGCCAATCAGATAGGAATTTTAGATCGTGCATTGAGAAACCTTCAGTCGGTGTGTACTGTTGAGGTACACCTCTGATGAGCTACTTCAATTTTATATTAGTATTTAAAGAAAAACTTTAAACTATTTGAAGTTCACAGATGCTGCTAATTTGTGTGTATTTGTCGTAGGAGGTCAAGAAAATGTTTCCATCTGGAGCTCATCAAGATGGTTTGTTGCGAACATCAACTCCAAGGTATATATTTTCCCTAACCTGATTTGACCAAATAGGACATGTTCCTGGATTAACATCCCAATCAGCCAATCAGAATTAAGGGATACGTTTACCGTTTATGTTAAGTTTAAGGTTGATTTATACTTCTGCGTCAAGCGTAGGTATGCTCCAGCGCAGCCTTCACATGGCCGCATAGCCCTCGCCATGGCTGACATGGACACCGACACGCACCCCTTTAAAAAAAATTTAACTACACGTCACAACGATGCGTAGCGCAAGCTCTGTGGTTGGTCGGTTAGGTAGCTGTGACCAGTGTGACTGAGAGCCACACGAACCCGTTGGAGCGAGTGTTTACAAGTGTTGAGTCCCATGAAGTAGCTTTAGATGGAAACTGTTGTTTTGTGTTTACCTTTTGATTAAAGTTGTTGCATGTCTGCCGGTTCCAGCTTCAAAATAAAAAAGTTTAAGCCACTTGTACATTTAGGTAGTGTTAGGAAAAAACAAAACGCATTCGAAGAAACACACCACAGAGGAACATAGAGGAACAGTATAAATGCTACGTTCAAGGCAGGCACCGTAGATCAAGACGATCGCTCGACACAGAAGTATAAATCACTCTAGGCTTACGGTTAGGTTTATGCACTTTTACATGATTGTTATCTAACTATTATTCCCCTCTGATTTTGGGGATAATTTACAATTATGGTTGGGATTAGATGGGGCTTAATATGTGCCAGAACACGCCGGATCCGGCACCTCTGAAATCTGATCCGGCACCTCATTTTACCGATCCCCCTTCTCACCGCCCTCCTCCCCCATCTGCTGTTTACTTTCACTTTGTTCTGCGACTCCCCAACCCTCTTCACTTTCGTCCGCAACAACCAACCCCCGCCTCATCTCTTGACTTACGTCTGCAACACCCTTCCGCTATTCAACGTCTCACTATCTCTCCCACTATTTTTTTCGGTATTCCAACTTCCTCTATATTTCAGTTTGAGAATAGTGTTAGATTGAGAAAAAACTATACAAAATCTTACTTTCTGTATTTAATACAATTTAAGTAAGGCTGCACAATATTGAAAAAATCTGATATTGCCATGTTTTGTTTCTCTGCAATACATATTGCGATGTGAAAACACTTTCACCAGATGGCTTGAATAGCTCTATTTGGAAAGAAATCATTGATTTTTTTGACTAATTGGGGTGATTTTGTAAGGATGTGAATCAATTAAAAAAAAACTAAAACCAATTGCTGGTAAAAAATTTTTTATTTCAATAGAGCAAAGAAAAAAGTTAAATAAACAGTGATTTATGGATTTCCATCAAATCAAACAGAAATTTATAAGGTACAGAAATTGAATAATGAAATGTAAAATAACTTTTTCTGTTCAAAAATGCTTTAAACTTTTGAAATGCTGTTAAAGCTCATGCAACTGGTAAACTTTCACTCTGTTATGGTATTACCTTGCAATGACTCCACAAATCTCACGTATTCTCAATTATTGATCAACTAACCCCAACTCAACATTGCATGTCCTGCCATGTAACAATTGTGGACACACGCATTGCAATATCGATATATTCTGCAGTCTTAGTATTCAGGTGTAGTATTCATTATTTTAGGTTTAGTATTCAGTATTTAATTTAATAAAAGTGACAGTAAAAGCCCCAAAATGCCATTGTCAAGTAAATAAAAGGTTACAATTTTAGTTTAAAATAAAAATGGTATAAACCTACTATCAAATACTTGATCATGGGATTTCTTTTCTGTGCTAATAATCCAGTGGTGGCTTTTTACACACTTGTTGTTCTAGTCCACAGCCTGGTCTCTGTGACTCATGGGGAATATTGGATGCCATCCGCAGAGTCAAAGTGGGTGAATCTGGAGTGAAGAGCATGGAGATCTCCTCATCTGTGCCTGTTTCACAGTCCACTGAGATAGGCTACCTGAACCTGACCTCCCCTCTGACTCCCAACAGCAGGTTAGAGCAGGAGGAGAGTCTCAGTGCCACAAGCGATGAGGCCTGATGACTGTCAAATGCCACCACAGAGTTTGCCAATTCTGAAAAGTCACTGGATCAATCAAAAACTTTAATATTAAGTGAACTGTAAGTGGGTTAAACACAGACGGCTTGCTCAAGGAGTGGGTTTTATGGCACTGTGACTCTGTTTCATTTTTAGGTCTTCATTTTCTTATACTTAAAATATTTTTAAGAGTGTGTGAAGAGTGGCATTATTGCTGCATATTTAACCTGGGATGACTTTAGTTCCATTGACTCACATAGGGATTTTATATTATCCGCAAGCACTACAGTTCATTTCATGCTAAGCTCAGTAGCCTTGTCCCATCTATAAGAATGCCATATGTGTTTTTTACACATTTACCTTATTATGGTACGACTATAGAAAAGCACTTAAAGCACTATTAATCTGATGTTCAGATGGTATCCTCTGCAGTTGTTTACAATTGAAATGCACTATTGCCTTTGGTGAAGTAGTAAGTATTTAAAGGGATAGTTCAAATTCTTGCGTTTACACTCCTTTAACTTGTTCAAGGCCTGTTTGAGCTTCTTTTGTTGAAAACAAATATTACTGAGCAATTGACTTTCATAATATTGTTTTTGGTTCAAACAATGGACGGCAATGGCTGCTGGTTTCCAAAATTCTTCAAAATTTATTTTGTTTTCAGTGGAAGGGAAATAAACGTTTAGAACCGCTTAAGTGTGCATAAGCAAGAAGGGAAATTAAATATTGGGCTGAACTATCCCTTTAAGTGTAAATGCCGACCAGTACATGTAAAAATATGTTTTTTGTATGCTAATTTTAGGTCCAAATCTGGGAAAATATCACTTTAGGCTGAAATAACTGCGTTCTTTGTAGCCAAACCTGGGAAAATATCACTTATGCCTCATTCAGACTAGCAACGACTTTGTAGCTGCCTGTCGCTCTGGATGGTGACCTGCTGCAAATGCAGGTCTGTGTGAAGGTATATATAGCACAAATACAACCGGCCTTTAAACGAGCTGAGAGGATCATGTGAGCTCTACTGGTGCACTTCAAAGTTGCACTTCATTTGCATAAAGTTGAAAAATTCTCAACTTTGCCGCGTTGCTCAACACGCCCACCTGGCTGCCAACCATAGATATATACACTAGATATCGCATTCGGACTCTGAGCATGCGTCATTAGCGCCGCCACATTTGTACAGTGCTCCCAAGACTAACTTCATTCAACCGCACCTAGTCAAGACTGAAGCCATTGTGAAGATGCTCGACTTTAGCGCGGTGTATGGTCACAAATCACAAAGGCAGAACATTTCATACGTAAGATTTCGTTTTTTTACGTTTTTGTAAACACTTGAAACTTGTATGATTGTTGGCTAATTGAACGAGTCATTCATAATAGGAGATTCATTCACAAACTAATTGCTCCCTCCATTATAATTAGAAGTGAAAGCAGGAAAGGGGGTGTGTTTCAGGACATGGATTAGATCAAATTTAACAGGGAGGGAGGATAATACATTTCCATGCCCACAAACACATGCTCTTTGTCAGCAATGCCCTTACGGTCACTTTTCCAATGTAGAAAAGTGATGTAAAATTATATTTTTCGTAATTTAAAAAATATATTTGCATACTGACTACCAAGAACACTACCGATCATAAATGAATATATAAATGGGTTTATACCTATGGCTCCGGATGGCCAGTCCTCCACTGCATGGCCCCACATTCATTTTAAAGATGTGTTACCCTGTACTAAAATGGCGGCTCTATTGATGCATTCTTTTTAATAGACATCAATATCGCAGGCGACATATAATGTAAATATCTATGGTTGCCAACGGTCACTGTTGGTCGTGTAGACGGAGGTCACCGAATGTCACTTGCTCTCCGTTGAAATGAACGGCCGCTGCGAGTTGCTTTTAGTATGAATGAGGCATTAGGGCTGAGATAACTGCGCTCTTTGAAGCTAAAAATATTTGCACTACTGTTCAAAAGATTTGGGAAGAAATTAATTCTTTTATTCAGCAAGGATGCATTAAATCGATCAAAATAAGGAATTTTTACATTTTATTTCGGATAAATATACTTAAATAATAAAGCATATATTCCTATTTTGAACTGTGTTCATTATAAAAAGTACAAGTTAAAAGTTTTAAACTTTGATAATGATTTTTGAAGAACTGTTTGACACTGAAAACTGGAGTAATGAGTAAGAAATCACTGGAATAATATTCTTTATATATTGAAATGGAAAAGTTAGTTTAAATTGTAACAACATTCCTCTAAATTGACTTTTTTTTTTTTACAGTATTTATGATTACATTAATGGTGATTTGTAAGAGATTATTATTTTTTATTTTATTTTTATTTTAAAAATATCTTTTGGAATTTTGGAACAGTAGTTTGGTCTTTTTAGGAGGGCGGAAATCACAGCCATGAAATGTACAATCAAAATATTTATTTAGACCTGCTTATGTGTAGTATTTGCTTTACATATTAGGTACGCAATGTGGTTGTGATTAATAATTTACCATGAACAAAGGTTGCGTATTATGTTGTCCTAAAAAAGGGATATATTAGAGATACTTTAGCATTATCAGCCTTATGGTATTGTTGTTTACGTATGAAATGGGAGTTTTTAGAGTTTTTTTATATGTTATTATGTAGTCCTGAGAGACTGAAATGACCTGTGATCTGCGAGCAAAGTCACCTGAAAGAGGAAACACTTTGTAGAACTTTAAACTGTGGCAAAAGGATGAAGATCCTGCAGTCGTGCCTGTGCATTATGAGAGCATCGTACATTGTGTCCTGCTGCTATACAATATTAGGATGCAACCTTTACGAAATATTCATATAGGGCTCATTGTATAAACTGCGGACGACATCAGTGTACATGGCACACACTGACCTAGCATGTATTTTCTTAATAAACTTATTTTCACGATGCCTGTTTGATTGCTTTAGTCAATCTTGAGGAAAAATGACCTTTGTTAACTTTTTTTTTTTTTAAATTCAGTGCAGTTATTATTCTCAAAGCAATACAGAAGGGCTTCATTTACAAATTATTCTTGCATTATAAATGTTTACTTGGGTATTATTCCAAAAATAGATATTTTAAGTTGCATTATTGAAATTTTGAGAAATATTACCGTTGTATATAATGGGAGAACATTATGAAACCATCTTGAAAGCTGTTTTTCTCTTAAATGGAATCACTTTGGTTTATATTAGGGTTTTTTCAACTGTGTATATTGTTATTGTTTTAGATCTGTCATGTTGACACCTGCTGTCGAGTAGCTCAGTACCAGCATGACACATTATATTCATAAACCGAGAAATGTCTACAGTGTTTCCAAAACAGGATAAAAAGTTACCCACAAATTTTTTTTTTTTTGTAATTGAGAGTTTATATATTACAATTTAGATATTTTCTCCCCCGTGTAACTTGTTTATCATACTCCAGTATAAAGGATTGGAAAATAGGTTAAAACTTGTACACTACCTGACAAAAGTCTTGTCACCTATCCAAGCTTTAGGAACAACAAATAATAACTTGACTTCTAGTTGATCATTTGGTATCAGAAGTGACTTATATGAAAGGCAAAAGCTCTAGATTACGCTTATTTTACCAAAATAAAATATGCTCATGCCTTGATTTTTTTAATGATTTAATCAGGACAGTAAGGTCTGACTTTGCTTAGACAAAAGTCTTGTCGCTTAACAGAAGTAATGTACAGTACAGAATATAAAGTCATGGTGCAGTGGAAAGAGAATTAATATGTGTATGACTTCCATGAGCTTGGATGACTGAATCCATACATCTCTGCAATGACTTAAATAACGTATTAATAGTCATCTGAAATGGCAAGGAAAAACACTCTGCATGCCTCCCCATAATGAATGTAACCACCAAACTTGACTGAATTCTATGAGAATCTTGGGTTCCAATAGGTCTTCTGCAGTATTTGTGATAATAGGATGCAGTTCAACAGATGATTCATGGGAAAATTTTACATTCAGCCACTACTTACATTCAACTAGAAGTCAAGTTATTATTTGTTGCTCTTACAACAGGGATCAACGACAAGACTTTTGTCGGGAAGTGTATACTTTTTAGTTATTGTTTTCTTATTAATTACTTTTAAGTCTTTTCAATAGTAACATTGGCACCATGATTGGTTGGATCACCTCCCAATCAAACTCCCAGAGCAGGATCAATTCTGAGAAGTGATGCATGAACTTGGATTTGCAAGACGTACTGTACATTTGGAATTAAGAGGCTGAAAAAAGCTTAATTGCAAGATGTAAACTTGAAAATACAGTCATGTGTGAAATAATTTGACGTAAAACTAAAATGAAAGTTAGAATTATGAATTGCCAAAGTTTAAATTGGGAATGTTTTTTTAATCATTAGATGAAAATCATTGAGATAAAGAACCTAACATTTTTATAGAGTTTTTGTTTTGTTTTCATTAGATGAAAATCATTGAGAAAAAAAACTAACATTTTTATAGAGTTCATTTTGTGGCAGAAATGGCGTTCCATGCTAAAAGTTTAGAGTTATTTCTATAAGTTATTTTCCAATATACCAATCCTGAGAGAACCAAATGGATAAAATAAGTGATGCTGTTTTTGTTGTAAACCGTTTACACATATTCCCACATTGTACACTCAATTTATATTTAAATCTTCTCTAAATTAATGGGCTCTATGCACATCTAGAGATTGAAAGCCAGCTTCCGGTGAAAGCTTAATGTGACTATTTTCAATTTCACAAGGTTGTTTTTACAGCATCAATGTTGTAATGTCATCACAATACATTCAGTTAAACAGACTTAAACATTCATTTAGTTGTTTAAGTGTAAATGAGATGAAAGACCATATAACACTAGTGACATCAGTAGCAACAAGCTAGCGCAGAAATTTCATTAAAAATACTGGAGTAAAATAAACTCATATTTTAAAGACACAATGTGTAATGGAATTTAATGCAGCGGTTCTTGTCCGATCTGAGACCCACTTCATATCGTATATCTACAGTAACAGGCAGTGAAGATCACTGATTTTTAAAGAAATCGGATCTTAAGCGTGACAATTTTGTAATGAAAAGACGGTTCACCGGAAGCCCTTGGTGTCCTTGTCAAATTTATATTCAGTGTTTACTCTATCACCAGCTTCAGTTCACAACAGATCCAGTGGCGTCTTTAAAAAAAAACTACAAAGGCTCAGGTATAACAGTCTGAATTTAATAAACAAGATAGAGATACAAAGTGTTCTTGACATTGATATTTTTTAATTCACCTATCAGTCTTGTCTGTGCATATTAAACAAAAATCTTTAAATGGAACCACAATGCAAGACAAAGGAAAGCGTGAATTATTTCAGAAACATATATAACAATGTCTTACATAATACATGTTAACAGCTCGTTAATAACGATTACGGTGTTCCATGCGGAAAAAAAAGGCTTAAGAAAACTGAATACTGAGAAACATCGACGTGGAGGAAAAAAGAGAAAGAATCCGGTCTTTCAACAAATGATCAAATTAAGGCACAGACATAAAAAAAGAAAAAAAAGAAAGGATGTCTACAGTATAAAAACAATGATCAGTACTTACAGAAAAACAAATATTAATAAGTATATACTAAACAGATACAAAAATGAACAAAGTACAGTATCTAAACCTTGCAATTTGCACTATTAATGAATACAGGGTATATTTCATAGTAAATGTACACGTCTTACTGATTTTAAAGTGGATTTGAGGCTGAACAACCCAGGATTATACTGTAATGTAATAATCTATTCCTGGCAATGAGCGGAGGTTTTGTAGAAAGCACCAAGAAGTACATTTTGACCAAATTTTTGTCATCTAAAATGGTGATATTGATTACATTCCCAAATTACTGTGTAATAAATCACCTATACTGCATATGTCATTTATGAAAAATTTATAATTTCAGTGGGAATTTTGAGAGCAACAACTTGGTCCTTTGCAAACAGGCAGATGATGATGATGATAATACAAAAAACAAAAGTTTCCTACGTATACATGAATTGAACACAATAAGCTTAACAAATGACTGGTATGAATGACCACAGAAGTAAATGAATGTAGTAGAGCTGCTGTTTTGTGGCCTGTTGACATCAGGTAAATCACATACGGCATGTTTGGCTAGAAAAACTGAAGTGACCATGTGTGCTTTCACTCATTTAATCCGCTGTCCACTACTGTTGAAATGTGTTTTATCAGCTTGTACGCTGGTTCTGCTTGTCAGAGCAAATATTTTAGAAAAAAAAGGTTAAACATACAGGATTTACAGGAGTTATTTGTTCAGGATGAATTTGTGTAACAGAAACACTCTTGCAGAAATGAATATACATTCATTTGTTTTGTTTTTTTCAGCAAACATCACTACTGATATTCTGGTGTATGGAGTTCTTATTTAACCATCAAAAAACATTTTTAAATAGGCCACTGCTATTAGATTATAACATCATCTACAAAACACTTTCAGCTATCCATCGGTGTAAGTCAGTAACTCAAGGTGCATTTCTTTATCACTTGTCAGGGGAAGAACAGCAGGAATTAAAGTGATAATTCTCCCAGAAATGGAAATATGGCATTATTTTACTCACCCTTATGCTACACAAGAAAGTAAGTAACTTTATTTCACCTGTATACTTTTTTTAATCTGAAACTGTATGATTAATGGTATTATTGTATTTTTAGAGTATTATTATTATTTATTATTTATTATTATTTATTTATATTTTAGAGTCTTATTTTTATCTACATTTTGCCTATATTTAGAGAAAAATATAGGCAAAGCAAAATGATTACCTGTAGCCTACATTAGGGTCTTTTGTAGTGAAATGTCCGATCTGTGCAAGAAACTGAATATTACTTGCAACAATATTACCTTTAATCTACAGCGGTTTCACTTCATAGGACCACAATCTATCATATTAATAGCAATGCATCTAGGCATGTGAAAATAACCGTTTTCAAGGTATATCACGATTTGAAAAAGTCAAGGTTTTAAAACCACCCCAAAAAATTCTATACCGTTCCTAAGCTGTATGTAAGACTTTATGTTTTTTAGACAACAGTATCACCAGCAGAAAATATATCAGAAAATGCCATTTTAAAATGTAAAATAATCTGTGTTTTTGATACTAATGAAGACAGCAGAAGTCTATAATTCATTTGAATTATTTAGCCAGACTTGTTTACCGGTCCAAATTATTTCTCAAAATAAAATATATTGTTTTCAAAAGGGAAAAATATTTTTTGTTTCTTACCCAGACATTTAAAAATAATATATTTTAGAGCAGTACTGTGAACCATGATATATCATACTGTCAGATTCTTATACCGGCCCATGCCTAAAAGCATCATCAGGAGCCACGACATTTAATGTGCATTTTAAAAAAAATGTTTTACTCCTGGTACATGTTTATTTACATTTTATAAATCTCTAAAAAGCTTCTTTAGTGTTCTTCTGAAAAAGGTTTCAGGTTTATCTTTGAGTAAATATACTGAAATATTTTTAGTTTGTGGCATCAATTATCACTTTAAAACTTTAAAAAGGATAGCTCACTCAAAAACGAATAATGGGTCATAATTTACTCATGCTCCACTCCAATTCCAAACCTGTTTGAGTTTCTTTCTTCTATTGAACATAAAGGAAGATATACTGTAGAATGCAGGGAGGAAAAAACAGCCACTGACTTCCATAGTATTTTCTTTCCTCCTATGGATATCATCAGCCCCTTTCACACATACAGACCTGTCTGGAAAATTATCTGACCATGTGTGAACAGGCCAGTTTTGAAAATACCGGTAAATTCGTTCCGGCAATTATCTAGAAAGAGAAGTTGTAACATAACTGGTAATTTGCTGGAATGCTGCTCTCTGTGTGAACACAGAAGGAACATTGCCGGAAAGAGCGTGTTCAAGATTAGAACGTGCTGACGTTTGACGTCTTCTCCAGCAAATCAGAACATTCAGAGGCATTCACGTTTGCGCAGTTTATAAAAATAAAAGCCTTTAAATATTTTTCCAGACACATTTAGCTGCTAGATAATAGTCAGATAACATTTCTATGTTCCTTCATGCTGTAGAACAAATTATCGATTAAATACTTATGATAAACCGCTGTTTGTTTACCTTTAAGCTCTGCTTCAGTTGCTTGACGCGTGTGTGCCGGTGAGCGCCAGCACTCACACATATTATGTACAATCAACAAAAGCCTGACTCCTTCTACATTTACAAATACAAGTGCAGCCATTTAGAGGTCATTTCTGGTTAATGATGTCAGAATTTACCGTTATTTTGGAATGGATGTGTGAATGGTCTTTTCTGGAAAAATTCCAGAACATTTTCTGACTTGCCGGTTAAGTTGTTTCGGTAATTTTCTGGATATTTACTGGTATCACTGTACGAAAGGGGCAAAATACTTAAAAATATCTTATTCTTAAACATGAGTGTGAGAAAATGCTGAGGAAAAATTTTCATTTTTGTGTGAATTATCCCTTTAAGACCCGCATAACACCTCAAATGTCTGACTCAGATTAACAAAACTGAACCTGTGTGACACTTATGTTAACATCATGACAAAAATCCATTTCATGAACATTTTATCATGATGCAATTATGTCATTTAATTAACCAAAATGACAAAAAAGGACACTTTTTTTCTCCCCCTCAAAATACTGATTGGAAGGGTTGGCGTTTGCATTGCATGCAAAAAAATTGTAACAAGTAAAACATCTAAGATGCAAATCACAAGTTGTTATTTTAGAGAGTGTCACATCTTATCGACACTCTTAATTAGCGAAACATCAGGGGGATTTCTTAAATTCCTCATTTGAGTCTCCCAAAAATACATAGGCAATGATTAAACGTAAAAATAATAAAATAAAATAAAAACATCCACAAAATGGACCTGTACAGAATCACTTTTCTCAACCGTGACCTAACACTCCTTATAAAAAAGGATAATAGAAGCTTAAAGTGGAAGAAGTGTCACATCCACAGTATATAAAACACAATATCCTGTTAAAACAAACGACGAGGAGGAAAAGCCGACGTTCTAAAACTAAATTTAAACTCTCATAGCTGCCCAAAGAGAAGCCGATCCCGTTCTGAAAAAGATTCTACTTTGAGCCCGAAACCACGAGGCCGTAAAAGTGCTTAAAGAGTATCTTTGGAAGTCTCCCTTTACACACCTTTGAAATGTTAAAATGACCACAAGTGTGCCATTTGCGCTTTTGGAATTAAAAAAAACCCAATCAAACCATTTTAGACTGCTGTCCGTAGTGGAACCATTCAATCCAGACAGCAGATGTAGAGTCCTGTAGACTCATAGCTAAACATAAAAACAGTCCTCCGAGGTCTCACATATATAACATTCTTCTTCTCTTTTGTTTCTTTTTTTTTTTTACGGAAGACCATCGCAGTGAACAAAATACCTTTGAATGGAAGCGAAACACGGGGGGAGGAAGCTCAGATGAGTGAGATGCGGATGGGGATGCTGGGAGATTCAGTTCTCTGTGGTGAATGGTGGCTGACGAGATGCTCCACCACAGTGTGCTTGGACATGTGCTTCATTAGGTAGGTCTCCTGAAAAACACAAGAGCGTGTTATATCGCGATGAAAGAAAGGAGCTGACGTGGATGTAGACATGCACTGGTACTCACTGAGGTGTATGCGCGACCACACATACTGCAGCAGTATGATTTAGCGTTCTTGATGGCGTGTGCGGAGAGATGGATCTGTAGCGAGGCAGAGTCTGTGTAAGCTCTGTAGCAGTTCGGACATTTGTATGGCTTGTCTTTGTTATGTTGTCTCTGGTGAGACTAAAGAGAAAGAGAAAGGAGGATTAACACCTGTTAAGCATTAATAGGCAGCCTGGAGTGCCAATGGGGGTTATTTAGGACTGGGTGATTTGGCCTAAAATCGAAATCTCGATAACATTGAACATTTTAACGATTAATGAACCATAATTTTATTTATTTATTTTATATTTTGCCCTCATAAATCACTGACAATTTTATACAGCAAATATGCTCACAGATGACAAGTGAGAGATTTTTGAATGAAGGGTGTATTACTTGATTTAATTACTTTGATTACTTGACACAGTATTTTTTTTTTAACAAAAACAACAAAAAAGGTTAACAAAAACTAATAAATACTAAAAAAAAAAATCAGGATTATTTCCAGTATTGTCAACTTTGCAACTTTGTCACTACAGTCAGTTATCGTTCAGACCCCCCTAGACTGTCTTTTCTTTTAGAGACTGTCATTTATCCATACTGTACCGTCCCTACTCTTCTCAACGATTTGCGGTTGATGCCTTCGGCCCCTCCCCCACCTCAGAGCACTGACAGGCGTCCCAGTCAGTCCTTATACAGCAGTCTCTTCCACCTGCAGCCTGACAGCAGATTACCCCTCTGCGTACTAACGGCAAATGATTTAGCACCAGCAGTGTGGAGGTATTTCCCTTGTACAGTCCAACTCATCTGCTTCTCCTTTATTTTAACAATTTAATTTAACCTTTTATTCTTTTCTTGTTCACAATCACAGATATTTTAAGTGAGAGTTTCGTAACTTGCCAGAGATTATTACGTCTGAGAGATTACTGCAAACTAACTACACATCTGTATTGATATACTGTATTCTAACAGCAATAAATGTAGTTAAATTGACACGCTTACATAAAGCGTAGTGCAAATATAACCCCCTTCAGTGACCATAGGCTGTTAAACGAACAGGAATGGATGAATGTGATGATGTCAGTAATATGCAAAGTGATGTATGACATAATCTAGCGACTTTTAGCGAAAATAGTTGGTAACAGTGATTACTCCACCAAATATTGGTATTGTGTTGTCTAAATATTTATATAAAAGCATGAAAATATGTCAACCTTAATTTTAAGCAAATGCTTTAAATTACAACATTTTTGTTTTAAATTTGAAAGAAAGGTCCTCAGTAGCTATGTTTCCATCCACATATTTCTATATGCATTTGAACAATCACATAAACAAATCCTTAATGGAAATGTCAGGATGTGCATACATTTTGATAGAATAGTAGGAATAACTTCCAGCATGTGCATAAAAACTGATTTTGTTTTAACAGATCATGTGATAACATAATTAGATGCGATGAGACAGCATTAATGGATTAACAAGTGACAACATATCAACATCTAAATGTTTTTTTGGGCCATTCTAAAATCCTTTAGCCAAAAACCATCAACAAAGTGGTCTTGAGTGGCTGTGCTCATAAAGAGTGGGCTTGCGCCTCCAAATGAGCAAGTAGTACATTATACACAAGAGAAAAGCACAGTGGCTTCTCCTACTGCAGCAAACTGCATTTTTCTTTTTGGCAACAGTTTATCAGAAAGTGACAATTTAGTTCACTTTGACTGGAAATGGTGCTTCATTCACAAAAGTTTTAAGCAATATTCCAGTTCTCGGCATAATTTTTAATCACATATTTTGTCGGAAACACAGCTAGTGGTATTTCGTTTATTTCCCCCTACGCTATCATTTATTTCTGCTATTATTCTCCTCTCCTCACCTGTAGGTTTGAGAGTTGTGTGAATGCTTTTTCACATCCAGGTTGGGCGCATTTATATGGTCTGTCCCCAGTGTGAATCCTTAAAAACAAACATGCACTCATATATTAACACTGCAGAGCTTGTGGTGTACAGTTGTTCTCAGTCGCACATGCAGAAGTGTGATGTCTGCTGACCTGGTGTGCTGCTGGAGGTGTGATAACTGCCGGAAAGAGTTCTCACAGTAGGAGCAGTGGTAGGGCTTAATGCCTAAGTGAATGCGTAAGTGCTGTGCTAGATAGGAGGCGTTGGCGAAGGACTTCGAACAGTGAGGGCACTTGTGAGGTTTGGCCTCCGTGTGGGACTTGGAATGAATCTGCATCTCAGACTTGTTGAAGCAAGTGCGTGGACACACTTTACACCTGCATCAAACATAACAAAATAAACAGTTGGTTACTGAAATTGAACTCTGTGAATAGGATATTAGCTTGTGCAAACCATTTGCATTTGTTTTGACCATAAAGGTCATTTGTTAAGAAGCTAGAGGAGCTAAAATATATAGAGCTTTAGTTTATGGATTTATATGTAGGGATGCATTGATTATAGATTTTGGTTGTACGATTATAGTCTGAGGAATAATCAGGGTTTCACGGTTATCCCAATTATTATGTATTCATTAATTTCAAAACAACTTACTAGTTTAGTAAATCACATGAAAACTCCTTATATAATAAAGTGTTATTTACTGCTGCTCAGTAGCCAATTAATACAGAACAAAATAATATTAAAAACAAACAATAGTCAATTTCTCTTTTTGACTTAAAAATAAGTGAAAAACGTTTTTGGCATTTAAACATAAGAAAGAATTTTATACTAAAATATATAAACGACAGAACAATGAATAAAAAAATAAAAAATAAAATTTGTCTAAAGTAAAATTATGCTACATATTAGGTAAGTATTTCCCTTTTAAAGACAACAAATGTAGACAAGGTCTGCTGAGCCTCCGTCTGAAAGGCCCGTTTGATCAACCATATTACAATATTGTTTGGTATTTTCCTATTGTATTTTTTTAGAGATGTAGAGATGTGAATATTCCATATAAAGTATAAAGCTGATCGGTCAGTTCTTGTGACATGACTTGTGGTACACTCGTGCCATTCTTTCAACTAGGTGCCCCTGGAAAGCGCTCGCCATCGCTGCCAATATGCGTACAAGCCATGCCCCTCCATTGGAAATAACTAACTTGCACACGCGAAAGACGTGATACATGAATGGCCCTTAGTTAATAGCCTTAGCCATACTTAAAACCAGCCTTTAATCCAGTGTGTATGCGTATTGTTTACAAGCTTAGAACTTTAAACTAGCGACAATGGCATAACTTTGTTTATTTGCAGCAGTTTTGTTTCATGCAGAAATGCAGTGTTGAGAGACCTTTACGATTTATTACTGTGACGAATTCAATTCAATTAAAGTCAATTCACCTTTATTTGTATAGCGCTTTTAAAATGTAAATTGTGTCAAAGTAGCTTCCCATAGAAGATCATAGTAAATTAAATAAGTGTAGTTCAGTTGTCAGTGTTTAAGTTCAGTTCAGTTTAGTTCAGTTCAGTGTGGTTTCATTAAAACACAGTTAGTAATGAAAGTGGTTAATTGTTGCATCCCTATTTATATGGCACAATAAATAATGGCAAGATTGGCCAAAGTGCTGCACAATAATTGGAACAAATACATAAAACAACTGACCATTTTAAAACAGAACACAACATTTATAAAAGAGATAATATCACATATAATGAAATATTCAGTATTTTATTTAGTTACCAGTTACCTAGATATTTTTGTAATATTTATTATAATAATAGCTGATTTGAGTAAGTTTAGAAGTAAAAGAAATTACATTTAACCTTCATACTACTTCATATTATTATAGAACACAGATGTCAAAGCCAGTTCCTGGAGGGCCACAGCTCTGCACAGTTTAGTTCCAACCCTGCTTCAACACACTTACCTTTAGATTTCAAATAAGGCTGAAGGACTCATTAAGTTTGATCAGGTGTGTTTAATTAGGGTTAAAGCTAAACTGCAGAGCTGTGTCCCTCCAGGAACTGGATGTGACACCTGTGCTATAGAAGAAAAAAACAATATTTTTTTGGTCAATTTCACACAACCCTGTAGTAGCCTAATTTACATGATTTCTTAATTAAATTGTAAAACGCCACTTTAACCTCCTAGGGCTTAGTGGCCACATCCGTGGACAGCACATTTTAGCTCTTAAGTGGCTATTTAAAATACTTTGAATGTTTTATATTTTGTTACAGACATACAGTGTCATCCTGCAACTGTTTGGCATGCATATGAAATGATTTCAAACACTATTTTTAATTGTCCAAAATGGGCAAAAGAAATTGTTTTTACTTTCTGATAGTCAAAACATGTTTATAAAAATATATATATGCTATATATGCATTAAAAAACAGCCAGAAAAAAAGTGTTTTATGTAAATTTAGACCACGAGTCCACATACTGTATATGGACATAATTTTTCTCTAAAACTACATGACAAAAGATGATACTTAGGTTTTTATTCTAGTTAGGTTCCAAAGAGCCCAAATAGCACAGAGAAATAAAAATGCATGTAAAAATCATCTTGGGCTTTAAGAGGTTACGGTTCATTGCACTCTTGAGTCACAAATTTTCGTCTAAAATGTTTGCACATTTCTAAATATATTCAACCTTACATTGTGTCAGTCTCATTTAGATATTGCCTCTGAAACTTTTGTCTGTCATAAAGAACTCGGGTTAAAGTTTTCTGCACTTGTAGCAAGTGTTTTGAGAGGTGTTTTGACAGTTAACAGCCACCGTACAGGAAAAAGCCAAAATAGAACAGTGTCTGACAAATTCATTGACTTTGTCTTGCAGTAAAGTGCAGAATACAAAGACAGACTGTGGCAGATGGTTGAGAATCTCTGTTGTAGCCTACTATTATATTATGGCTTCAATTCTTGCACACGTTTGGCCATTCTGTTTGATGTGTCCATGTTTTCTACCTTTAACATACTGCCAGTCTCTGTTCAGGATCAGTTCAATTCAATAGACACAGTTTTTTTTTCTCTTTCGTTTTTGAAGAGAGAGGAAAACACAAGCATCACTGCATTAAGTTTTGAAATATTTACAATATTTTAACGGATTCATTAATGCGCATCTGACACAGTAAGCAAGGGTTTAGTGCATGATGAACTTTTAGAATAACTAATACGAAAAACACCATACAGACATTTAGGACTCAGTGTGAAAAGACCTTTAAACTTTGGTCACACTGCATTTTTCGCCCCATAGACTTTAATTCATATAAATGCGAATGTGTAACACCAGAAATGCAAGCTTATATGACAAGTTATATGTCAAGTGTTGCTGCATTTTAAAGTTCAAGCTTGATGAACTCTGACCTGGGAAATCGCATCACGTGATTGTGTGAGACCAATAGAAGATCAAAACATGACCTCTCTATACAGAAATTTAAGATATAGAGCAATCGCTAGTTTTTTCATATGTCAAATTATCTTGTTTAATCCTGCCTTTTTTTGCAGTGCTGAACAACAGAATTGTATATGCTCAAACTCTAGTGTGTGTGTGTGTGTGTTTTTACACTAATGCAACTTTGCAAATTTTCTAGTTCATATGGGAATCAGAAATACGACACAGATCATAAATGATTGAGCTAAATCCAAAAAATGAGTTTAAACCTGTAGGTTTTTCCCTCTTTGGCAATGGTGACTGCCTGGTCAGGGCCCGAGGCCAGAAGTGGGTACGGCACCACCAGTAAGGGGCCCGTGTTGTGCTCCGCCTTAATCTTCTTGCGCCCCCTTGGAGCTTTGGGCTGTGGTCCCAGCATCCCCACCAGACCGCCGCTTTTGATGTGCTCCATCCCGGGACCGCTGGCCAGGCCAGATATGGTGTTTAAAGAAGCCGCTCCACCTAAACGGTTCTGGCTGCTAGATGTGGGAGTAGTGGGAGTAATGGCCTCAGAGGTGTTGTGGCTGTCTGTGCGGGACGACAGCGTTAGACCTGTTTTTGATATACAAAAAATGTTTTACAACTTGTTTATGGTGCACAGAAATGAAATATATTGTGTGTTTATGTGAGCATGTCTTGCACCTGATCGATGGTTCGTTCTGGAAGCTTGCTCCACTGCTTGACGCATATGCCAGTCTTCCCACAATCCCTTTGCCTTCACTGTTGACTTGTCATCTATACTCAGCTCTGAAATCATATCAGAAAAAATATATGGTCCCACTTTTTATTGAACGGGCTCAATAAACTCCATTAATACCTACGCATCGATGGATTGCTCTCCAGTGTTTGGACCCTAAGTAGTGATTTTTAAACCACAGTGAACTGAGCTGAACTGAACTCAAACACTAAAAACTGAACTACACTGTTCCAATTTACTATGACCATTTATGTGAAGCTGCTTTGACACAATCTGCATTGTAAAAGCGCTAAACAAATAAAGCTGAATTGAATTGAATTAATACATTTTAAATTAATAATTTGCTGCATTGGACCTACATGCATACATGTTTTTACATTGTACTCACATTCTAAAAATTGTCTGAATGCAACTACATGTTATACTGTTGAAGTCAGAATTATTAGCCCCCTAAATTATTAGCCCCCTGTTTATTTTCCCCCAATTTCTGTTTAACAGAGAAGATTTTTTCAACACATTTCTAAACATAATAGTTTTAATAACTCATTTTTAACAACAGATTTATTTTATCTTTGCCATGATGACAATAAACATTATTCGACTAGATATTTTTCAAGACACCCCTTACAGCTTAAAGTGACATTTAATGGCTTAACTTGGTTAATTAGGTTAACTAGGCAGGTTAGGGTAATTAGGCAAGTTACAGTATAACAATGGTTTGTTCTGTAGACTATTAAAAATATATAGTTTAAAGGGGTTAATAATTTTGTTCCTGAAATGGTGTTTAAATGATTAAAAACTGCTTTTATTCTAGCCGAAATAAAACAAATATGACTTTCTCCAGAAGAAAAAATATTATCAGACATACTGTGAAAATTTCCTTGCTCTGTTAAACATAATTTGGAAAATATTTAAAAAAGAAAAAACAATTTAAAGTGGGGCTAATAATTCTGACTTCAACTGTATATATATGTATGAGCAATATCACACGAGTAGCAGTGCGATATGGCTGTATATCGGCACTGGTGGGGAGGCGTGCGTTGGCACGAGGCCGCAGGCCTTAGTGCCCCCACCAGTGCCGATATACAGCCATATCGTACTGCTACGAGTGTGATATTGCGTTTATACAACAGTTTGACGACATAATTGTGTATATAAAAACAAAATCAAATATGGAGAGTCTCAAAAACCCTTTTGTATGAGGAACTACTTTCTTCTGGATTCAAATCATAAGCTGACAGTTAAACAGTTGAGCAAGCATCTTTTAAACTTTAGATCTGTAATGTCTGTTTTTTGCTGGTTGTATGTGGGCGGAGTAATACACAAAGGGTAACGAAGCTGTACGGGTGCTGATATTACTTAAATATCAGCCAATCACATTCGAGAACCAGACAGAACTGTTATATAAATAAACAAATAAATATATATATATATATATATATATATATATATATATATATAGAGAGAGAGAGAGAGAGAGAGAGAGAGAGAGAGAGAGAGAGAGAGAGAGATAGATAAGAGATGTTTTGTTAAATAAATAGTATACAGCTATATTTTGTGTGTTTTGACACATTTAAAACTTGCGGATATGAAATAATAATTATGTTTGGTATGGTCAAAGATAAATTTGGTAAATCCTTAATTTGAGCTCTAAAAACTATTTGTAAGACAACACTATGAAACCATGACCCATGTGCTCATACATGACACACAAATAATGAAATGAATGAGGAGGCATGCGGACATAACACAACATCTAAATCAAGAAATTTTAGCATGTCAAAGTCAAATTTCTGCATATAAAATATATTTTCCATACAAAATTGTGGGTAGTAAAAATGACGAGTGGCTAGTAATGCAAATCTATTAGCCAGTGTCTGGTGATCAAAAAAAAAAAAATATATATATATATGCAAAACAGGACTAAATTATATAGTTAATTATTGTTATTATTCAAATTTTTATCAATAACATAATCTATTATTACTTATTATACAATTATAAAACAATACTTTAGGTTTTATTTTCAAAACTAAATTTTTTTTTAATGTTTATTTACTTCATTATGCTTTTAGCACAGTGATACAGTATTGCACTGCAGTATTGTGCCTGGACAAGATCATTTAGAAAATATATATTTTTATTTTAGCAACTAAAACATGCACATCAAAGAAGAGCGTTGTGTTTGTGTGTGTTGACCCACTTAAAATACTACATCACGTGCAGTACTAGGATGTACAATAAATAACATGAAGCATAACATCTAGAAGTTAGTCATGCTGTCGGTACCTGCAATGGTGCTGGATGCTGGACGGGCGTGCAGGGCGATGTCAGGCTGAGAAGAATTGTGGGCCTGAAGGCCGGGCACCTGCTGTAGTTTGGGGATGGACATGACATGCTGTCCAGCATCTGACGGTTGAGAGGCCACCAGCAGGGTCTGCTGAGAGGGGACGGTGGTGGGCGGCAAATGCGGAGGTCTTATCTTTTCTGCCATCAGTTGCTCTTTGATTTTGTCGATAAGAACCAGGTTATCCAACTGTAAAAGTCAACGGTTAAGGTTGACAGGAAAAGGACATCAAGTAACAGAACTAAATCAAAGCATGGTACTGCAGGAAAATTTGGTGGGGGTTTCAGTGCACGCTTTGGCAAACCACATTGGTGTAGTTTTGCAAACATGCACGTTCACATGATTTTTATCTTTCAAACAGTCACTAAATGCCAAGCAGTTTCACAATTGTACAGTAAGCACAAGATGACTCAGCTGGTGGTATTTTGCATTTGTTAATGTACATTACGTTCTTGGTTTAGGTATTTTTGGCAAATTACATCATTGTGAAACAGTTAAATTGTTACTAGAAACCTGACAAATGTCAAATTTAGAATGAACCATATTCATTGCATGACAGGCAACTCTCCTAAAACACAATACTCACTTGACCAGGCATAGAGGGAGGTGGTGGCCAGAAATATGGATTATTAAAGCGAGGCTCCGCCATCTTTCTATAAAAAATAAATTAAATAAATAACAGTTAAAATCACACACTGAATAAAAGAGGCGTGAAAGCCACGAGTCAACAATAAGGACTGCCCGATGGCCCAGGGGACAGTAGACAGGCCCGATCAGTTTAATTTTGGAAGTTTGATTTGCCTGCGACTATTTGTCAATTATGGCAAAAATAGATAAAATAAAAAATCGAGAAGGTTTCTACCTTCTCTGTGATGTCGTAAACACCATATAGCTTTTCGGTATCTCTTATCTGATTGGATGTTTTAAGCACTTTTTTTTTTCCATAACCTAGTAATAACAATCAAGTGTGCATTACCCAAACAATCACATAAATTGGGGCTGAACTATCATAGTAAGGTGCATCATTTGAGAAAAGAACAATGTAATGATGAGTGTTTCCCAGAACCGTAGATTCTCTGTCGCAGATTCTTCATTTGAAACACGATAGTTATAATGTAAAACATCCATAATGACACTCTATACGGGGTGGAGTAACAACGTCTTTTGAGAAAAAACCCCCATCATTTTTGTGCAAATTATATTGTTTTACACGCACACACATTTTTTTTTATCCAATATTAGTTTTGGTAAAAACATGCACACGTTTTTCATATTAATTGAAATATATGTAAACGACACATACTGTAGGACCAATATATGTTTTCTTTACAAATATTGAGATTACATATAAAATCACTAAGCTAACACATTATAATCTCATATATAAATCATTAATGGTTGTAGGCCTAGTTTACAGTAGGCTATTCATTCAGAAATTAAAAAAATCCTACTTTATAATAATAATAATTATTATTATTATTTTTATTGTTTAGTAGGATATTGTTTATTTATTTATTTATAAAACATTTTAAGCCTACTTTTACAATTTGACACACTCAAACCACAGCAGAAATCTTCTAACCAACAGGCCTATGTCATATACAGATACATTTCTTAATAAATAACCTATAAATTAAAACCATTAACATTTGCTATATATTTTTTGTTTTCACAAGCTTTGGAGATGTAACATAAACTCCACTTTTAAATAATAGGTCACCTATAGCTTTCGTCATGAGCTGCCTTCAAATTGGCATAAATTTTTTTCTACGTGCACCGCAACGCAACACAATTGTCAATATGAAGATCGCTAAAACTGAACTGTAAAAACACTTAGAAAGCAAATTAAACCTAAGAGAGATTACTTTAATGTTTGTTTTTAATCATTCCAAGTTTGAATGTTCAAATGTTCTAAATGAATAGGGCATGGGAGGATAACTGGGAATTGAACACAACCAAGAACTATGCTCATAACTACAGCTCTAGAGATATAGTTGCAAGCGTACAATTTTGCGAATGTTCGTTGGAATGACAGATTTGGGAAGCGCCAAATCAACGAACTATGTTTGTAGAAAAAATCCTTAGCGTTGAACCCTTTAAG
The DNA here is from genome assembly GCF_052040795.2 of Danio rerio. Lineage (NCBI taxonomy): Eukaryota > Metazoa > Chordata > Actinopteri > Cypriniformes > Danionidae > Danio > Danio rerio. Next base: position 23,803,586 of record NC_141043.1, read on the forward strand.
TGTTCATAAAATGGAAAAAGACCATTTGTTTCTTGTGATGTTTACAGCTATAGAAAATGAGTATCTGCTGATAATATTTGTTTTTTTTCTGTTAAGGTCTGATATCTTCCTAATTTCAAATTAAAATATCATCAGCTTCTTTTTAGAAAATGACAATCAACAAATGTCTTCATATATTGTGATTGAAAAAGGATTTCTCCACCAAATATTGATTGATTTGAACTCATCTGAAGTTAAAACATTAGTACTGTTTTTTAAAAATGAATACAATTAAATGTTTGTATTATTGTATGCCTCCCAAAAAATGAAAAAAAAAACCTTTCCAGAATAAAACAAACACACTCACACTAATGTCCAAGTTTAGAGTTGAGTTTATTTCTCAGATTTTCCATAGCTGTAAAATAATGTTTACATATGCTGTATGTATCAATGTGTTGTTTCAGCTGTTGAACTGGGTGAGTCATTCTTCTATTGAACATTTCATATATTAGCTTGATTTTTCCCTTGTTTGCACATTTAAAGATGTAGGCCAAAAATAACTTTTTTTATGAGTCATGTCTTTCTTTCTTTGTTTCCCCATTTTGCATTTCCATGTAATGAAAGTGAGGGGTGCGTGAGGCTGTCAGTCTGTGTTTTGTGTCTATCATATGGGTTTGCAATGATATGAGGGTGAGTAAATGATGAGATAGGCATCAGTTCCTCTAATTGATGTTTTTTCCCCTAAAGGCTGTACAAATTAGATGAAAGCAGCTAGTTTCCTGTGGTAATACCTAGTAATACTTCTAATCCAAAATGATTATTTTTATACCAAATCTTTGAGTTGCACACAAAAGAAGATATTTTGAAGAATGTTAGGCATAAACATCTATAATAGGGAAATAATATGGATGTCAATGGCCAGCTTTCTTCAAAATATATCTGTTTAACAGAAATGGAGGGATAAATTATGTAGTAAATTATTGTTTTTGGGTGAACTACACTGTAAAAAAAACCCTAATTTTACAGAAAATATCCTTAAATTTTTTACAGTAATTTTTTGTCATTTCACATTATATTCAAAACTTAGTAAAATGACAACCAATCTCTCTAAATTAACTGTTTGACTTTCATTTTAGGTACTTTATTATTAAAGACAAATTACTGACATTTGTGTTTTTTATACAGGGAAATTACAGTATTATTTATACAGTATTTTTTCTGTTATTTTAAATTATATTCAAAAGTTCGTAAAAATTACAAACAATATCTGTAAATTAACGGCTTGAATGTTATTCTATGTACTATATAAGTAATGACAAATTACAGCCATTTGTCTGTTTTTTACAAAAAAATTGACGTATTATTTACAGTGTTTTTTCCTGTTTTTTAAGTACATTTAAAATTACGTAAAATTAAAGTAATAAATTGTAATTACTTGCTCTGTAAAAAAATAAAAATAAATCGTTAAAAAAGGTCAAATGACTGGCAGCTACGGCTGCCAAACAAAAACCACAAAATTAAGGTAAAATTTTTTTGTTGAAAAAAAGTGCAAAAAATAATAAATCTACAGATATTTTCATTAAAATGTTTACAGAGAAACACTGTTATTTTACAGACTTTTCCTAGATTATTACTATCAAATCCATTTAATAAAGTAACACGCTAAGAGTGCTCACATACACCTTTTCCAGATTCCGCTGATTGCACACACACAGTTGGAGGATCGTTATGAACTGATTACATGCACTTTAAAAGCAGCACAGACGCACGCACCAATTGCTTAGTCTTGTTATACTGCTACTGTGAACATTATGACGCGTTTCTCTTCTTTTGCCTTGCTTTGTTTGTTAATTGTTTAAGTTGTTTGCTGGCAGGACTGATCATTTGCTTGTTAATTGACCATGACTCTGGATTTACTGCATACATCTGTATGCAGTTTGCCCCTGTGTTGACTTGCTTGCCTGACCATCTCTGTGTAATAAACCTGCATTTGAATCTGCACTTCTTTGTCCGCGTCCCCTTCACATTACAGTTCCATTTCATTTAAGATTTGGAACTGAATCATTTCATACAACTTAAACCTCTACATGTTTTAAAGTAATACTTTTCAATAAAATGTAATGTTATAGTTGTGAGAATTTTAATCAGTTGTATCTCGTTTGATGTTTTTTCCAAACTTTTTTGATCCAAAATATAACTGTTAAATTATGACAAAGAGCATGTCTTGGCATTTTATTAAAGGCCTTTAATTGTAAAAAAAAAAAAAATTTAATAACATTGTTTTTTCTTGAACTTTTAGTGCAGTCACTTTATTGATGTGTTCGATCATAATAATCTAGGAAAAGTCTGTAAAATAACAGTGTTTCTCTGTAAAACTCTTATTGTGTTACTTTAATAAATGGATTTGATCGTAATAATCTAGGAAAAGTCTGTAAAATAACAGTGTTTTTCTGTAAATATTTTAATGAAAATATCTGTAGATTTATTATTTTTTGCACTTTCTTTCAACAAAGAAATTTTACCTTAATTTTATGGTTTTTGTTTGGCAGCCGTAGCTGCCAGTCATTTGACCTTTTTTTTACATTTTTTTTACAGTGTACAGTGTCCCTTTAATGTTTAACATACTATAATATCATGAAGTATTGTCAATACAACGGAATTAAAAACAACTAAGACGCATTAAATAATTTTCTTTGTGAATGTGGCTTAAGCTAAAGATCTCATTTGCCTACTGCTGCACAATATATCATTTTAGCATTGATATCGCTATGTGCGGATACCCAATAGTCACATAGCATGATGTGCAATGTGGAGTCAGGATTATAGTTGACCAAGTACAACAGTTTAGAACATATGATAATTTTGAACATTTTGCAGGCACTTTTAACCATAATAAAGTGAAAGTGTACCAATTGCTTGTGTTTTAAGGACAATTTAAGCATGTTTAAAGCATATGCCCACAAGAAATTTACGTTAGTAGCTTTAAAAAAGGTTAATTGTATTTAATTATTTACACAATGAAGAATATACAGCTTTGTTGTATTTTATTAGATTATTGCATTTCTTTATCATTGGTGTATTTGCTCAACTTTTGATTTGTTGATTATATTTTTTGCACTCCTCTACAACATTGGTTCTCAAACTTTGCGACCCCTAAAATAACAATGTCAGAGACACACAACCTGCAAATTCCTTGGAGGTGGTTATAAATATACAAGCGTTGCACACACAAAAATAGTACTATATAAACACGAGCATATTGACAACACAAAAAAAGTGCAACAGTATAAAAACTATATCATTTTTATAGTCATTTTTTAGTTTGTTTAATTTAATATTAACCTCAGAGACTGGTGGACACAATGTTTTCAAGTCTATTATTGATTTAATTTTGGAGACCACCACTCTCAGCTTTGGTCTGTATTTTTTTAATGTATTTGATCGCCATAAATGTGTCAGAAAGTTTAACCTGGTGCCTTAAAATCAATCTGCAGCAGGTGACGCTATTACTGTGTTGTTAATCTAACGTAAACACACCAATCCTATGAAAAAAATATTAATTTGAAGGCTGATGGCTTTACATTTGCACGTTGTTGTTTTTTACTATAAAAAATTACTATTTGTATCTTCTTTGGGTTATGGTTAAAACGTGGTAATTAATTCTAATAGTTTATTAAAATTTATTCCACTTTTTTATCCAATATAGTGCAGCCCTACTTTTGGCAGCGTTTCTCAAGATCACTCTGTATGGATTCTAGGGGTGTGAATCTACACTGGTCTCATGATTCGGTTTGATTACGATTATCATGCCATCGATTTGGTTCAATTTGATATCTCGATCCATTAAGGTGCACTGACGATGCTTTCCATACATAATTAGATTTTTTCTTCACAGGAATAATTTTTAAAAAATCTATAAATATATTAACATATAAATATTTATATATTATTTGTAATACAATTTTGCTTTTTAATACAGCAGTAAGACATATGAACTGTACCTTTAATTTTACCTGTTCAAAGAAAACACTCTTTTTGAATGTTTTAGAAAAAAACTCCAATACATACGCAGAAGACAGCATGGGCATTTATAGCAAATAAACTAATGTAAAAATTATCCTGCTTCCATTATGAGCACTGACTTACACCCCTATAATTCGTCATTGTCTTCACCCGCTCAACAGAAAGGGCTGCGATTGGCTTTAGAAATGAAAGCGCTGTTCACTGATGAATGACGTGGGAAGATCAGACGCGGTTAGTCTATATGCGCATAATATGCGGTTATCACAGGTAATCTGTAATAGACACAGTGGAGAAAACTTGTACCTCAGGCACGCTCATTGCCGGAATTTACAAGTATCGTTTTAACAGCCAAGAGGAGAGGAAAAGTTACCTCACAAACAGGCCAGCGCAACGGGTCAAATGTCTAAAGTGAGAGAAAGAGGCAGAGATGGATTTCTACAGCATCTCACCCTAGTAGTGAAATAGCGTCTCGTGTGCTGTGCCTTCTTCAGTGTCAACAAAAGACTTTCCAGCAAACTCACAAGCAGTTGAATTGTGCATAATTATCTACCTTTTAAGAAGTAGGAGCTTTTTATTTACTCGTCCTACGTATAGTAAACTACGTACGTACTAACCGGTTATGATCTATTACTGAACTGATATCGAATTGTCCCCATTTGCATCGCGGTGCACAGAGGAAACAATTAATTTTGACACCCCTAATGGATTCCACTATTAAACACAAAATATTATAAAAATGTAATTAAATAAAACATAAGTAGAATTAATGTTAAATAAAATGAAAATCCAGCAAAAGCATATATAATCTATAGCACCATTTGTGCTTACGTTCTACTTTTAACACTTATTTAAAAATAAAAGAAAAAAAGTTGTGAAGGTAATGGATGCAGACATTATGTGCAGGACCTGACAGCTGTGGTCAGTGTATTTTGGAGGGTTGTTGCTAGATCAGATATGACTGCGGCAGGAAATTAACGAGAATTATTTCTATTATTTATTAAGTTTCCTACTAATTGTATGTTATTAACGTTTACCCCCTAGGTAGAGTCTAGTTAGGGTACATGGATGACCTGATGTGCGATATGCAGATCAATATAGCAGCATTTTGACACTCTTAACAATAACACATTTTTTGCATTACTGTTACGGTTTAGGGTTAGAGTAGGGCTAGACATTAGGGCTGTGTGATTTGGGGAAAATATCTTATTGCAATTTTTTTTTTTTTTTTTTTACATATTGCGAGTAAAATTTTGATTTATGATTTTATTTTTTTTAGCTCAATAATCCTTAAGCGTGGCAACAATTCTGCAACAGCTCTTAAAAATTACCTGTTTTTGTTCAGTGTTTATGACTTTAAAATCCAAAATATTCATATATTAATTTGTCTATTAATGTTTCTGGAGCAGCATTATCCCACTTGTCTGCGCATTCCTGTTTGTTTTATTTTATTATTGTGGGCGTTTTGCCTAGTTTGGTTACACAACTCTGATTGGGCAAAGCGAAAGTGTGCTCACTTAACTGGCTAGTACAATTGTCACACACAGACTGCAGTCGCGCATTTGCTCTGGGTGGGGGAAATTAAATTATATATATGTATGTAAATGTGTATGTATATATATATATATATATATATATATATATATATATATATACACGTCATATTGCAGCCTCTTGCGATTAATAATCGCAACGTTTCAAATTACGATTGCGATCTGATTTCAATTAATCACACAGCCAAGTAGGCGTTGAAAAATACAATTTATTGGGCACTTTAATAAATAGCATAAATAATGTTCGGTAAAACTACTGTTTTTATGTTACTGTGATGGTTGGGGTACAATAAAATACAATAAATGGAAAATTTAATAAATAATATAAATCATTTTCGTTAACTTCTGACCACAACCATATCTGATCTAGCAACAACCTACCTAGCCCTACCCCCAACCGTCACAGTAATGTAAAAACAGTTGTTGTACCGAGTTTTATGTTATTTATTAATTTACCCAATAAATTGTTTTTTTATAAATGCCAACCCATACCCTAACTTTAACCATCACAGTATACAGTACTGAAACAGTGTTAAAATGTTAAACGGAAATGACTTTATTTATTAAAATTCCCATTAGTTGTATTTTATTAACATTTACACCTACCCCAACCATAAACCCAACCGTCACGTAAAAACAGTTGTTGTCGAGTTTTATTTATGTTATTTAAATTACCCAATGCATTTTATTTTATTAACGCCTACCCCAACCCTAAACCCAACCGTCAGAGTTCTGTAAAAATATGAATTATTGTTAAACAGTGTTGAAAGCATTATGATATACTGATGTGCATATCTGGAGATGTTGCAAAACTTTGCAATATCTATAGAAAGTGACTGAGTTGTAAAATGAAAGTAAATATAACTTAATCAATCTCCCAAAAGGTAAATAAAGACTTTCTAAAAATATCCAAACAGTACAATGAAACATTTTCATCAACAGTTTTAAAATTTCAGTTAATTTGCCCAATTTCTGACTTTGGTGGTTACCATGATGATCACATTTTATTTTTGTCTGCCAACAAATGAGTCATCATCAGCCCATATGAAGTGTGAGAATTTGTAATATTTGCCGTATCACAGTCTCGAGTTCAATAAGCTAATAACAGACATTTTAAGGTGATTTCAATAGCTTATGATGAAAATGTCTGAATTCTGAAAGAATCCTAAAGTCCCCTTTTTTCTTTAAAGAAAAAGAGCATAACAGTAAGATCTAAAGTAGCAATTCTGACGCATCAGTGGAGAAAAACAACTGTCAGAAAACTTTAGCAACACCGTTATCTCTCAATCTGCTGGTCAACCAGAGCCTCCGACTCATTCCTGCACAGTTTCACCAAAAACATTTCAGACAAAAGAAAAAAACAAAAATGGCAGCCTGTTATATTTTCATAAGGACGCCATATTCTGCAGAGCCCGAAAAATTCACACTCTAATCGGTCCGTTTTTTCAAGGAGAGACCGATCGATCAGACGAGATGTTTGCGGTAATATGGTTGTGTGTGTGTTTGTTTATGAAGAATAGCACCTTTGAATTGCCCGGCCCCCCTTGAAAAAAAGCTGACACTTCCGACAATCATGCCGTGCAAAATGTCTTACAATTGGCGAAAGGCTGCGCACGGCTGTGCAGATTTACAACATCTGCCGCCCCGATCGCTTAATAACAGCGCTATAACGCATGCACGTTTCCATCATAAGCACATGCATGTAAAAATGCACTGACATGCAGCAATTTCCAATGTTATATTTCGCTTTGTGCAACCTGTGGTAGATCAAAGGCGATAAATCGCGCCCGTCAAACTGTTATCTGTCGTACAAAACAGAAAACGTGCAAGACATCTCAGTGTGAGGAAAAAGGAAAAAAACGACACGAGAGCACAAACCTGTTATATCGATGTCAGGGTGTTTTTCCTCGCAGAAGAGTCTTTTATAAAGCAGAGAAGAGGCTGGATGTTCTCTATGCGCCTCCAGACAGCACAGCTTCCGGGTCAGGCTGTTCACTTCTGGGTGCCGTTCACCAAAAATCCCTCATTTTAGCTGCTGCAAATGATGCTTTTTTGTCTCACGCGGATTCAGTCATCACTTCTAGGTCGAAGGAATCGGTCGCACGTCATCTGTTTGCATTATCTAAAACGTGTTTCTCTTTATAAGACATTTACAGACAACATAATTGAGACTTTCCAAAAATGATGATACAGCAATCAGATTTAGACTATTTTACTGAACAGAGATTTCGTGTGGAGGCAATTTTCTCTCCGAATATTTACAAATAAGCAGCACACTGACTGAATGTGAAATATGACAAGTAGAAAAACTGACTATCCTCATCTAACATTTTTTTTTCAACAGGCTTATATAGTTATTACTAGGCTATAAAACCATGTCTATAATTTTAATTCATTGAGCAAGATAACCTACAGGGTGGGCCATTTATATGGATACACCTTAATAAAATGAGAATGGTTGGTGATATTAACGTCCTGTTTGTGGCACATTAGTACATATATGTATGTATATATATATATATGTGAGAGGGCTTGTAAATAACTCATGAAAGAATGAAGTTACATTTAGAACCAAGCGCACCATTGTTTTTCTTGTGAAATTCCCAAAAAGTTTATTAAGGTGTGTCCATATAATTGCCCATCCTGTAGATTAAAGGGATGCTTTACCCAAAATTAATTTTTACTCACTATTATCTCTCCCTCAGGTGGTTACATATGGGGCATTCTACCACAAATGTGCATTTTCATTTGTAAAAAAATGTGAAAGGGCTTGACTTCAGCTTGTCCTCCTCAAAAAAACATACAAAAACAAGCATAAAATCATACAATTCAATGATAGAACGTATCCTTGACCACTGTCAGCTTCTCCTCCATCAAATTATATTACTTCTTGCCTTATTGCAAGTATTTTATGTTAAATTTAATTCAAATGTGACAAGACTGACAGAAACATGAAACACGACAATTGTAAAAATTGTATATATATATATATATATATATATATATATATATATATATATATATATATATATATATATATATATACACACACATTAGTAGTATTTATTTGTAGAATGTATTTATAATTTCAAGCTTATAATCAACTGATGTGAATAATAACTTAAACTTGCTATTTCTGAATAAGTTTTTAGCATTACAAAACTATTAAAGCTGTTGGTTTAATTGGGCTGAGGACAAGGACAATAATTTGTAAATTGTAAAGTGTTTTTAATAAAGAACAAAAATCTGAGAAGCAAATGAATGACATATTCCTTTACAGAACAACTGGCAGAAATCAACCATCAGTACATTTTAAACATTTTTGGGATGCAACATTTCTTATTTACTGTATTTATGTTTTTATTTCAGGGACAGATAGTGTATGTTTCTGGCAGAATGTTCCACACCTTTATGATTTCCTTTGTTCTATTGAGTTCAAAAGAAGATATTTTGATAAATGTTTGAAACCTGTTACAACTGTTACTACTGACTTTCTTATTGAAAAAAAAAACAAATATGGAAGTCGATTGTTGCAGGTTTTCAGATTTAAAAAAAATATAATTTCCGTGTTCAACAGCAGAAATAAACTTGAGGTTTGGAAAAACTAAAGGCTGAGTAAATGATGAAAGAATTATCCCTTAAAATTGTGATGTTGGTTAAAGTTTTTTTTTTCAAAGTAATATATTACAATCTTTATAATAAGCAAAAATAACAGAACGCATACAGTTGAAGTCAGAATAGCTCCCCTGAATTATTAGCCCCCCTGTTTACACCCCCCCCCCCTCATTTCTGTTTAATGGAGAGGTTTTTTTAAACACATTTCTAAACATAATCGTTTTAATAACTCATTTCTAGTAACTCATTTATTTTATCTTTGCCATGATGACATTTGCCAGGTTAATTAGGGTAACTAGGGCAGGCAAGGGTAATTAGGCAAGTCATGTATGATGATGCAGATCATGAGGTTCCCAAACTTTAACCCCCGGCCTCCAAAATAACAATCCCAGTGACTCACGGCCCCGACTATCCTGCATAAATATACAAATGTTGCATGTAGTCTCATTCTCAGTGTAATTTTGGAGACCATCCTCTATGTTCAGTCATGGCCTGTATTTATATTTAATGTATGTGAGTGCCATAAAGGTATCAGAAAGTTTAACCTGCTGCCATAAAATCAATTTTCTGCATCTGACATTATTGCTGTGTCTTTAATAAAATGTAATCACCCCAGGAGTCAGAATCCAATGAACTATGACTAAACTATTAACTACTATTTGTTCTGTAGCTTATGAATAAAATATGGTAATTCCTACTTCCTAATTCAAATATTTTATTAAAATGAATTTGATTTTTGGAAACCACCAAGCGACCCCCACTCATTGTACCGCGAGCCCTGCTTTAGCAACAACTGCCGTAGACAATCAAAAGCAAATTTTGTTTAAGAGAACTAATAATACTGACCTTAAATGGCTTTTTAAAATTTAAAACTTCTTTCATTCTAGCCAAAATAAAACAAATAGGACTTTCTCTAGAGAAAAATATTATCACATACTGTAAAAATGTCCTTGCTCTGTTAAACAGCATTTGGGAAATATTTAAAAAAGAAAAAAATATTAAAGTGGTGCTAATAATTCTGACTTCAGCTGTACCTTCACATTACTTTCCTTAAAATGAAACTAAGTAACACGTTTAGTTACTATTTTCAATAAAAGCAGCAAGATTGTAATAGATTACTTTCAAAAGTAACTTACTCAACACTGATTAGTTGTACATTGTAACGGTTTAGGTGGACTGTTATATGATAAGGCTGATTTAGTCTGTCTGCATCGTATCATTATTTTCACACTAACAGCATCACCAAACGAATAGAATGTGAGGTTATAACTGGTTATAAAGGCCATATTATTCTTATATAGTATAAATGTCCATAATTAATGTTGGATAGAGTGTTTGAAGATTAAAAACTGCACAAGTCCTACAAACAGACGATAGATTAGATCTTCTAGTATGTATCTTCATTGACATAGGTCATGCTCACAGGCTTGGTGTGGTGGTGGAAGTTCAGTGTTTAATCTGCACATCACAGGTTGAAAGCCACAAGGGGTGAATCATAAACTTCAAAGTTAATGCAAAAAAGTCATTCTGTAAAATACCAATATGTGGTTGGTACCACAACAGAGTTCTTTATTACTGTACAATTAGTTTTGTTAGTTTATATAGCTAGTTTTTTATTATAAACTGTGTATTGTATTCACTGATGTGGCATACTATTCATCATGGTGTTGTTCTAATGTTTTATGCCCTTCTTTCTTTTTCAGACCATAAAAAATATGAGAAAAACAAAGTCCCATGTTCATTAGTCAATGTACAGTTGAAACCAGAAGTTTACAGGCATAATAATCTTATCGTATGTAAACTTGACTCTAAAAAGGGAACATAGCCATTTAAAAAAATGTCTGATGGTAAATCATATTAAATGTTTACTATTTTAGGTCTGTTAGGATTACCTAAATGATTTATATTTGCTAAATGCCAGAATAATGAAAGAATTTTTTTTTTTTGGAGAATTTGTTTATTAATTTCTAGACAGTCAAAAGTTGACATACTTTTCCTTGTTAATTTTTTTAGCTTTGCTTTTCAACTGTATAACTTTGGTCAAATGTTTTGGGTATCTTTTCACAAGCTTCTCGTAATAGTTTGAAGGAATTTTGGCCCATTCTTCCTGACACAACTGGTGTAACTGAGTCAGATTTTTCGGCTGTTTTTCTCGCACATGCGTTTTCAACTCTGCCCACAAATTTTCTATAGGACTGAGGTCAGGGCTTTGTGATGGCCACTCCAAAACATTTACTCTGTTGTCCTTAAAGCACATTTTAACTAATTTGACAGTATGCTTAGGATCATGGTCTGTTTGGAAGACCCATTTGTGTCCAAGTTTTAATTTCCTGGCTGATGTCTTGAGATGTTGCTTCAGTATTTCTACATAATGTTCTTTCTTTCTTTCCATCTTTGCTGTGAAATGGACCAGTCCTTCCTGCAGCAAAACAGCCTCACAACATGATGCTGCCGCTACAATACTTCACAGTTGAGATGGTGTTCCTAGTCTTGTAAGCTTTCTCCTTTGTCCTCCAAATGTAACACTGTCATTATGGCCAAACAGTTCAGACTAAGTTCCATCAGACCACCGGACATGTCTCCAAACATTATTCTTTTTCCCCAGTGTAATTTAGCAAATTGTAATCTGCCTTGTTGATTCTGGCTTTTTGATTTTCCCATGTTATCACAAAAGTTAGCAGTGTGTTTGAGGTTTTCCTAAATACTATTGTACAGTAGTGCCTCCAATTAACTCAAATGTTGTCAATTAGCCAATCAGAAACTTCCAAAACCTTGACACCATCATCTGAGCTTTTTCCGAGGCATAATAATCTTATTGTAATAATAATACTAATAATTCCTTACATTTATATAGCGCTTTTCTGGGCACTCAAAGCGCTTTACACAATGGGGGGGGGGTCTCCTCATCCACCACCAGTGTGCAGCATCCTGGATGACGCGACAGCAGCCATTTTGCGCCAGACCGCACACCACAAACCAGCTGATTGGTGGAGAGGAGACAGAGATGAAGCCAATTGGAATATGGGGATGATTAGGAGGCCCTGATGAACAGAGGCCAGTGGGCAGATTTGGCCAGGATGCCGGGGTTAAACCCCTACTCTTTTTTGAAGTACTTCCTTCGGGACCTCGGTTTAATGTCTCATCCAAAAGACGGTGCTCACTGAGCAGTATAGCGTCCCCGTCACTATACTGGGGCATTAGGACCCACACAGAGCGTAGGTTGGGCGCCCCCTGCTGGCCTTGTATGTAAATTTGACTCTCAAGAAAAGTTATAACAAATTCTCAAAAAATATCTCTCTCAATATTCTGCTATTAAGCATAACAGAAATGAATTTGACAATCCTAACTTACCCAAAAGAGGAAAAGTTTAGTCACATTACCATCTGACTTTTTTGAATGGTTATGTGCCTTTTTTATGCAGTGTATGTAAACTTATGTTTTCAACAGAATATAATCGCTGTGAATGGTGACCAACATCAACCCTAAATAAATAAATAAATATATAAATTGTATGCTTTGATGGGTCTGGTGGAAGAAGAAAAAAACAGAAATTAAATGTACTGTTTATTGAAAATCCTGACTGTTGCTCTTCTGTACATGACTGTGCATTCATGAGACTCCATTCAGGTTAGTCCCTTAAACTCGCCCTGGAAAAGCACACAAGTTGTGAGAAATCATGATTCATAAAACACAGCACTTACAATCCATGTGCCTTTTCTCTGATCTTATCTATCTGCTGTGTTCAACGCAAGTTATCATTTTCATCTGTCAACTGTCATTCTGACTGTAATCTGATCAACTGAGTTCCGGTTGACATGATTGTCTGCTCAGTGAAGAAATTATACACATTTTTTTGGGATTTCTAGGTTGGTGTTACGTTTTTATTAATCTCGATTTTATACAACTTGCATACTTTTTTTTTTTTTTTTTTTGCAGGGTGAACTGCTGCATAATTGAACACCATACAGTACATTGAAATGGAATATTTAATTTGAACTTTTTCTGAAACCTCATTGAGCACTGAATTATGACACTTTTGCATCTTTTTAAAAGTCAGCATGAAATCAGTTATACTCTTTTTATCTTTATATTCCTGTTATTAACAATCTATGTGTTCACTTCATTATTTTGTAAGAATTAATTTGTCCTTACAATCTTTAATCAAATACATAACCCTACCTTCCCCCCTGAAATTACTTTTCTTCTCTTCTGGTCACATGGAATGCCTTTGGGACGGGACTATCAGGGCGTGTCTTATTTCAGCTCTGCTTTTATCCATTCACCAGTTTCTTCCATTTTGTCAGCTACACTCATCTTCCAGCAATCTAATCAATTTCTAAATAATAAAATTATGACTGCCCTACATTAAAAAAATAAAAATTAGGATAATTTCACTTGGATATCTTGCTCACTAAGGCTGCATTCATTTAATCAAAAATACAGTAGCTACAAATTGTAAAATTGTGAAATGTTAATGCACTATAAAATAACTGTTCAAAAGTAATTTATTATTTAATTTAATCATTAATTCCAGTGATTTTAAAGAGGAACTGTCAGCTTCATTACTCCAGTCTTCAGAGTCACATGATCCTTCAGAAATCACTCTAATAATAATAATAATAATTATAATAATAATAATTATTATTATTATTATTGGTAATAGTAATAAAAGCAACAATGGCAGGGTAATCATTTTATTTGAAGCTACATACAATAAGAATGCAGTTGTTTAGAATTGTAACAAATATTTAACAATTGAACCTTTTTTTTTTTTTTACATTTAATAAATGCCACCTTGACAAAATAATTTTCTTTAAAAAAAATAAATAAAAATAAACTGATCCCAAGCTTTTGACCGGTAGTGTTTGTCATGGGATATCTTAACTTCGATTTCACGCCAACTTTAAAAGCTTATGCTGGTCACTTTATTAAAGGCTTTATTAAGTGGCAGAGTTTTAAAATTATATTTATTTATCTCTTTTTTATTTATTTTAATTTCTCTGTACATTTTAAATAAGGAAAACATGAACATCAGTGTGAGTAAATGTTTTTAGGAAAAAGGTGTCAAATATTTATTCTTCAGGTTACTTAAATAGTGCCAGTAGGTGGCGACAAGTGAATTGTCTTTGTAAGTGACTACACTGAATCATTTCTTAAACAGATTTGTTCAAAGCATAGATTAATTCAGCACTATATCATCACTTGTCCTGACGTGCAATGTTCTCATAGTTTTAGTCAGATTTATTTTAGTTGGCTGTGAAAAAAGGGATAGTTCACTTAAAATTAAATATTTCGTCATCATTTCCTCACCCTTCACTTGCTTCAAACCTCTATGAGGTTCTTTCTTCAGTTAAACACAAAAGAAAATATGTTGAAAGGTGAAAACCTGTTTTTTTACTTGCATATTATTTGTGTTTTCTATAGCATGGAAGTCAATGGTTAATGGTTTTCAATGTTTTTCAAAATATCTTCTTTCACTTTTGACAGAAGAATCTCAAAAAGAAAGAGTGACTACATGTTCATTTTGGGCTGTTAGATCACTTTAACCGTTAGGAAACATCACAAAATCTTGCCACCTAAGTTCAAAATCTGTACATTTTACACTTTTTCATGTTGTAAAAGAGGTTTGGACAAATTTTTGATAGTTAAATATGTTGATTTATTCATTAAAAAATTTAGCACATGAAGCACATTCACCGAAAGAGATGACAAACTAAAACAGGAAAAAAAAAATCTGCAGCGCAAAAGTTTACAGGAGGTTTCATAAAGATACGAATAGGACCAATCTGTATTTGACTCTCTTTAGTATTATGTCATCAAATGGAAATTAAAAGTTGTGACTCTCAGCAATCAAAGTTGTTAATAAAAGCTTTCATTTAAACCAGAATGGCAAGAAAAAATAGTATGTCAATGTTTTACATCTGTCTGATTTGGTTCGCCATAATAATTTTTTAAAATTATTATTATGATTTGATGTTTAAAAGTTACTAACCAAATGAGTATTAAGTTAATCGAGCAGACCTTTCAAAAGATCAGATGTTCTGCCATGCCATGCTGAGGTTAATAGTTTGACGTGTTTTCCTGTTTCTCATCTGTCGCACTTTCTTACATTAAAGCTTTCTGGTTTGGTTACTCACCTTCCTGTATGAGCAGATACACAGACTGAGTGAGACAGAAGGTGGATGAAATCAAAGCTGACATGAAGCAGAGCCGGAAAAATTCATCTTTTTATCCATTTGTAAGTCTATGAGTTCTAATTTGATTGTTAACTGTCATTTACGAGCTGGAACGGAACATCTTCGCAGCATGATACTGTCAACACTGTTTCTGGATTTGGTAAGTCCTCTTTTATTCTACCAGCGTTGTTGTCTTTGAGTTCAGTTTTCCGTTTTAACCGTTATTTTTGATGAGAATTTCCAATTTGTAATTAAATTAACTAACCACCAATTTAGCTGTAAATGAGCTATGCAATCTAAAATAATGATAGACTGTTGCTATATGATGTGCTTTGTGAAACATGCACAAATGTGTATTGCACAATAAAATGTTCCACAAAATGAATACGGTATTATAGTCTATTTTAAAAACTACTTATAACATGTTTTCAATATTTAAATTATAATGTAATATTATGTTATTATGATGATTTTCAACATCTATTTGCTGAAAATGATTCATCATGAGTCATTTAAATTATTTCTGCATTTTTTTCCTTAATTGTTTAAAAAAATGTGGTTAAAATTTTTAACGTGTGTGTGTGCATATATATATATATATATATATATATATATATATATATATATATATATATATATATATATATATATATATATATATATTTTTTTTTTTTTTTTCAAAAACATACATTTATACAGACGTATTTTCATGTTCTGTAAAAAAAAAAAAAAAGTCCTTCAAATCTGTTTCTAAAATAAAACAATAATAGTAACATTTTAAAACATTGGTTCATTAGTTCATGTATTTACTAATGTGAATTAAGTATGAACTATTTATTTTCATTTACTAACGTTAATAAAGATTTATAAATACTGAAAAAAATTTACTGTTTATTGATTGTTCGTGTTAGTAAATCTATTAAAAGACATCATTGGACCATTATTTTGATTTGTTATCCAAAAAGGAACATTTTACTGAAAACTGATATCAAATAATGACTTGTTTTGCATATGATAGATTTGGTTTGAGAGTTTGTGAGGTGTTTTTGTTTTGTTTTTTTGTTTTGTTTTGTTTTGTTTTGTTTTGTTTTGTTTTGTTTAAACTGTCTGCAAACATTTTATAGAGACTGTCACTAAAAAATGACAGTGGTGAAATATTAATCTTCATTTTCATTTTCTAGGTTAAATTACTAAAAAAGTATGTCATCTTTTAGTTAATTTAATCATAACATTAACACAATTATTTAAGCAATGCCTCAGTTTAAAATTTAATATGTTGTAATATGTCAATTTATATCTTTATGGTATTGTATTTTATTTTTTTATTTTTTGTATTTTGTGATTTGTTATGTTTTTGAATTCGGACTAAGAGTCTGAAATAAAGGGAATACTACTAATAATATTCTCGTATTTAATAAAACATCACTTTTTTCTGAATTAATACCTTCTATGTAGTAAACTATGTATTTAATATGTCTAATATGTAACAGTTTCTAATATGTTACCTTATAAATTGCTTGTTGTTTCATTTGAATGGAGATTAATACAGCAATATATATATATATTTTTATTGCAGGTCTTTATACAATTTATAGCCTCCCAAAGTATACGTACTAACTTGACAGATGGAAAGTGTACAGCAGGTAAACAGACATGAAAACACTAACACAAAAATGTAAAACACATACAATAAAAGACGGAACTTCACCTGACCAAGCAAATCTAATACATTTTATAAAAGACTAAGCAAATACATTAAGTTTTACCTCATTTTTTGCAGGATTTTACAAAAGTGGTCAGGAATGCATAAGTTGTGAGAGTGGATACTACATGGACCACACAAACAAACGTAACAATTGTTTTCCATGCCATCCTTGTGATGAGCCAGGTAAGAAAAACATCATAACACATTAATAGAACTGCAACGAGATCTATCTGAAAGTTTGTGTGAATAGAAGACTCTGACAGCCATAGTTTTACAGCTCATGAAGTGGAAGAGAAAAACTGCACATCAACGCAGAACAGGGTCTGCGTCTGTAAATCGAAGTTTATCAGAGTTGATGGTTTCTGTAAACCTAACCCAAACTTCACCGTATGTAAGTACCTTTAAAGGAAGTGTACATACTGATGGCCAAGATTTTCCTTTAACATAATTGAAATTAAATATGCTGAGCATCTTGTGGCTAGGAAACTGATGTAATACTCATTATACTGTTTATTCTATTTGTCACTCAGCTTTGAACCCGCAAACAACTATTGGAACCTCACCAGTAGTTTGTGGAAGTGGCTTTTTTCGGGATGGTAGAGAATGCAAAAGCTGTGTGAAGTATGTTATTTAATATGTTTATTGTTTTGTTATGGTTTGAAAGGTGTTGCATTTTGTTTTCTGTACGTTCAAACTATGTATTTAAAGCTGAAACAACACAATTCTTGAGTTTTTTTTTTTTTTTTTGAGGGAAAACCTTATTTAAACTTCAACATTTACATGATTGTGTACGTTATTTGTAAAAAAGTAAGGAGTTTTGGTTTGATTATTCAATGCTTTAATATGTAGGTTAATAGGTTGTGGTTTTCCTGTTTCAGCATCTGAAGTTCCTGCATTTGCGATACTATTTGCTCAGGATGTTAGCGCTGAAACACTATTTCAGTCGTTAGCACGCTAAAAAATAGAACAATACTAATAACAATATTTATTATGTAACTTATGAAATACTTATTTGGTAAATACTAATATATTGGTAGTTCTTAGTTATCTTCATTTATCATGAAAGTGACTGTAAATGTGAAGTCTAAATGCACCATTGTTTATAAACTTTTGTTTCAGGGTCAAATGCAAAAACGAGTCCTGTAAATCGTTTTGCTCCTCCATTAATAAAGAAGGTATCAAAACATCTTAACATGCAGAATCACACATATAGAAGTTGTGTTGATTTTAATGTTTGATTTGTCCCTTTCCACAGGTTTATCTGACACTCTGTTGCTGGTGTTTCTGATGATTGTGACTTTTTTGGGTAGTCTTATCGGTCTCTTTCTCATCTGGTTCGGTAGACGCTTTTGCAGGAAAACCGAAAAATGTCCAAACTCTCAAAATCGATCAGGTTTGTTTATATTCACATGTACTTGATTTGAATTCAGTTAAGGTTTTAAAAGAGCTTTCATGCATTACAGAGTTTAACATAAACAATGATGTTCACTTAAAGGGGTTATGTGTGGAACACAGGAGATTATTTCAGTATTAGCTACTCTGGTTTTTGAGGGTGCACATACAGTAAATGTTCTACACGTTTGACTGTCTTAGAAATTTAGAGGTTAATCACAGACAGCCAAGGAAGTCAGAGATGTTCTCTTTTTTAAATTGGCTGTTCACACATTGGCAATAACATTCATTGATTTATTCATTAATTTTCCCTTGACTTAGAGCCCTGCATAGACCTTAAATCCAAACCCTAGCCTGGCCCTGGCCTGAGACGCACAGGCTGTAGGCCTGGCCTTGTCCAACAGTTTATCAAAATGTTTTTCCCGATTCTGACATGAAGCTGTTGTTACAGTCATTAAAATAGACCAGATTTTTATTTAATAGAAGGTTGATTTTTTTTTTTATCAGAATAGTTTAGAGAGTCGGTGCAGATTGCCTAGTGGTACTGCGCGCCGACATATAACACTAATGTGCTCAGAGTGACCCAAGGTCGATTCCCAGCTCGGGGTCCTTTGACGATCATTCCCCTCTCTCTGCTCCCAATGCTTTCCTGTCTGAAATCTCTATTGTTCTATGATAATAAAGATGAAATCCCCTTAAAAAAAAAAACAAAAAAAAACAACAGTTTAGAGAAATGTTTGGTTTTAAATGTAAGTTTTAGTTTTTAAGTGATATTGATATCCAAGCGGTATGTGGTCCACAGTGAGATTACTCAATTTCACTTAGGTGTACGAGGTGCATAACCAGTTGGTTCATCATTTGAAAGGTTGACCAGAAGTTTGCCTTTCCTCTAGTGTTTTTCACAGCTTTAAGTTCATCATTGACAATTTTTCTCTTCAATATTAAAAATTTTTCAATTTTTCCGATCCGCACACATTAGTTCTCATTAAACTTTTTTTTAACGTTTTTTCTAAAGCAGGCCCGAAGCCCGATATGTGTAGTAGCTATGACGTGAAAATTAGCCCGATGCAGGGCTCTACTTCGTCATTTATTTATATACTTCGTCCATTAGTCCCTTATTTATCTACTTCGTCCGTTAGTCCCTTATTTATCAGGGGTCGCCACAACGAAATAGACCGCCAACTATTTCAGCATATGTATACTCAGCGGATGCCCTTCCAGCAGCAACCCAATACTGGAAAACATACACATTCACACACATAGAGTATGTATAGTACAGCCAATTTAGTTTATTCAATCAATTCATCTATACCACATGTCTTTGGACTGTGGGGGAAACTGAGACCCCGGAGGAAACCCACGTAAACACGGGGAGAACATGCAAACTACACACAGAAATGCCAACCAGCGACCTTCTTGCTGTGAGGCAACAGTGCTAACCACCAAGCCACCGTGGCGCCCCTTGGCAATAACAGTCTGATTAATACATGAAAAAGTGTCCATGTATAGCCCCTTTAAATTTAAAAATTTTAGTAAGTTAAAATTTTGTAATATTTAGGATAAAATTCTAAATAAAGTCTTTGTTTCAGCAGATCAACCCAATGATGTAATCAGCATTCACATACCAATGGTTTGTATATATATATCTTCTGTTATCTACTGTAGAATGCACTTACAAGGTGGAAATGATGAGGGGATGTTTTTCCCCATGTTCTTTCTTTCATTTTAAGTGACGGACGTCACCATGATAATATTTTTTTTGTCCCTAAAGGGAAGAAATGTCTCAGCCCGTAATGAAACCACTATCAAAAGCTTACCCGGGACCAGCTACCCACACAACATCACCAGTGGAGATATACAGAGCATCATGACCCCCCTGATAGCACAAGGAAACCCAAAATGTAATTATCTAAAATATTGCAAAAACAAGGCGTAGGTGTGTTGTTTTTTATCATTTGAATCTTGAAGTTGCTTTTCTAAACAATTTTTCATTAGCTCTGTGACTTATCCATTTTGCTAATCATGTAGGCGTATGTAAATTTGTTCGCTAAGCTTGGAAGCTAGGTGACCACAATCAAAAAAACTTCTGAGAATCGCCTAATCAGATTATAATTTCTAACAACTTGCACACTTTCAAGTTACTTTTTCAGTGTGAGTTACATGTAGGTTAGGTGTCTGTCTTAAAGCTTCAGGCTAAAAGTGCTGATTAAATAATGCGTTATTTTAATATGATTTCAGGAGAATGAAAAGAAGGCAAGTTTCTTTGTTTTGATCTTTTAATTTAATCTTTTATTTACAATGTATACCCTGCAAACCCTGAATGAAACAACTACAGTTAAACGTTCTTTTTGGAATACTTGATTCTCATTGGTCAGTTGATGCTTGATTCTGATTGGTCACTGAATGAGCACACTCATCCAGGACTGCTTTCTTTTTTTAATCCCATCATTAGCTTGCATAATTTGATGAAAATTAACAGCTTTTTTCTCATTTTGTAGTTATTAACAAAGTACAAATTAAGGATTTGAAAAATTAAAAAATGAAATATGTTAAGATTTCTTAATCTACACACAAACACACAAAATCATAAACTTGTGTGAATAGAAATAAAGCTATCAACCTCCTAATATGATATTCCTCTTAGTATGATATATGAACTGTGTTACTTTAATCTCATACTGTTTAATTAGCCGAAAGTGTCACTGCACCATGGTGTTTTCATTAACCACAATAGTAATACCACAATAGTGTTTGCTGTGTGTGACATATAGTAGGTGTGTTATACTCTTCTTACATCTTTAGGATAGCTAGGCCGTTAGGACCAAAGTCACAAAACAAAACCTGTGAAATTTGATGTCAGCATATAGACATTCTGACCGTGCATCAGCAAACAGCCAATGAACGTGCTGTTTTTAAGGTATATTTGCATGTGATGTATGGTACATTGGGATACATCCATACAAACCTTAGATCTTATGTTTATTCATGAAGGCTATAATCTATTGGTATGAACAATATTGTTTGAATTGACACCAAACTGTTGCTGTGTCCAAAATAATGTACTTTGAATGTCAGTCACCTATGAACATTTATTAAATTAAGTGAAGTTTATTTATGAACTAATTTTGAGAGGATCATCAGTCAGTGCTTATGATTGACCACAGCTGGTCCCGCATCAGCTAACACATGATTCACCAGTCGGCTGATTCCTAACACACCATAAATAACCTCAGTTATCTTCGTCTGGAAGAATCCCCTCTTCCACCCATACTCCTCCCTTTTAATAGATATGGCGACACAGTGGTCCAGTGCCATAAGTGAATTGACTAAACCAAATTGGCATCATAGATGAGCTCTTAGCCAGCAGTAAATCTTTCCATAGCAATCCCTATAATCTGTTATAGCCATATCTAAGCCAGACTGAGTTCTCGAGACCTACCTGAGCTCAAACCCCCTTTTTGCCTTTCAGGGAGGGAGCCCCAGCTCATGGATCTTCTAAGCTCAGGGCTCTTTCCTGGGACAGCATGCCAAACGCGATTTATAATCAATTATTAAGTGTGAGCTCCTAAAAGCTGCTATATAGTGCATTAAATGTTTTTTTTTAATAAAATCCTCATTTCTCAAAGGCCTTATTGTTTTTATTTTGAGTGTGAACACACTACTTCCAGTATTTATTCTTAAAAATGGCACCAAATAGTGCACATGTACACAAATTGGGACTCAGCGTTGGTGTTGACACAATCAAAATGCTTGTTCTTTAGCGGAAGATAATACACAGGCAAAATTTTAAAATATCTTCATTTTAAACAAAATTGTAAGCCTTAATGTTTATCTTTATGGGTAATTTCTAATGGGCCGTTGAAATACTTGAAAATAATTGCTGTGTATTATTTCAAATAACACTGAACAGGAGCGAATTATTTTATTTATACTATAGTTACCACACCTATTTCAAGACCTTTGTTAGTTTCTGTCCTCCAACTTCTCCCTTGTGAAAGACTAGTTTCTTGCGCATCTCTTCCAAAATCTCTGTCGAGTTTCAGAACATAATTTAAGAACCAACAATGATCTTGATAAATAATTCCATTATTTTATTATTGTAGTTAAGCGGGTATGAAACTTGCTAACCTTTCATTGAAGACTAATGCAGTTATTAATGCAGTTATAAAAGAGCATATTTGTGTTTTTGTTTTCAATTTTTGGTTGTTGTATTTTGTATTAATTTGGTAAAAATAATGGCAATCAGTCTGCATAGTGAGCCTTAATGCCTTCAAGACCCGCAGGAAACTATAGCTTTGCGTTTCCCTAAAAATAATCACATTTTAGTTAATAATTGCAGGTTTGACTGCTTAATTGTTTATGTTCAATCCACTTAAATTTGTAAAAACCCTTCAGTTAACTTGATTTTTGTTGGGACAACCTGAGGGAATTGTGAGAAACTCGGCATATTTATACAGTGTATAATCTGCTAGCACTGATAGAACTTTGTGTACTCGCTTACCGCAAATTATAAGCAATCAACAGGATATTTAAAGGGATAGTTCACTCAAAAATGAAAAATTACTGTTTACTCTTCCTCCAATGGTTCCAAATCTTCATTATTTTCTTTAGTCCTGTTGAACGATAAAGAAGATATTTCAAAGGAAGATGAAAACATTCTATGGAAGTCAATGGCTATAGGTTTCCAGCTTTCTTCAAAATATCTTATGTGTTCAGCAGAATTAAGAAAGTTGAAGAATGAGTAAATGATGACAGAGGTATCAGTTTTTGTATGAACTATCTCTGCTTTAATCTTGCAGCTTGGGGTTTCTCAACCTTACACATACAAAACCCGACTCCTCCATATCTAAAGGCCACATCTCCTTTTGTTTCCGCAGTGATGCAGGTTTTGCAGAAGGAGTCGTGGCCGGCACCTGTACTCTACACTGTCATTAGAGAGATTCCCGTGTTGCGCTGGAAAGAGTTTCTGCGGCTGCTTTCTGTGTCGGATGATCAGATGGAGCGGATCGAACTGGAGGCAGGCCCGTCCTATCTGGAAAAGCAGTACCTGATGCTACGTCTGTGGAGTCAGAGCAGCGGAGCCAAAATGGAGAACATCTATTCGACATTACACTACATGAACCTGTCAGGCTGCGCACAAGAACTGCAAGAAAAGCTGGAGCAACTGCAAGTGTAAAAGCTGCCTCATCTTGACTCCATCTTTAGGAGTGTAAGATGCAGCACAGATGGATATCACAACCTTCTGTATGTTTAGCAGGAAACGCAGTGTTTTTCCACTGATAGTTACAACCAAAAGCTGCACAATGTGGCATCACTATTTTTGTTTTGGTAGCTACACACTGCACACCTAAAATAATGCACTAGCGTAGTTTAAGATAAGTTTTCATATTTTTTTGATGTGTTGTTTACTAAATATTTCAGTAAAAACCATCTTTATTTTAAACCATACTAGTCTTAATACCAGCGTTCTTTTTAAGCTCATCATCACATAGTTGTTGATTATAAACCTCATTTTCAGTCACATGAAATGGCTTTGTGTCATAGTACTGTACAAGTGTTTACTTTTAAAGGTAATTCACAAATTTGAACTGTGTGTGTGTGTGTGTGTGTGTGTGTGTGTGTGTGTGTGTGTGTGTGTGTGTGTGTGTGTGTGTGTGTGTGTGTGTGTGTGTGTGTGTGTGTGTGTGTGTGTGTGTGTGTGTGTGTGTGTGTGTGTGTGTACTGTTGATGTCTCCTGAATTATTAGCCCCCCTCTATATAATTTCTGTTTAACGGAGAGAAGTTTTTTAAGCACATTTCTAATCATAATAGTTTTATTAACTCATTTAAAAACTGATTTCTTTTATAATTGCCATGATGACAGTATTTTTACATTTTTTTTTTTATAAATTCGTTACATTTATATATCCCTTTTCTGGACACTCAGAACGCTTTACACATTTTTGGAGGGAATCTCCTCAACCTACAACAGGGTGCAGCATCCACCTGGATGACGCAATAGAGGCTGCATCCTCGGAAGGATGCATTTGAAGTGCGCTGCGTCATTGCGGCGCGATGAAGGCTGTCTCATTTCAAAAAATTGTAAAGCCTTCTTCAGACGCAGCCTTAAAATGCGTCCTTCCTTTCCCAACCAGTGGATCCATTGATTCATTGCGGGCTGATAAAGGCAGGACATTTTTTAAAGAAAACTCCAGATTAAATGCATAATTTAGGTTTATTTCAGTTGGATATCTAAACACATGTTTAAAAAACAAAAAGAGTATGACATGTCTTACTAAAGAGTGAATTTATAGACATAGTTTACATGTTCATGTGTACATGTATGGATAAAAGGAAATATATTTCCAGTTTGTGTAAATCTTGTTTTGTCTTCAGATCAATTGAAATAAGTTTAAAAAATCACAAAAGTCATTACAAATTTTTGCAGGGCTTTTCACCAAATATTTTACTAGATATTTTTCAAGATTCTAGTAATCAGTTTAAAGTGTAATTTAATGGCTTAACTAGGTTAATTAGGTAAGTTAGGATATTTAGGCAGGTCATTTTGTATCAGTGATTTGTTTTGTTGACAATTGAAAAAAAAATATTGATTAAGAGGATTAATAGTACTACTGACCTTAAAATGCTTTTAAAATTAAAAAAAAAACTGCTTTTATTCTAGCCAAAATAAAACAAATAAGACTTTCTCCAGAAGAAAAAAATTGTATCGGAAATACTGTGGAAAAACTCCTTGCTCAGTTAAACATAATTTGGGAAATATTTGAAAAAGGAAAAATTTCACAGGAGGGCGAATAATTTTGACTTCACCTGTATGTATATGTGTGTATGTATGTATACAGTAGTCATTTATTTTTATTTTCTGCCTTCTGGACTTTTAACAGGAAAAGCTTAGTTCTTTTTTTATCTTCTTATTGTATATTTTTGTAATATTTTAATGTATTTGCTAATGATTTTAAGCACAATGTAAAATAAATGCACATTATTAATACGAACCCCTGCTAATAAGACTTATATAGGCTTAATGTAAAAAACAAAGTCTTTTACATTATATTAAGTCCTATAGTCTTAATACCTGGGCTTCTTTTTAAGCTCATCACATAATTTTATAATTTATTCTTGGTCACTTGAAGTGGCTTAGAATCACAGTATTGTACAAATGTTAATATTTAAAGTGTAATTGATTTAAATATACATACATGAGTTTTCTATCTATCTGCAATGGTTTTCAGGATAAATTATAGGTGCTTATGTGTTTCATGCTAAAGTTCTCTGTCACATTGTACATAATTTTAATTACAATTGTATTATTACACCAGCATATATTTTGATATTTTCTTAATAAAATCATAATTGGTGAATGTTTGGAAATTTAATGGCTCAGATCTTAAAAGCAGATGAATGGAAAGTGTGACAGTGAAAGTGTCCTCGCCGTGATGCTCTGACATTAAGTTTAAAAAGTGTCAGCGAATAGTTGCTGTGGCCTCTGAACTATACAAACGGAAATTCCCCTCCTGGCTTCTTTTGAACCGCAGTGAAGATCAAAGGGGTTTTGACTTTCTTAATTTTGTTTTTCCTGACTTGTATACAACCATAACCTATTTGCTTTAGGGTTTTGTCAGTTCTAAGAATTGAACAGTATGTTCTTTGGAAATACAAAATGTCACCCCAAACTTGAAAGTTCGGTGATTGCAAATTAAATTATTGTCATTATTTGATAATAAATGAAGTTAAATCCATCAGACCCTATAGATTTTAAGATCATATATAAGTACTTTTTAAAATTAAAATTTCTGCTTTATAATATTGAATAATATTTGATGTACTGCCTTATATAAAACATTATTTTTTTCATAAAAAGTCGTTTTTATCTAAAATCAAATAAATTCTCAGTTTGTGTTAAAATCTGGTTGCATAGCATGTTTATTTTTGTTTTGGTATTTTTTAGCATTTTGCAGTAAAACATCAAAATGAACATTTAAAGTAATGTTCGCAGTAGTCTGAGGTATTTACCGAATAGCTTGATAGTTTTGATGACTTCCCTAAAATGCTTTAAAAAAACTGTATTAATTTTAAAATAATTTCATCCAGATGGTATCAAAGGTTTTAAAAGTGCTGTTGCATTTTATTTTATTTATTTATTTTTTTAATAAAAAGCCTATAACCTATATTTATTAGGAAATGTCACAGCACTTTTACATTACTTAAAAGTTACAAATGAACGAACCAGTCTGACTGCAAGTTTATTTATTATTTGTGATTTTCTTTGACACATTTTTTTTCGCTCTGTTTGGGAAAACTCCATTATAAAATAGAGACTACACTGTCAGAAAAAATGTGCAAAATTTGTACCTTTAGGGGTACAATGGCTTGTCACTGGGGCAGTACCCTCAAGGGTACACCTGTTGTACCCTTTCACATGGGTACATATTTGTACCCTAGCAATATGTACCTTAATGGGTCAAATATGTACCTCTGCTGACTAATTTGTACCTTACTTGGGCTATAGTGCAAAAATGTACCTTTAAAAGAGGTACAATTTCTCCTCCATAGGGATTAATTTTGTACCCTTTCATTTCAGAATTGTACTCCATACACATTAAATTTCATTTATCACATTTATTAAACATATTAAATATCAACATTTTTACAGGATGAATGTTTAAACATTACATCATTTTAAAATAATAAAAAGCAATATTTTTCCATGAGTACAAACTGCACGATAATTGTACTTTTATACTTGTAACATTTTATCACAAACACTCATTGAAAGATTCAAAAAAATTACATTGTCACCTTTTTAGAGGATGAAAGTTTTAAATTACCACAATGTCCTACCAGATGCATAAACTTAAAAAATAGCTGCTTAAACATTTTATGAAACAGCAAAAAAGCTTAATATTATTTTTTAACACCAGTACATCCCATTTCACTGAGCATTTTTACCAATGTAACAAAGTAATTTTTCTAACAGCACTAGACCTCATGAAGTATATTTCTGTTAGTGCACTGCATTCTACATTTTTCTAAAAGCATCAAGAATCTCAAAGCAATCTTTTTCCATACAGTACATTGAAACATGTCACTTACTGTATACCCTTAATCATTTTAGATCTCAAAAACACATTTGATCAAACAGTATTACACATTTGATTTAAAATTTCTAAACATTCTTAAACAGTTTATCAGCAGAGTATGTTTCAAGAGCCTGAAAGTCCGTCTGTCTTGGTTTATAACACCCCATTCAAAGTCAACTCCTAGTGTATTTGCATGGAAATATGAAACATACAAAAGCAGTATTATAAACTTGCCACACAGAAACCAGTGCAGTATTGACATTTAAACTGTATTTCATTAGGAAAGAGTCATTTCTTCTCCATTAGCAGTCTCACATGCTCACAAAAACAGTTCAATTTGAACACCTGAATGTGTCAATCTCATCAAGGATGTTGGGCGGAAAAAATTCTTAGCATTGTCATCTTGTGCTTCTCAGTTGATTTGGGCAATGTTATTAAAATGTCTACAGC
Source organism: Danio rerio (assembly GCF_052040795.2). NCBI lineage: Eukaryota > Metazoa > Chordata > Actinopteri > Cypriniformes > Danionidae > Danio > Danio rerio. The sequence continues at coordinate 23,831,553 of NC_141043.1, forward strand.
TGCTAGTCTTAAAATACTGATGCAGACTCGAAACGCATGTAAAAAAGTAAATGCAAAGATCCAAGCATTGCTGTTTGATGCAGACCCAGCAATACCAGTTCTCTCGGACAGCTGCACTGAGTTGTTTTTCTTGTAATTTTGGATCTCCATCTTCACACCATTGCTAATCTTCAAATTTAAATTGTTGTTCCATCTCGGGGAGTTGCTGATGTTCATCCTTTGCATTCTTTATGTAGCGTGGATAAGCCAAGTTGAAAACACAGTAAACGGCGAAGGATGTAATAATGCCTTTTAACTCCTAATCTCCAACACTTTGCAAAGGACTTTCAACCATCTGTAGAGGTGGGTAAGGAGCATCATCATCACCCCACTGTGAAAAGAAAAAGAAAAAAGACATCAATAAACAATGTAAAATCTGTCAGAACTGCATAACATCTATCAGAGTATTATAAAGTGTTTAACCAACAGTACCCAAACCTCTTCCAGTGTAATTACTGTAAGCAATCAACTTTCTCTTTAAAGATATGGGGGAGCAGAATTAGAGCACGAAAGTCTGAATCTATTGTAAAATAAAATCATCCATTTATTTTAATTTCGGCTTAGTCCCTTTATTAATCTTTGGTCGCCACAGCGGAATGAACCGCCAACCTATCTAGCATGCGTTTAACGCAGCGGATGCCCTTCTAGCTGCACTGGATCCATCACTGGAAAACACCCATACACACTTATTCACACACATACATATGGTCAATTTAGCTTACCCAATTCACCTGTAGCACGTCTTTGGACTTGTTGGACTTGGACTTGTGGAGGAAACCGGAGCACCTGGAGGAAACCCACGTCAACATGGGGAGAACATGCAAACTCCACACAGAAATGCCAACTGACCCAGCCGAGTCACGAACCAGCAACCTTCTTGATGTGAGGCGATCGTGCTACCCACTGCGCCACCTTTAAATAAAATAAAGATAAATAATGAAGTACTCTTAAATGATTTAATAATATAAAGTACCCGTTTTTAAAATAAAGAAAAAAAATATTGGAACCTTTAGCAAATGCTGAATGAAAGATATTTAATGTATTTTTATGAATTACATTTTTTAAAGAAAAACATTGAGAAATGTTCTCTATATAAAGGGTTTGTATATAAGGCCTATGAGTTTAACCTTTCTAAATGCAGCTTGAAAAGGCACTTAATGATCCCATCCAAGAAATAAAGGTTTGATCTGCAAAATTATTATTATGTAAGTTTTATGGTAATACCTGTTAGATCATCTGCAAACTTCTATTCTCCTGCTTTTTTGTAGACTTTGGCCAGTGGAGATGCTTTTTTTCTTAATCAAGCTCAGGCACTTTTAGCACAAGCTGTCCTTGAAGCTCTGACTTGGTTGGAGATGGTTGATGAATGCATTCAGTCAGGTTCACCATGACTATAATAAACAAAAAGGAAATTAGTGATTCACTTTAAATAAAAACTATATCTAATATTCTTTGTTGCCATTTCCCTTTAGTTATCACTGTACAAATAGTTGTAAGCTTGAATGCACACGTGTTCACCATAAAGCTTGAAAAATAAAATATTTTTACAATAGTCATAACATTTATAATAGTCATTTGATCCTACACTTTGGCTTATACTGACATTAAACATTTAATTTAAACTGAGAACTGATTTAAAATGTGGGATCTCACTGACAAGGGTGTTTTTAATAAAGGGTCACACACCTTATTTCACTGGATACGCAGGACATTCGCATTACCCTCAAAAGATGATTCATCCTCACCAATTGCAGGAATCACCTATTGGATCAAATATAAGTCAAAAATAATGACAATCATAAAAATTCAAATTTAACTTTAACACTTCACTTTACAGTTCATAGAAAAAGGGAGATTAAATTTAAGACTGCACAATGAATTCCTAGGGAAAAAGTATATACACACACATATATACATATATATATATATATATATATATATATATATATATATATATATATATATATATATATAATTATTAACAAACAGATGAAAGACAAAATACTAAATACTTACGCTATTACACTACTGCTTCCTCGTCCACTTCATTTTCTGAAATAAAAAAAAAATCATGATCGGTGTGAACTTGAGGTTAACAGCTAACAAAAAAAAGCTTTAAATTAGCAACTCAAAGGTTTGATAAAGACCTGCACCTCGATCTGACACGACAGATTAGGACTCTCTTGAACATACGTTTATAACGTTATTTAAATATGTAACGTTACAAAATACAACTGCTATAAATGAACGTGGGTCGAGATATGCATAAACTAAAGTTATATTGTTTCAGACATAAAGGGGACAGGCATTCACTTCACTTCTGTCCTGAGTAAACATGAATGATAGCATGAACGTTAATGTTAGCTTCCCAACACTGAGAAAATTCTGAATTTATAAATAACGTATGCAATAAAGGCTTAACAACATTATCTAAACAAAACGAAATGTGTTTGAACTGTTTCTCTGGACGTTTCACCGCTGTTTTTTCAGCGTCTCGAGCTCTGTCTCATGGCCAGGTTAATTATGTGAAAAATCATATTTTCATTGCTGGTCAACCTTAAATTACAAAAGGGTCCCCTCACGCGGCAGGTAACTCGACGGTAATCATAACGCAGTTACATACACAAGGCAAAGTAACGTCAATTATGAATTGAATATGACCCAACGGATATTCACAATAAGTTTTTTAACATTAAACATACCTGCAAATGTCTGTGCTTCGTCTTCACGAGCGTATTCCAGCTCCTTTGAGTCCTTCAGGTCCATCCTCCATCGGCGGCGAGAAGAGCGTCAGAACAGTGCAACAGCAGGAGATTAACCGTCGCACGTAATCAGCTCGCATTATGAATGCACGGCGCGGGCAAAATCCTATTGGACAACACGAATTCAAATCTGCTGGCTGCCTGCTAATGCTAAACGAAAGTCAATGGACAATCCCCGCTTTGCAGACCCGCAAGTTTAAAAAAAATCATCTAATGTGTCACAAAATGTAGTTTTAAGAGTATTTCAGGCGAGAATGTAGTTGTTTTAAACTCGAATCGGCAGTTTATTTAAAAAGACAGCGCTTCTTTGACAATGTGCTTCAGTGAAAGCGGACTCTGTCAGCGGGAGCTTTATGATTCTCTCCCCCGCCGACAGCAGCATTTACTTCGGCCAGTCAATCTCGGATCTGCCGCTGGATTCAATCTCCCCCTTGTAGTTAAAACATTATATTTAATACATTTTGTGTATATCTAACGGCCAGCTTTTGGTCTTTTAAATCTATTATTTGTTCTCAGCTGTATTATTTTGGCAGTATTATTCTGTTACGTTTTATAATTGTTTTATTAATTAATTTATTTATTAATGCTACAATGTTGTACTCTGTCTTTGTTTACCAAGCTGGTTACCTTTAATTCCTATTGTATATATCTACTTTATACTTGTATGTCCATTCTAGTAGTTTATTAAATCTGATAATCAAAGAAAGGTCTGTGTATAATAAGCCATTTCACTTTACATTTAGGGGGATTTATGTTAACATTTTCTTAAATCAAAAATATTAATTTATAATATTTATAAGGCCATGTTTATAATATAATTAAATAATTTAATTTATAATGTACAGTTTTTTTTTTTGTGCATTTCTTCCAAATAACCAACAACTTATAACATAAATGAAGGACCATTTCATACACGTTGACTTGCTCCTTTTTCACACAAGTGATTGTACCTTTCTTTGGGCCTTAAATGGCCCAAACATGGACCCTTTGACAGTTGGGAACATATTTGTACCATTTTTACCCTTAAATGGTACATATAAGTATCTTAGGGTGCTACTTTGAACCATTGAGGGTGCAACTTCACCATTTGTACCCCAAGTGTTCACAAATGTACCCCAACCGTACCCTTTTTTCTGACAGTGTAACATCTTGGGACATGGAATTTTAAGTTTACTAAAATTAATAAACTTAATAAAGTTTTTCATTAGTCCCAAATAAATTATTTGAGCTACTATTTTAAATAGCTTTTGTTTTTAGTGTAAACTACTGGTCAAAAGTTTGGGGTCAAGTTTTTTTTTAATGTTTTTTTTTTTTTTAAGAATATTTTTCATCAATTTTACATGTATTAAATGTTTAAAAAATGGTTAAATTGTTAAATATTTATTAATATTTTAAATAACTGCTCTCTTATTGTGTCATTTTAAATTAAATGATTACAGTCATTATTGCTTTTATTATTATTACCAATAATAATAATAATAGTGATAATAAAGTTAGAGTGATTTCTGAAAAATCGTGCGACTAGACTAATGAAGCTGAAAATTCATTTTTAAACTCACTGGAATAAATTAAATGATAAAGTACTTTTGAACAGTTATTTTATAGTGCAATACCATTGTACCATTTTTACTGTATTTTTTGATGAAATACATGCAGTCTTGGTGAGCAGGAGAAGCTTTTAAAACATTTTAAAACTGACCCCAAACTTTTGACAGGTAGTGTGTTTTGCTGCAATTTTCAAATTTGTAGTTTTTTGACAGTATCTAAGTGTTTAATAGTGCATTCGTAGAAGTTTTTTTGTTTATATTAAGAACAGGATCTTCATAAAATGCAATGTTTTATAAAGTTTTCTTCAACGTTTGTATATATGAATAAAGATTTTAAAACATTCCTTGATTTTTTGTAAATAAGTTGATAATATAGCTATCTGAGTATTAACGTGATGGTTTAGAAATGTAAAGGGTTGGAAAGGTTTGACAAATATTCCTAGAGCACAGCATTGTTTGGTGAGTTGGTTTCCATAGCAGCCAGTGAACATGTTGCGGGAGGAGCTTTTGTTTAGAGAGCCGTAACAAAGTCGCGCAACAGGTGACTGAATAAACCTATGAAAACAACTGTACATTATTCTCATGTTTGTTGCTATGATATTGGAAGACAAGTACCGAATGAAGGCTGACGAATTGTGTCACACAGACGTAAGTAATTATAGGAAGTTTTCAAGACGAAACAGATGAGCATCTGTCAAACCAAATCTGTTTATCAAGTTGGATGTTATTAAGTTAGTCCTATGCCGTCTTAAATTTCGCGTTTTTCTTGTGTTTGAAAGTGTTTTCTTTTATGTTTCTCCTTCCTATCGTATTTCACTTATGGGGTCGACATATTGAGTTTCAACAAGAGCTCCTTTTTTTGCTTTAACCAGACAGACGTATTTTGAAAGACTTGATAATCTGTTATCAATCTAAGCAGTTTTATTTGTATTACAGCCCAGAAAAGAATGCTAAACTCGTATAAAGACTCGTACAAACCCACTGACAGGTGAGTAAAAGCGTCATTGATAAGAGACATACAGGTATGGTCATACAGGGGCAGATTTAGTGATTTTGGGGCCCTAAACAATTCCAGCCAAGGGGCCTATAAGTTCTAAAATGCACCTTTTGTACTTTAATTAATTATTTTTTTCTTATATCGTTCAATCTCATTTTCTACATTTTATCTTAATGCAAAATAATAATAACAAGTAAAAAAAAACTTCTAAAACTTTTAAAACTATTTATTTTCTTTAGATGAATTCACAACTAAACATAAATGAACTTTTTCGTTTTTAAAACTGAATCTTTACTGATTTGACTGCTGGACTGGTTCATGATTGTGGGGGACACATTTGTGCATATGTAATAATTACGTTAAAATAAAAATGTTTACACCCTCAGCTTACAAGATATGTTATAGAAAACAATATTATATTTAATTCATATTATCATTTGTACTTCTAGAAAAGTGAAAAAAGTCACATAACTGTTCACTGGTTGTTTATCGGTATGGGAAGAAACACTAGCTGAGCATATACCCTATTATAGTCAATGATGGATAATTCATCATTGGTAATAAAAAAACATAGTTCTATGAAAACAATAGTCAGTTTTAATTAATAAATGTAAATAAATAACAAAAATAAAGAATTCCAAGATTGTCACTACACAAGGTAAGCAGCCGCGTAGGGCCCCAGGAAATCAGGAAATTTATTTGGGCGCCCTCTGATTTCCTGGGGCCCTACGCGGCTGCTTACCTTGTGTATTGGTTAAATCCACCCCTGTGTTCATGTATTACTAGATTATAAAATGCCCTACTCTAAGTAGTGACAATCTTGGAATTCTTTATTTTTGTTATTTATTTACATTTATTAATTAAAACTGACTATTGTTTTCATAGAACTATGTTTTTTTATTACCAATGATGAATTATCCATCATTGACTATAATAGGGTATATGCTCAGCTAGTGTTTCTTCCCATACCGATAAACAACTAGTGAACAGTTAATGTGACTTTTTTTCACTTTTATACAGTCCCTTTTATAGCATCGATGTTTTAATATAATAAAAATACAGTTAGTTAAATAGACTTCAGCATTCGTTTAGTAGTTGAAGGGTAAACCGAAAGGAAAAGCCATTTACATGCATGTGCGTGTCAGGATCACCATGGCGAGCACAGAAACACCAATGGAAATACTGGAATAAAATAAATTTTAAAGACATGGGCCGGAAAAATGTTATTTAATGCAGTGCTTCTTGTACAATCTTAGACCAAATTCATAGTGTATTTCGTTTTGGCAGTGAATTTCATTGATTTTTAAAAAAAAACAGACCTTAAACGCACCTATTTCGTAACGGCATACAGTTCACCAGAAGCGTTTGACCCATGTTACTGACAAATTAAGAGTCCTTCTGCATGCTTCTGCATATATTTTATTATATATTGTAGTCTATACTAGTACTTATCCAGTTATTAATACAGAAAGTATATAAAGTAACAGTTCTACTTATACCAGATATTTATGGCCAGTATCTGTTCAATTAAACACTAGTAGTCAAGTGCTGCTGGCCACTATTCAAAGTCAAACATGAATATGTCTTTAAATAAAGGTTTTTAAATTTCTTTCAAAGGTTTTTGAGGACCCTTGAGGAGGAAATGTTATCAAACTGTAAATAGCAATACAGCAGGAGATGAATGGCAAACATAAAGGAGCAGCTGACCTGTGCAGAGAAGGAGACAAAATATTGTTCTCTGGAGACCCTGGCAGAGCTGCAGCTCTGTACACTCAGGCTTTTGGAAATCATGCAGGATCCACTGTAAGACATGTGCGTGGACTTGACACGGGTCATTTAGAGGAGGTGATCGCAACACTGGAGGCCTGGCTTGATGGCAGTTCACACAACTCTATTGAGGGTCCGAGCAAAGGTCTTGTTGCTGTATTTCTGTCTACATTATGCCCCAACAATGTGTCTGCTTCTCTTTATAAAATGGAGTCTGTCATGCAGGGGACAGGTCAGGCCTCAGATGAGATCTTTGCAAGATGTTCTGCTCTCCTCAAGGGAAAACAAACGCCCCAACCAGTGGGTCGTACACGCTTAGTTCTGGAGCTAACGAGAGCTCTGGCCTGCTTGCTTTCTGACCCTCAAAATCCCAAAGGCCCTCAGCTTTATCTGCAGGCCTTTAATGGGAATATATCTGAAACTGTAAGACTTGTTAAAGAAAGACAGACTCAACACGTGGAGCTAATAATTAAAGCCTTTTACCAGCAATTGTCTCCGAGATATCCCATTCTCCAAGGTAAGGTGCAGGTGGAGAAAAAATCATATTCTACACAAGCAAGTGAATACATTGATTCCTCTAAAGCCATTGAGTTTTTACTTGCCATTTCACCAGAAGACATCCGAATAAGAGAGCTTCAAGCTGCAGAGTTGTTTTCATCAGGAAAGTTCACTGAAAGTGCAGAAGCTTTGTCCCTGACTCTTGAACTAGGCGAATCTCAGGCTGAATATGCAATGACAGCAGAGAAGAGAGTTTGTTTATTGGTGAGCAGAGCAGCTGCTCATTTTGCAGCAGGAGGACGAGCAAAAGAAGTCTGCAAAGATCTAGGTGATGGCTTTGCACTCCATCCGGCCACAGCAAGGCAGCAATTCCAGAGTCTTTTCTCAGACAGTGGCATAGGAACAGCTGCCCGCATCCAGCTGCGTCAACAGGCAGAGAAGGGTGTCTCGGAGTTCAGGGAGGCTGTTCTAATGAGGCCTGACCTTCGATCTTCAAAAGGAGTGGAGTTATTGGATCCTGTTATCTCTCAACTACGAGCTCTCTGCCACTTGGAGCCGGACGGAGGAGGTAGGGAACTGCGGGTGCGTCTGGCAGATTGCCTCCTTCTTCGTGGTGAACATAGAGAAGCTCTTTCCATAAGTAGCCAGCTAGCCGCTCCAGCACAGCAGAGCTACCAGAACACTGTGCAAGTGCTCAGAGGGTATTCCCGACTTTTTATTGAAGACCATAAAGGTGCTATGGAGGATTTCCAAGCGGTCATCGAGCATAATACTCCTCACCCACCCAGCTGTGTTCGTGCTCTCTGTGGTAGGGGTATCCTGCGTATGATGGCTGGCTCACACTACCTCACTGCTCTAGATTATGCTACGGCAAGCCGATTGCAGCTGCAGGACGCTGCTGTTACTGTTAGGTGCCTGGTGCCTTGGAACTGCCGTGGGTTGCTGTGCACCGTTTTGCTGGAACAGGGAAGAGTTATGCTGGAGGGGGTCGAGGAGGAAAAAGCTGAATCTAATCCTACAGCACAAGAGCTTGAAGAGGGTCACATCAATAACAAACAGAGGTACGTTTGTATTTTCTGATTGTAAATGAAACATAGTCTTTTTATTTTTAAAAATACATTTTAGGTATTTATTTGTACCTTTAATAAAACCAATATGGACCCTTTGACAAGGTTCCCATGGATCTTGAAATTTATGGAATATCGTGGAATTTTAAAGAGTTTGTTTCAGACATCGAAATTCAGGGAATTGCTATACAGTACACATTCTGTAATAATCATTTATTTTCCTTGGGCTTAGTCCCTTTATTGGTCATGGGTCACCACAGCGGAATGAACTGGCTGTTTGAAATATTTATAGTATATCAGGGATTTTGTATTACTATACATTTTAGTTTTCCTTAATTTTCCTTGGGCTTAGTCCCTGACATTCATTCACCACCAATTTCTCCAGCATATGTTTTACACTGCTGATGTCCTTCCAGCTGCAACCCAGCAATGGGAAACACCCATATACACTCGTTCACAAAAACACTCACTACGGTTAACATAGTTTATTCAGTTCACCTATAGCACATGTCTTTGGACTGTGGAGTAAACTGGAGCACATATTTATTACCACAGCGTCCCCAACTGAGACTCGATCCAGTGATCTTCTTGCTGTGAGGCGACAGTTCTAACCACTGAGCTACCTTGTCGCCCGATTTCATTTATCAAAATGTAGTTTGTCTATATCCTTTTATTGTGTTGTTCCATACCTGTTCCTTTCACACTCATTAACTGCCTGTTTCTTAATTGAAGTGCAGTCACCAGACTGTAACTAAGGCTAACATGCCAGAAAAAAAAATTAGGAGCTAAAAAGCTAAACTGGGTTCTAAAAAGGAAAACAAAATGTAAAGTTTGTAAAACTGGTATTGAGCTATCAAATGTTGGACCTTATATGGGGAGTACACAATCCAATCCTATTTTAATAGTGGCTATTAAATTTCAGCAAAAATGATTTCCAAGCTCAAACATTTCAATATTATGCAAATCATGAACAGTGGTCTGTCTATTTGTTGATCATAGGTCATGGGAATTCAGCTTTTTAGTCAGTTAGAGAAAGGAAAAAGTCAGGAAATTTGGTATTAGGCTTTAGATACATTTTCATTTTCATTTTCATTTTTGGAATACAAGTTAAGATATTTCATAGTCAGTAAGGTATTCAAGAACTTCAAATTCCAGAAAAGCAAGCAAAAAGATTATCATTCCAAGTGATTTAGTGGTTCAACTCTATAATGAAAAAAAATGAAGTATATCTTTGTTTGCCTTTGTGTTCTCTTCCAAGACAGGCTAGGATGCATGTTCACTACAGGCAGTACAACATGTTGCCTTTAGTGTCAGCAGCGTCCTATTGCCCATAGTAAATGCGAACCCTAATCTGATACAGAAGACATAACCAAGCAAAGCTGTTTTTGTCTCCAGTTTTTGTGGCACACAAGTGTTCCCCTTCGGTTGGGGAACTTCAGTGCTATAAGTGGATTTGATCTTGGAAAATCCACGTATGGGAGGATTCGGTTCAGAAGCCGCTTGTCTGAAAGAGTATTGAACGGGCCAATGAAAGCAATGAATTGATCTTCATGAAGGTGATCTTCATTGCCAATTATCCCAGCATGTAAGCATACCTGGAGCGAGCATCCTTTTCGCTTTAGAGACTTTCTGATCGACTCGATGAGGGTTTCTCTTGCTGATTCAGTGACTTCAGAGCGAACGAGTGTCTCCCGGTCCAGAGTGGGTTTTCGCGGCGGCAGACGGTTGAGCTGGGTTTCTTCCTTGCCTGCGGTTCTTTGGGTCCGGTCCTCCAGAGCGGTGCATATAGTTGCAAATTTTCCTAAAAGAGCAACACAGTCGTGCAGCACGTCCTTTTCAGGATGGCGCTCTGACTGTGCGTTTCTGGATGCGGGGGTTTCCTGGCTCCGGATGATGGACACGATCACTGCATTACATGTTTGGGGGTCCAACATGTTAATGTGATGCTCACTGCGATGCCATGACCATTGCACAGCTAAGATTGCGGCTAACTTTCGTAAAAGAGCGAGCCACCCCAGTTGCCTCTTGCTTTGCAGCGGGCGCTCGGGCAGATCTGAGGGTTCCAGTGGGAGATAATCCGCCGCCCAAGGGCTCGCGGACCTCTCATTCCTCAAAGTGCTCCATCCAAGCTTCGGGCAGTGGGAGTGATCCGTCTAACCAGATGGTAGCTCTCATGCTCGCTGACACCGGAGATCAGATGTCCACCCAGATGTCCCATCGGAGGGTGGGCTTTCACTTTCCGACGAAGATCCTGACCTGCTCGCCCCCTCCCGGCAGGTGAGTGCCGTCAAATTGGATCCTGAAGCGGACATGTTAGCCGTGCTTTCCTGGGCTGCTTCGGCCGTGGGGTTGGAGCTGGTTCATCCCCCAGCTCCGTGGCCGGACCGACTAGATGGGTGCTACGTGGAGGACCAGAAGGCGAAGACTTCGAAGCCTCTCGTCCCCTTCTTCCCGGAAGTGCACAGTAGGCTCACGCAGTCTTGGAGGGCACCTTTCTCTGCCCGTGCTGCGTGTCCCTCCACCCTCACCACCCTTGACGGCGGAGCTGCCAGGGGGTATGAGGCGATCCGGTCAGTGGAGCGTGCTATCGCGGTCAATCTTTGTCCGCATGGCGCCCCTACTTGGCGGGGTCTGCCCCGTCTCCCGTCCAAAGCCTGTAGGTTGTCTGCCTCCCTCGGAGCCAGAGCTTACAAGGCTGCGGGCCAGGCTGCTTCCGCCTTGCACTCATTGGCCACCTACCAGCGCTACCAAGCGCAGGCGCTGGCCGAGCTGCACGAGGGCTGGTCTAACCCAGGCTTACTACTTGAGCTGTGCACCGCGACCGACTATGCTCTTCGGACTACTAAGTCCGCCGCGTATGCGCTGGGGAGGACGATGTCCACAGGAACGCCACCAATGGCTAAACCTGGCCGATATGCGCGATGTTGACAAAGTTCGCTTTCTTGACTCGCCCATATCCCAGGCTGGCCTGTTGCGCCTCCGGCCAAGCGGGCGCGTCGGACACCTCGAAAACAGGCAGCCCCCCCTGCCCAGGGCGCTGTTAAGTCCGGTAAACGGACCGTGAAGCGTCCCTGAGACAGGCCATCTGGAGAAGAGGAAACTTGCTCTTTCCCCGCTGGAGGGCGGGGCCCCGATTTCAACGGTACTTTTCAGTGCCACCAAAATATCAATGAAAGAGCATTTTTCCCCTTCCCCGGATGTGACAGCACTAACCTTGTCAGTCCGGGACGCGCTGCCTTCCGGCTCACGGGTTCTACGTGCTTTGCCAGTGGCTTACGAGTGCTGGGGGGACGGTCCCCTTTCCCTCAGCCCTCCAGCCCCCTCTCCGGAGTCAGGGTGCGGAGCCAGAGCGAATCGATCTCCTCCAGCTCTTCCGCGGGACCCTCGAGCTCCCTGGATCAGCACACCCACTCCACGCTACCCCACCGCTGGTACGTCTGCGATCGTAGCGATGACTCCATTAGCGAGGGCTCTGCCTGCCTGGTTAGCGCTGGCCAGCCCCTCGCGGTGACTCATACGCACAATCAGACTCGGTTACGCGATTCAGTTCGCGAATCGGCCCCCCCAAGTTCACGGGCATGTATTTCACCAGGGTCAACCGCCTGTCTGCCCCTGTCTTGCGAGTGGAGATTGCTGCCCTCCTGGTGAAGGGTGCAATCGAGCCAGTTCCTCCAGCCGAGATAGAGAGTGGGTTTCACAGCCCATACTTCATCGTACCCAAAAAGAGCGGTGTGTCACGACTAATTCTAGATCTGCGCGTTTTGAACCGCTGTCTGCACTAGCTGCCGTTTAGAATGCTCACGCAAAGGCGCATTCTCCAATGCGTTCGTCCTCGGGATTGCTTTGCAGCCATAGACTTGAAGGACGCGTACTTCCATGTCTCCATTCTTCCACGCCACTGCCAGTTTCTGCGGTTTGCGTTCGAAGGTCGAGCGTGGCAATACAAGGTCCTCCCCTTTGTGCTCTCTCTGTCTCCGCGGGTCTTCACCAAATTCACGGAGGGTGCCTTAGCGCCCCTTCGGCTGGCGGGCATCTGCATACTCAATTATATCCACGACTGGCTGATTTTAGCCCACTCACGGGAGCAATTGATTATGCACAGAGACAAGGTGCTTCGGCATCTCCGCCTATTGGGGCTTCAGGTCAACCGAGAAAAGAGCAAACTCGCCCCCGTGCAGAGGATCTCTTTTCTTGGGATGGAGCTGGACTCGGTCACCATGGTAGCGCACCTCTCCGGGGAATGCGCTCGCCTGTTGCTGGGCTGTCTGAAAGAGCTCGACAGCAAACTAGTGGTCCCACTGAAGTTCTTTCAGAGGCTCCTGGGGCATATGGCATCCGCAGCCGCCGTCACACCGCTCGGATTGCTCCATATGAGACCACTCCAGCACTGGCTTCACGATCGAGTCCCAAGACGCGCATGGCACGTGGGCACACACCGAGTCTCTGTTACTGCGCTGTGTTGCCGCGCTCTCAGCCCTTGGAATGACCCCTCGTTCCTGCAGGCCGGTGTGCCTCTAGGACAGGCATCCAGCCATGTTGTTGTTTCAACAGATGCTTCCAACACGGGTTGGGGGGCCGTGTGTTGCGGGCATGCAGCTGCGGGCCTGTGGAAGGGTGCCAAGTTGCATTGGCATATCAATCGCCTAGAGCTGTTGGCAGTGTTCCTCGCTCTCCACTGCTTTTTTTCTGGTGCTGGAGCGGTAAGGACGGACAGTATGCCGGCGTCGACGTATATCAACCGCATGGGGGGTATGCACTCTCGCCGCATGTCTCACCTCGCCCGCCGTCTGCTCCTCTGGAGTCACCCGCGGCTGAAATCGCTGCGCGCCATTCAAGTTCCAGGCTCGCTCAACCGTGCAGCCGATGTGCTCTCACAGCAGTAGATACGTCCTGGAGAATGGAGACTCCACCCCGAGTCTGTACAGCTGATATGGGCGCGATTTGGGGAGGCCCAGATCGATCTGCTTGCTTCCCCCGAGAACGCTCATTGCCAGTTGTTTTTTTCCCTGACTGAGGGCTCTCTCGGCACGGATGCACTGGCCCACAGCTGGCCTCGGGGCATGGGCAAGTATGCGTTTCCCCCAGTGAGCCTGCTCGCGCAGTTACTGTGCAAGGTCAGGGAGGACGAGGAACAGGTTCTGCTAGTTGTGCCTCTCTGGCCCAACCGGACCTGGATATCAGAGCTCTCCCTCCTCGCGACGGCCCTCCCCTGGCAGATCCCTTTGAGAGAGGATCTACTCTCTCAGGGACAGGGCACCATCTGGCACCCTCGCATCGAGCTTTGGAACCTCCACGTGTGGTCCCTAGACGCGAGGAAGACTTAGTTAACCTACAGAGTGCGGTGGTCAATACCATCACTCAGGCTAGAGCCCCATCCACGAGGTATGCCTACGCCCTGAAGTGGAGTCTATTCACTGGATGGTGCGTCTCTCGCAGAGAAGACCCCCGAAATTGCCAGATCAGTGTTGTGCTCTCTTTTCTCCAAGAGAAGCTGGACAGCAGGCTGTCGCCCTCCACTCTCAAGGTTTACGTGGCCGCCATCTCCACTTATCATAACGCGGTAGCTGGCGGCACCGTGGGAAAGCACAACCTCATCATCCGGTTCCTCAGAGGTGCTAGGCGAATTAATCCATCCCGCCCCCCTCTCATGCCCTCTTGAGATCTCACCCTCGTTCTCACGAGTTTACGAGCAGATCCCTTTGAGCCACTCGATTCAGTATCTCTAAGATTTCTGTCCCTGAAGACAGCTTTGCTGATCGTGTTGGCCTCCATCAAGAGGGTCGGGGACCTGGAGGCATTTTCGGTCAGTAACTCGTGCCTGGAATTTGGGCCGGATTACTCTCACGTTATCCTGAGACCCCGCCCGGGTTATGTGCCCAAGGTTCCTATCACCCCCTTTAGAGATCAGGTAGTGAACCTGCAAGCGCTGCCCCTGGAGGAGGCAGACCCAGCCCTTTTCTTACTTTGTCCAGTTCGCGCCCTGCGCATTTATATGGACCGTACTCAGCACTTTAGATCATCTGAGCAGCTCTTTGTCTGTTATGGCGGTCTGCAGCAGGGAAGTGCCGTATCGAAACAAAGATTTTCCCACTGGATTGTGGATGCCATTTCACTCGCTTATTCGTGCAGAGGTGAGCCATGTCCCCCGGGAGTGCGTGCACACTCCACTCGGAGCGTTGCATCCTCTTGGGCTCGTGCACGCGGCGCCTCTCTAATAGACATTTGTAGAGCTGCCGGCTAGGCGACACCCAACACATTTGCAAGGTTTTACAATCTGCGAGTGGAGCCGGTTTCCTCAAGGGTATTAGGTACCACTTTGGTGATTCAGGAAACAACTCGATAGGGTGTTGAAACACGCTTGCTGCGCCATTCTCCCTATCACGGAGATACGTGCGCCTTTTTATCTGTCAGTAAAGTTCCCCGTCAGGTGAGCCCTGCAGATTCCTCCGTTTCCCCCAGCACTCACTGGGCGGAGGAATCACTTGCTGGCCCACTAAGTTGTTGGTCTGCCTGCTGGTCAGCCCGTGTCTTGGGTATAGGTGCCTGCTATGCGTGATCCCCACTAGGCGATCCCATATGCTTATTCTGCCACGGTTAAGTCCCCCCCCCTGGGTGGACCCGTGTCTTCCCTCTCCACTAACCACTTTTTCTATGCGCACTCCACCTTCTTAGGGCTAGTCCATAGGTATTCTGCCATCTATCCCCCCCTTGGGTAGCGGATTGCACGCTTCCCAACGTACTGTCGTATATTCCTAGAATTATCTAGACGCTCACGACTTCTCAAAAAATATATCTAATCCGTAAAACTTCTGTTGAAGTGGGATAAGTTAGGGCCAGGGACACGTTGGAGGACCGGGCCTCCCATGATGTGGGTGCGTCACGCTTGCTTGACTATCCCCTCATCGAGGGCGTTGGTAAGGTGCAGTCATTATGGTCCTTTCCATAGTTCTCCCATACGTGGATTTTCCAAGATCAAATCCACTTATAGCACTGAAGTTCCCCAACCGAAGTGCTATACTCCGTCGCCATAATGACTGTCACTTAGCTGTTTGAAAGTCTCTTCAGCTTAAAAGGATGGCGTTTGCTCGCTCCAGGTGTGCTTATATGCCGGGATAATTGGCAATGAAGCACACCTGCGCAAGCTTACGCTGCCAATTCATTGCTTTCATTGGCTCGTTCAATACTCTTTCAGACAAGTGGCTTCTGAACCGAATCCTCCCATACGTGGATTTTCCAAAATCAAATCCACTTGTAGCACTTCCGTTCCCCTCCTCGGGGAACGAAAGGTTACTTCTGTAACCTCGAACGTTCTTGGAAGTCTACAAAGTGTTCCACTAAAATCATATGAAGTGTTTTGATGATGTTTTTTGTTCCTTTGCTGGATTTTAAACTTCTCAGACCTGTGACTGTCTATGAACAACGAGAGAGCTCTCTGATTTCATCTAAAATATTTTAATTTATGTTTGGAAATAAATGAAAGTTTCAGGAGTTTTAATTTTTAGGTGGACTAAATCAAGTGTGGTAGATGTGGTAGATGTCAGTTATAAACTTTATTTATTTGTATTAAAGATTCACAATTCAGAATTCATATATTCTGTATATGAAGTCTGTATTCATACAATTCAATATTCATATAATTATGTGGAAAACTAGCTTCACGAGAATTACTACTGTTCCGTTCAGTCTCCTGTGCTTCCCTCAGGTCGCCCATTGGTGTGCATGCTCTCGCTCTCCTCCTAATGGAGTTACAGCCCGGTACTGATGGACCCCAAATTCTCACAGCAGATGCTCTGTACCAGTTGGGTCGTGTTGAGGAGGCTTATAGACTTCTTCTCAATATTGAACACACAGCTCCACGACCACCAATTCTTGCACGCCTTGCAATACTGCAGTTGCATCGAGGCTTCCTTTATGATGCCTATCAGGTATTAAATTCTTTCTGAATGTGCCGCTTACCTTAGTGAAAGTTTCTTTTATGATGATGATAATCTCTTTGGTGTCTTACAGCTTCTGAAGAAGCTGATTAATTCTGGAGACACTACCTGTCTACGTCCCCTTCTGTCTGTAACATCTTTACAAGACCGAGCACTTCTAGAAAAACATTGTCACACCGCTTCCAAACGTATACTATGTGGTCAGCAAGCAGAGAGTGCTATAAGGGAAGCTGTGGCTTATTTGTCCATTGCCATTATGGCTTCAGGTAATGAGAATATGCTATAGTCGGAAACGGACAGTAATATTATTGCTCGATTTGAAAATATGTGTGATAATAACTGAACAGGAAAATGTGCAAATGCAAACATGATAACATATCACTGATTGAATCTGGATGACGCAGTTTCAATGGAAAAAAAAAAACATATAGCGGTTTCCTCTTTAACTCTCAAATATCAGTTCTCCATGTTTCCATTGTGCAATCTTGTTGTTAATGCTTTGTACGTCCTATGATCAATGATCTAATAATTTGGTAAAGAAAAAAAGATAACTCGGAACACTGCTTTTTTAATATTTATTAACTGTGTTATTTATTTATATGATTATTATTTAGGTGGTGGAGCAATAGATTCCCTCCTGGAGAGAGCAAGATGCTATGCTCTGCTGGGTCAGTGGAAGACGGCTATCTTTGACTTCACTGCAATCCTTAAAAAGCAACCAGATCATGTGCAGTCTTTGTGCGGAAGAGCATTCACTTATCTCATGCTGAACCAGCAGAAGGTGTGGTTGCAAAAACTGAAACCTCCACCTATGGGAAATAACTCATTTTGCAAAAACATGTTACATGATGGTTTCATGATCTAATGATGATAAGTATAGCAGTATACATGAAAACACCAAATGACGAGACACAAATTCCAGCGTTTAGTCATCCAATGTTAGCGTCTAAATAAGCTAATATTTTAATAGATGTAATTGTCATTCTACAACATTTTCCTGAATATAAGTAAAAGAGAGATCAAGCAATTAATGACAATTAATAATTACTTTCAGGCTTTATTCTCACATTTTTTCATCAATGCCAAATTCTGCAGAGATGGTAGTTTTTAAATGATTTTGTTAATAGTGTTAAATTGAAATGAATCCTTTAGCATAATTGTAGAGTGAGAGGAACCTATGTCTATGTTCATAACGTGCAATCATTTGTGTTTTGTATATAGGCTTACTTTAAGTAATATATACCATTTTAAAAAGCAACTTACACACCAATGTGATTTAAACAAATAATTTTCTCAAAAATTTATATATAAACTCACTGGCCACTTTATTAGGTACACCTTACCAGTACTGGGTTGGACCCCCTTTTGCCTTCAGGACTGCCTTAAACCTTACTGGCATAGATTCAATAAGGTACTGGAAAAATTCCTCAGAGAATTTGGTCCATTCTGACATGATAGCATCACGCAGTTTCTGCAGATTTGTCGCCTGTTTGACCACATCCCAAAGGTGCTCTATTGGATTGAGAGCTGGTGACTGTGGAGGCCATTTGAGTACAGTGAACTTATTGTCATGTTCAAGAATCCAGTCTGAGATGATTCGTGCACTATGACATGGTACAAGAGAAGCACCCGATGTGGTCTTGTGCTGCTGTAGCCAATCTGCCTCAAGGTTAGATGTGTTGTGAGTTCAGAGATGCTCTTCTGCATACCTTGTGCGCCCTCTGGATATTTTCTCTTTTTTGGACCATTCTCTGTAAACTCTAGAGATGATTGTGCATGAAAATCCCAGTAGATCAGCAGTTTCTGAAATACTTAGACCAGCCTGTCTGGTACCAACAACCATGCCACATTCAAAGTCACATAAATTACCTTTCTTCTCCATTCTGATGCTCAGTTTGAACTACAGCAGATCGCATTGTCCATGTCTACATACCTAAATGCATTGAGTTGCTACCATGTGATTGGCTGAAAGTTGTGTTAATGAGCAGTTGGACAGGTGTACCAAATAAAGTGTCCTGTGAGTGTATTTTGCATGCTTGTAAATTGACCCTGTTATATCAATAACTTACCAGGAATGCACACTAGACATACTGGCAGCCCTTCAGTGTGGTGCAAAGGAGGCTACTCAGAGCATGCTGTCCCTTAAAGACAAAGCTCGCAGACTCATCAGTGAATGGTTGGGTCAGCACTGTCGCAAAAGCCTGGCAGACATTCTGTTATCCAATCCTGTGCCCTGTCGGGAGGAGCATCTTCGAGAGGCCTTTCTGATTAGTGGAGCACTAATGAATACCGACTGCAGGGAACCCAGGTGGCACCTCCTCTACATAGATACACTGCTTGCCAAAGGTATGGAGCATACGTGGAGATCAAAATTACAGAACAATTTACAAACAGCTGACTTTTTTCATAAATAATGTTATGTAATGTAATGTGTATTTATATAGCTCATTTATTGTTTATGGCCATACACCCAAAGTGCTTCACAATCACGAGGGGGGTCTCTCCACACCACCACCAGTGTGTAGCATCCACTTGGATGATGTGACAGCAGCCACAGAACAACAGCACCAGTGCTCTCACTACACACCAGCTATTGGTGGCAAGTGGAGACAGTGATACAGCCAATTAGGTTGATGGGGATGATTGGGAGGCCATGATGGTTTAGGGCCAATGGAGGGAAGTCGGCCAGGACACCATTGTCGCACCCCTACAATTTATGAGAAGTGCCATGGGATTTTTAATAATCACAGAGAGTTAGGACCTCGGTTTTTAATGCAGCTCAGATTACACTGCACCAGGTCTGCATCCAGACCCCTATCCTTCCAACAGCAACCTAGTTTTCCCATGTGGTCACTCTTCCTGGTACTGACCAGGCTCAGCCCTGCTTAGCTTCAGTGAGTAACCGTCTTGGGCTGCAGGGTGATATGGCTGAGTTATCTTCAAAATTACCTGGCAAGCAACACCCGCTCCTTTGTCTTTCATGGACGACCAGGCTTTTTGGGAGACTTGAATGAGTGTATTGAAATTAACATGCAATATTTTAGAAGGCACAGATTTGAAATAACCAAATTCTCTTATTGTGGCTGAAAGAGTTTCCCATTGGCCTTCATTTGGACAACCTGCTGTGGTTGGGTCTTATCATCTTGCAAAATAAGTAAAACTAGAAAAACTGTGAGCTAAATAGGCTTTGTCAGATAAATAATGGAATTGCCACCACCATTCGGTGCCTGGATAACACATTGGGTACAGAGAGCATATTAAAAACTGCAGCAAATGCAGTATCATATGATTGAAACAATAATATCTGGATGCAGCCTTGATGATGCAAGCTGAGACTGCATATCTCAGTGATGCAATATCAGACACAATACACTCATTAGACCTACTGACGTCACTGTAAGGGGTAAAGTTAAGGGTGGGGTTAGGTGAGTGCATTAAAAAGCATTGGATGTAGCTCAGATTGCACTGCACCAGGTCTGCATCCAGACCCTTTCGATTGAAAATGAAACTTTTGAAAATTTCTTCCAGGATAAAGCATTTTAAGAACTGCCATGTGACTAATGAAATTTTTTTTCATCTCATGAAGTCAGCGAACATGCGATTTTCTCCTTTGTTTGTCATCTGATTGTGGCCCCTAATCTTCTTTTGCAGGCTTCTGGTTGGCCAACAAGGCTTTATGCTTGGGGTTATATTGCTACCTGTTGGTTTGGTAGAATAATTTTTTATAGGAGAAAGGTTTTAGGACAAAAAAAAAAAAAACAGTGTATGCATGGACATGGCCTGAAAGTGTTTTCAAATATTTATCATTGTTCAATTTTAAAAATGAAAAAATACAATTTAAAAAAAACTTTCCAATAAATAGGACTAAAATAGGACTAACCACTCCCTTTCCAATTTAGAAAATTGTAGGTTGTTCTCTAATTTTGATCTCCAATGAAGAAATCAAGCATCTGTATGACTTTTGTTTTACAAAATTGCCTTTTGATGTTTGTGAAGGGGATGTGAATGCAGCAGGTGCTCACCTGAAGCAGGTGTTTGGTCAGGAGCCTCGAGATGCCGCAGCTAAAGCCAGATGGGGCATTGTAAAGGCCTGGCAGCAGAACTACAAAGTGTCTGCCAGTTATCTGAGTGTAGTGGCAGAGAAAGAACCAGCAACTCTAGACTTTCTAATCAGTCTTCTGCAGTCAGCCCAAAGAAAACGCTTAGCACAGGTAACCCACTAATATAATGTTTCATTGATCCTACCTCTTGTTACTACAGTGGCTAATGAAGTGACTGTGTGCTTCCAGGCGGCATCTCAGCAGGCCAGCTGTGTTTCTGAAAGTGGCCAATGGGAGCAAGCTTTAGCTCTCCTTACATTAGCAGTGCGAGGGGTCAGTGAGATAAAGCTTCAGTACCTCAGACAGAGAGCAGCCTGTCTGGCTCAACTCGGCCTCCACGATAGGGCAGTGTCTGATCTGAGTAAAGTCATCCAAGGTCACACTGCGGACGGCAGAGCGGAGCAGAGGGTCTGGGCAGAGGACCTTTGCCGCCGAGGCCGTTGTTTGCTGTTGTGTTCCCATGAGGAATCTGGTTTACAGGACTTTTCTCAAGCCCTGGACCTGCACGAGGAGCAGGCACTGCTGTGTGTGGAAGCTAGTCTGGGAAGACAACGCCTTGCTGAAATGTATCTGCGCTTTGCTCTGCAAAACTATGGAGAGCAAAAACTGGAGAAGGCCTGGTTTTTGACCGAGACCGGGCTTAAAGTAGACAGCGGCCATGTTGAACTGCGCAGACTGAGGGCTAGAATAAAACGAGAGGTGTCTGGTCCATGTACTGTCAATTAATTGTGAACTGATGGTAACACATGGGTTTTGTTTTTATATAATAATTGTGGTTAAATGGGCGAGATTTTATAATCACAAAACAAAGTATTACTTCAGTCATTAAGGTACATAAGTGTCTTAAATTTTTATCTAAATATGTGGTGGAAGTTTTATTAATCTCAACATTGCTCAAAGCTCAAAGGATTTTCAAAATATATTAAAACATTAATTCATTCATTTTCTTTTCGTCCCTTTATTCATCAGGGGTTGCCACAGTGGAATGAACCGCCAACTTATCCAGCATATGTTTTATGCAATGGATGCTCTTCTAGCTGCAACCCATCACTGGGAAACACCCATAAACACTCATTCACACTCATACACAACAGACAATTTAGCCTACCCAATTCATCTTTACCATATGCCTTTGGAATTGTAAGGGAAACCGGAGCAATCCACGCAAACACAGGGAGAACATGCAAACTCCACACAGGAACACTAACTGACCCAGCCGAGGCTCGAACCAGCGACCTTCTTGCTTTGAGGCAAATGTACAACCCACTGCGCCACAGTGCAGCCATAAAAACAAAAATCCAAGTTTTTAATTATTTTATTGTAATGAATTTTCTTTAAAATAGTGTTTTGATTTGATCAGTAAATGTAGGCTCCTTAATGCAAATACCTAATCACAATGAAGCAACTGAATGCATTTAGATGGTCAAGATGATCTGATGAAGTTTGTAATTCACTGAAAACAACAATGGAAGTTGATGCAAGATGGGCTGATCTGAGTATTTTGTGATTTTTTTTTTGTGGTGGGCCGTTATCTTTCGTTAACGCAAGACCTACTGGCTCGAGGCACGGCTGGGTCAGTTGGCATTTCTGTGATGAGTTTGCATGTTCTCCCTGTGTTTGCGTGGGTTTCCTCTAGATACTACGGTTTCCCCCACAAGTCCAAATACATGTGGTATAGGCAAATTGAATAAGCTAAATTGACTGTAGTGTATGTGTGTAAATGCAAGATTCCATGGGTGTTTCCCAGTGTTTGGTTGCGGCTGGAAAGGCATCTGCTGCATAAAACATATGCTGGATAAGTTGGCGGTTCATTCCGTGGTGGCGACCCCTGATTAACAAAGGGACTAAGCCGAAAAGAAAATAAATGAATGAATGATTTGAGGGCTCGACGCACACACATGGTGAGGAAATATGTTTAGCCCTTCTGTAGTTCAGAAACTACTGCTTTCTTTCTGGAAACTGGTTTCACACCACACCTGTCTCACATCCTCTGCTTTCTGCTGAAAGCCCACCACAATTGTGCAGTCAGCATACTCTATGATGTGGCTGCAATGCATTAAGGTGTTAATGACACAGTTTGTGGTTGAGTTGTGAATGGATGACAGCCAAAAAATAATAATAATAAAAAATCCAATGTATGACTTAGACAGAGTTCAAAATAAATACTCAAATAAAGATGTCTTTCTTTTCTTTTTTCTTTTTTTTTTTTTTTTTTGCAGCTATTGAGCATCAGTGTGATTCTTAGCAAGATAAAAGTACAGATTCAAATCTGTAAATCAAATGACTCATAAATGATGTTTATCACGCTCGTCCACAAGAGGGAGCAGGCCAACTTCATCAGATCATCATCTTCTGTACTCGTACTAAAATGATTTATGGTACATAATACTTAAACCATAGTAAAAGACACAATAATTATGGATTTATACACTAACCGTAGTTAAACATAGTATGTGTAGTAAAACTATGGTTATACAAATGGTAAAAAAGCAACAACATATATACTTAATGTATAATAAAATGGTATATAAACTTTTCCCCCTTTTGCCATCACCCCCTGGCTTCTATGTTGTTAATTGTGAAATACTAATAAAAATCAAATCTATTTTACTAACATCTTTTGATTTCTGAAATACAGAACAATTGTTATAAAGAATTCATAGGTCGAGAAAGAAAATCCTTTACTAAATAAGGGAGAAAACAAATCTCTGCAGATAGATTAGGATAAATAACAGCTGCAGTTCAATGCAGATATGCTCATTAATTGGACATTCATTTTAAAAAGGTTGTTTAGGACGTGTGGGCCATTCATGAGAGGCGTTTCTATGAATTTCAGAACAGGACGTTCTTTAAAGCAAAAAAACCTGTGTTCCGTGAAAGAAATGCAGGTTTGGGGGGAAAACATGACATCAATGTTGGGATACGTTCCATTGAGCGTTGCTCTTGCGTCATTTGAACGTCATCGCTTAATGTAAACAAGGAAGTGAAGGAGTCGTGGCTCGGTCTTAACTGTCGTGTTTCGTTTTACGTACACGAATGTAATCCCGAATGAAGTTTTATATTTATACTCACAACAATGCACTTATAGGATTGTGACCAGATTCTGAGACATATACTGTGTCTTGAATCAGGATTCGTGGTGTCAGTTTGTTATAAGGTAACGGGTAACGCTTGCTGCTTTACTATCAATTGACACACTTTCCTTATTTCTTACAATAATATCATGAAGTGTTTGATTTGTTTATCAAACATTTACGAAAAAGAATAGTGGTTAGTAAATGGTTATTGCTGTAAAATCATAGTTGACTTGTGGTTTGCATGGTTTAACTACAAAACAATGATTTTGTTTGCTATTTGTGAGTAAAACCATGATTAAGGAAAGACAAGTGTACTTTAATATTAATGTTTGTCTCTGCAATGATTATCAACACCATGGTTTATCAACACCATGCTGAAAATCCCACGTTTGGCTTAATAATTTACTTCAATCTTAGTAACTTGACCTATAAAGCAAAGTCCTAACCTTACAGATATTCAGTCTTGGGTGTTTTGTGTGGTAAGATGTCACATGTTTGACTATGTATATAGATCAAATTATGAACCTATTTGCATTAGGTATTGATGGGATTTAAAACATTAATTCCTACTGTATGCATTGTAAAATCTTTATAGATCCGCTAAAAATGCCACCACCTGTGCAAGTCATCGTGGTTGGAGCTGGAAACAGAGGAGAAAACTATTCAGATTATGCTAAGATTTTTCCTGACCGCATGCAGGTATGATGATGATTTTTCCTGTTTAATTGCACAGGTAAAGCAGTTACTTTTTAAATCAGGAACCATTGGTCTCTTTAATTTATACAAAGTTGAGAGAAACAAAAAAAGAAAATGTTTACCTCTTAATAAAGCCTATTACATCATACAATCTCGAATTAAAATCAACAAATCATTAGTCAGCAGTTTATTATTATTACTACCCGAATTAAAATAACCATGCCTATCTGTTTTTTCATAGGTAGTAGGAGTTGCGGACCCCAGAGAGTTTGTTCGAAAGAAACTTCAAGCACGTCACAAAATACCCGATCAAAACACATTCAAAGGTATGTCCAGTTTTTCCAGCATTTTGTACTTGTACTAAAATTAAGTTTTTATTTATTTTTATTTGTTTCTTCGTTATGTAGACTGGCGTTGTGTAGTGGAAAGAGAGAAGTTTGCTGATGCAGTGCTGATCTGCACTCCTGATCGCCTTCACAAGGTGCAGTCTGGGATTTATGTGTGTTTAGTCAATGTTCATATCTAGAGTTGTGTGAATCTGTTAAGCTATGATTTACTTATGTTAATCAATGACCTCAAGTTGTTTCCTTCAAATGGATTGAGTGTCCAGTATTTGTCTGTTTTTCAGGACCCTGCAGTGGCGTTAGCTAAGAAAGGCTACCATATATTGCTGGAGAAACCAATGGCTGTGAGTGGCTACATGGCATGACAGGCCATGATAACTGATTCAGAAACACTTTAAAAACAGTTCATGTACCTGACTTATGTTAAAACTCCTTATAAGTTACTTAAAAAACTAGCCGTTACTTCACTTAGCCGACAATAATAGAAGTTTCTGGCACTGCAGCGTCTTTTTGTCATATTTTATTTAGATTTTTTTATGGTTTTATTCAACAAAACTAGCATAAGCCTAGAATTCAGTGCAAGTTGGTGCTATTTTGCCTTATGGTAAATACAGTAAGTGACTATTATAATCAATAACGTTACTTGTTTAGCACAAAAGTTCGTATCCTACAAAATCGTAAAAAACGAAATCTTATGAAATGTTCTGTCTTTGTGCTTTGTATTTTCGTTTACTACAAAAATAGTAACTACTCGTTACTTCACCCGCACACAGCACTAAAGTCCAGCATTTTCAGATTGGCTTTAGTCTTTACTAAGGGCCATTTAATGACATTTGTTCTGGCAGCACTGTACAAAGGGCGATATATTGTGTATATGTCTATGGAATATATAATGTATCTATGCCCCAACATAAAACTAGTATGAATAAAAAGAGAACATGGAGTAAAATTTTCTTCTCTTAACACTCATACTGAATATAAGTGGCCCACTCTCTGTGGCTTTGTTTGTTTTTTATGTGTGCCATTATCCCATACATTAAATGTGTGTTTTCTAAGGTAACAGAGCAGGACTGCACAGAGATTGTAGAAGCTATCATTCAGAATGGTGTCATATTTGCTGTGGGCCATGTTCTCCGATACGATCCCGTCATCCACAAAATAAAGGTAATTGGACTTTCCTTTAAATCTTCATAAGTAACCTTAGAAGTTCTCAGACAGAAAAAAACACTAGTTTTCTTCTATAATCCAGCTGCTGATTGACAGTGGAGCGGTCGGAGACGTCATCCACATTCAACACTTGGAACCGGTAGGATGTGTTTAAATAAACGTACAGTGTGTGTGGTGCGTGCAGTGTGTATTTGTGTTGTGTAAGATCTGTCTTTTCTTATAGGTGGGGTTCTATCATTTTGCTCACTCCTTTGTCAGAGGGAACTGGAGAAACGAGGCAGAAAGCTCTTTTGCGCTGTTAGCCAAATCCTGCCATGATCTGGATCTGATTCATCACTGGGCTGGAGGACGAAGGTACACTTAATCTACCATCCTTTTTTTGCACGTGTGCGGGAGCTGAGCTGAATAAATAGTGATAGTATATTGATAGAAAGAATGACTGGAATGTCTTCATTTATCAGTGGTCATGATTTTTTTTTGCAGGGAATTATCTTTATTAAAGCGATAGTTCACCCATAACTGAACAATTGCTATTAATTTACTCACCCTTCAGATATCCAAGACATAGGTGACTTTTTTTCTTCAGTACAACAGGGTCCCTGACTGCCTGTGCTTTAAGGAGGCTCTGGAATGCCACATAATTATGAAAGTTGGAAGTTATTGAATGTTGAATGTTAAGATGTCTTGTTTTGATCTGCATTTCTGCCAGAGCTGTTGTCAATATTAATGAGATTGTGAATGATAAAAATACAGACATGTTTGAATTTATCCTGTAATTCCTACTAGAAAGCACATATTTTGTAATAGTTTTATTTTTCAGCATGATAATGATCCCAAACACACTGCTAATGTAATAAAATTGTATTTGGAGAGAAAAACAGTTGATGACACTGACAGTCTTGCAGAGATGGGAAATAACGAAGTACAAATACTTCATTACTGTACTTAAGTAGATTTTTCTGGTGTCAGCACTTTACTCCACTACTTATATTTTGACAACTTTTTACTTTTACTTCTTATATTGTACACAAATATCTGTGCTTTCTACTTCTTACATTTTTAAAACCACGGTCGTTACTTTCGTTTTCATTTATTTGGTGGCGCGATCTATATTATTTCTTATCATTGCGCATTATGAGTGCCTTTTTGATGTCTATTTTTCCTTATTGCGTGGCTGTGTGCTACGGTGCGTGGCTGTAGCGCACCGTACGTGGGCTAGTTTATGAAGATTACTATAAGAAAGGCTTGAATGACTGCAGATGTGAGAGAGAGATTCGGCGAATTTAACATAACTGATGCTGCCCTGTTTACACGGTAATAATAAAACCTTTTGCTCGATCGGATCACAGGTAAACAAGAGAGACGCATTTCAGTTCAAAAACATGCCGTTTAAATGCTTAAACCTTTTGTCCACTTCTGATCATTACTGCAGGCTTTCAGTTTACAAATAGTGCTTTTTTTTGTAAAGATTGGTACTTAGTAATAAAACAATCAAACACTTTATAAAAAATGTATGCACTGCAGTTTATTTCCTTTATTTTCTGGATTATTTATAAGAGCTGCTCTTTGAAGAAATTAGCAGCTTTAGCCTAATGCAAAAAAAAAAAGTTTGCAGTCAAATTAAATAAGAATTTATTTTAGCAAAAGAAAAAACCCTTAATATATTTTGGACGAATTCAGTGTAAAATGTACGACATTATTTATAAAGATAGACAGGCCTACAGAATTATTTTTAGAGTATATCAACACGAATGGCAGCTGATGTTTTTGATCTAACAGCCGAAAAACTACATGCTAAACGCTGAGTTTGCATCAGGATGATGATACATGAGCCGCCTTTTTAATCAATGTTGTTAGGCTATGTTGCATAATTTGATGCTTCTTGGCTACTTTCACAAATTTGGCAACAAACATTTTACATAAAATTGGAGTCAGTTTTTTTATATGTATTAATAGGATGTGAGGAGTAGTTACCTCCTAACTCAATATCCTTCAGCTGCGTCCCTGATTTATCAGAGGTCACCACAGCAGAATAAACCGCCAATTATTCCAGGTCATGTTTTGCACAGCAGATACTCTTCCAGCTGCAACCCAGTTCTGGGAAACACCCATACACACTCACATTCACGCATACACACACACACTTACACACTACTGCCAATTTAGTTACCTATTATTCATCTATACTGCATGTTTTTTTATTGTGATTGAAACAAGTACTTTTTTGCTTTTGTAAATTTTTGAGGCCGTACTTCTTTACTTTTACTTAAGTACAAAAGTGTAGTCAGAACTTTTACTTTTACCAGAGTCTTTTAAACGTGAGTATCTGTACTTCTACTTAAGTAAGGATGTGTGTAATTTTGCCATCTCTGCGGTCTTGAAATGGCCTCAACAGTGTCAAGATCTGAATATTACATACATTAAGTATAGGCAATATTATGGGTAGTAAAAGATTCACCTGGAGAGATAAAGAAATA
Organism: Danio rerio; assembly: GCF_052040795.2. Lineage (NCBI taxonomy): Eukaryota > Metazoa > Chordata > Actinopteri > Cypriniformes > Danionidae > Danio > Danio rerio. Next base: position 23,860,025 of record NC_141043.1, read on the forward strand.
TAGAACATGCTAAATCTAAGGAAGAACTCTTAGAAATGCCTAAAGATGCTTGATATAAATACTTTAGCACATTATTTCAGAAAAGAATCAACAAAAAAAGTCATGTTGCTTAGTGCTAAAGAGGTCACATTTGGTGCTAGTCTTTTCATTCCAAAAGTAATTTTATTTTGATTATTGTGTACATATTTCCCACATTTTCTGTTTGAATATTAAAGGTATAGTCTATATACCTATAGATATAGTCATTTGCTCAGTTCCATTTAGATAGATAGATAGATTTGTGCAAAGGTCCTAGCCTCCCAAAGCTGGTAATGACTTTTGCACAGTACATTATATATTTGTCCAATTAATAGAATATCATGGATTTTTATTTATCTTTCAAAATTTTATTTTGCATTTATCAAAATGATAATTTTCTATACTGTTTTTTTTTAATCACATTGTTTCACATGATTTGACTAGTGTTATGATTAGTTTATTTTTTGGTGCCATTTTATTCCTCTTCCGCTTCTCGCTTGGCAATCAAATATATTAAAGCAGTATGTAAATAAGTACAGTTTGCAGCATTAAGCAGCATAAGTAGTTTTGTTTTCCTAAGAATGAATGGAAGAATGAGACCAGATGTCTTGACTCATTTAAGTTTCAATGAGGTTGTAACCGAGGTTAAACCCCTACTCTTTTCAAAGGACATGTTGGGATATTTAATGACCACAGAGAGTCAGGACCTCGGTTTAACGTCTCATCTGAAAGACGGCATACACTGAAAGTATATAGTCCCCATCACTATACTGGGGCATTAGGACCCACACAGACCACAGGTTGAGTGCCCCCTGCTGGCCTCACTAACACCACTTCCAGCAGCAACCAAGCTTTCCCATTCAGTTACTGACCGGGCGCAGCCCTGCTTAGCTTCAGTGGAGCTAGCTGCCGGCATCAAAATAATATACTGTAGGTCATGGTAATTCAGATTTTTACTCTGTAAAAATCTGAGTAAAGTCAGGGAAATGGACATTTAGCTTAAAGTGGGAAGCCTGATTAAAAAAGATGTTTAGCTGAAACTGTGGTTTGTGTTAATTCAATGGTAATTGGAACTATGAGAGTAAAAAAAATATGTCGAAAAAACAGAATTAATACAATGAATTGAGGAACATTATTACTTGATGAAACATTATGACCATGTATATCAGGAAATATACTTGAGGTTTAGCTCTGGACATCTGCCTAATAAAACATTAATGAAATGAAATGCAATGAAACAACACTAGCATTTTTTCAGTACTGATATTCAGAAAGTTAGAATGTAGATCTTACAGTTGAGATGTTTGATAAAGAATCTGAAATTAAATTTTATTTTGCAGGTGTATCAAAGTTTCATCATTCGGGTCGCTTAGCCACTTCACTAAAGAGAACAAGGTTGGTTTTAATTATTTAAAAAAAACTATTAAGGAGATTAAGTTCACCTCAAATGAAATTGTACTCACTATTTACTCAAGTGGTGCCAAACTATTATGAGTTTCTTTCTTCTGTTGAACATTAAAGAATATATTTTGAAGAAAGCTGAAAACCTGTAACCATTGACTTTTATAGAGTGATAAACAAATACTATGGAAGTCAATGGTTACAGGTTTCTAACATTCTTCAAAATATCTTTTGTGTTCAACAGAGGAAAGAAACTTAAGAAGGTTTGGAACAAGTTGACAGTAAAGGATAAAAGAAGTTTAATTTTGGGTGAATAGTCTTTTTAAATGAAAAATCTTATATACTGTCCCTAAAATTAATATTTAAAAATATATGTATTTCACTATTTTCCCAGCCAAAAGAGGCTGCAAATCGCTGTTTAGACTGTCCTGTAGAGGGAGATTGTGCATACTCTGCAAAGAAAATCTACTTGGATCGAGTGAAAAAGGTAATGCATTTATGTATGCTACCATTCCAGTTTGGAGTCAGTAATATAATAAATAAATAAATTAAAGATTCATATTTTGATTCAATTGTTCAACAATTTGTATAAAAGTTCAAATTGATACTAATCTTTGAATCTTTCTGTTCATCCAAATAAAATTACAGTTTATTATATAAAAGGTTCCACAAAATATTTAGCAACTATTTTTAATACTGATAATGATGCAAAATGTTTCTTGAACATAAAATCTGATTATTTCTGAAAGTTTTCTGAACAATAGAAAATGTACAATAATTTACACTATTGCTTTTTGATTGTATTGTTTAATTAAATAATTACGGCATTGTTGTGTAATGTGTACCAAAAAAAATTGTTAAAAAATGTGCATTATTATTTTCTTTACATCACTGTGAAAATAACACAAAAGAAAATGTGGAATATAAACTCAGGGTGCTGTTGGCTGGCCAGTGTCAGTGATTTGTTCCAACTCGCTTCCTGATATTGAATCAGTGACTGAAGCCCTGAGAACTGGACCTTATGGGCGCTGCGTCTACGACTGTGACAACGATGTGTGCTCAAATCAGGTTGGTGAATATCATACACAATTGCATTACAGGTATTCCATAACTTTAAGTTAAATGATTTATAGTTATATTATTATATTGTATTAATTTATATTATTTATAGTTCATTGATCATTACCAAAGTAAGATATTCAGTTTCATAGTTTGTTTATTTATTGCAGGTAGTGAACATGGAGTTTGAAGGAGGCTTGACTGCCGCATTCACCATGGTTGCATTCACAAAGGAAATATGTAATCGCAAAACCACTATCTATGGTAGTAAGGTGGGAGATCATTTTGATTAACATTAACATATGAGCACATTGATGACTTTAAAGATTTTTTAAATGGATTTCATACATCCAGTTAAAGGCAAATTATTAGCTTATCTGTAAAATTTGTATTCCTTGTAAAATATTTCCAAAACAGGGTTAACAGAGACACATTTTTAAACATAATAGTTTTAATATATAATTTGTAATAACTAATTTCTTTGTCATGATGACAGCAGATAATATTTTATCAGATATTTTGAAAGATAATGGCATTAATAGTATAAGGTGCAGTTTAAAGACTTAGCTAGGTTAAATATGTTAAGTTAGGATATTTAGGCAAGTCATTGGATAATTGTGGTTTGTTGTGCAGCCAATTAAAAAAAATCTTAATGGGGCTAATAATATTGTCCTTGAACTAGTTTTTACAAAATTTTCTAAATAACTTTATTCCAGCCAAACTAAAACAAATAATATTTTATCCAGAAGAATAAACATTATAGAAAATACTGTGAAAATGTCCTTGCTCCAATTAACAGCACCTGGGAAATAAAAATATACAGTGCTCAGCATATATAAGTACACCCCTCACAAATCAATCTTTTAAATTCATATTTTAATAGAAAGCTCTACAATATTATATTTGTGCATAAACAATAGATTAGTCAGTACTGAAGCCAAATCTGGTGCTCATCTAACAAAATAACTTACGATAACAGTCCAAAAACTAGTACAGCCAAATTTGTATGTTATAGAAAAAAAATTAAATACAAGTCTTAAAAAAAGAAAAAAATCAAAAGAAGCAAAAAAGAAAAAAATAATTGTTGATATTTTGTAGGTTGTAATTCTTTTTGCTTGAACTTAATTGTATTATCTTTCAATTTTAAAATGTATTTGGTGACTTAATCTTTTTTAAAATAAATATATCTGTTAAGTAAATCTGTTTTGTTTAAATGCACCAAAATATATTGCCTATATTCACTGAGAAATGGAAAAAAATATTCATTTTCAAAATGGGCTGTACTCAGTTATGCTGAGCATTCTACATAAAAACTTTACAGGAGGTATAAAACATTTTGCCTTCTACTGTACATAAGTGTATGCATTATTAAAGTTTAAACAGAAATGTAGTAATTGACTAGTTGACTAGTTTAACAACAACCACTAAAAAATGAGTCAAATTGTTAAAAAAACAAAACATCTGTTTTAACAGCCTTACATGTACAGTAGGATCAGTATACACAAACTTAATATTGTAAGCAAAAAATATTGAAAGTGTAAATGTGTAATCACATGTACAGGTATTAAAAGTATTGTATAAAAATTGGTATTTAAAACTGTTGCACATGACATCATGGCATGTTGGCTCATCAGACGTCATTTTTATTCTTGAAAGAAATTACAAGTATGTATGCATTTCTAATTCCAGAATTTTGGGTACAAATCAAGCATTTTACATTCATTTTACTTAAACTGGAATACAACAAATGTATAATTTGCAGAAAACTAAATCCATTATTAATGTAAAATAATACTAAATGCTTACATTTGATAGGGAACATTTGATCATGTGTATTGTTTCATTAAATTGTTGTATAACATATACAGTATTAACTTTCTATTGTTGAATTTTTTAAACCGATAACAGTTTGGGCAGACGTTTATCAGAATTTTCCACTGTAGCTCAAGCTGTTATTTTCAAAAGAAGATTGTTATTGTTTTACATGAATAAGAAATTTACTGAAATATCACAATGACAGAATAGTTGAAAAGTAGAATTAATCAACCATTGGTGTATCCTAAACATGTAATACAAAAAATAATGAGATAAGAATAAATAACATACATGTAGCTAAGTGCTTTCCAGAGTTTCCTGCCTGAGGAAATGACATCACTTGGAGCAGGCAACATTCTTTTTCTGCTTTAAAGATTGTCCTGCCGTTTTATAATCAGTGACAGCGTTGACCAGAATGTAGGGGCAGATGCAAAATGTATTTTTCATTACTCAAATTTTAAATAATACAGAAAATAAATGTTTCATGCAAACATTTGTTTAACTTAATGGAATAAACAACCAAAATAGATGAAAATAAAACTTTAATATTTTTATGATGATTGAAACTGAATGTGTTACAGGAGACACAGATAGACAAAATGTCCCTAAATACAAAAACAAACATTATTTTTAGAGATGAATTGATATCATTGTGATTTATTCAAAACGTTTTCACTCAATTGTGCATTGTCTTGGTGCCTCAATGTGGCCAAACTATATAATAATATTGATAATAATAATGATAATCATAATATTAACTTTTTTTTATATAGTGCCTTTAAAAGTAGCACCTTAAGGCACTTTACAGGCATAAAATGTGCAGCAGTAAATAAAAAGGATAAATGCAAAAAAGTGTATGAATAAAAATAACTAAAAACAAATAAAATAATAATAATAATAGATCTAAAAATCATATAAAAGTCAAACAAAAGCTACCCTAAAAAAGTAAGTTTTAAAAGATGATTTAAAAGTACTCAGGGATTCTGCTTTGTGAATAGAGTCTTTACCTCTAGAGAGAGATAAAGAGTTCCACAATTTAAGTGACAATGAAGAGAATGTCCCGTCTCTCATAGACTGGTTGTGTTGGCTGAGCAGTTAAAAGACCAGCATCAGACAAACGTAAAGCATGTCTAGAAATGTATGGGATTAAAAGCTTAAATAAATATTTGAAATGTATACCATTCAAGGCCTTGTTCGCAAGCATGAGGATTTTAAAATCAATTCGAAAACTGACTTGAAGCCTGTGCAGATTTTTCAAAATAGGGGTTATGTGCTCTCTTGCACTGGTCCTACGTGTATTGATATGATCAAATGTTTCATTTAAAGACATTTGTCTCCTGTTGCCTATAATAAAAATGTGTTTGGCATTTATTTTCTCATTATTTCACAAGGGTGAACTGACCTGCGATGGACATGAGATCACAGTGTTCGACTTCCTCAGCAATAAAACCACAAAACACACCTCAGATGGGACAGTTCCAGGGAACTTTGCTAAAGGAGGTCACGGCTGTGCAGATTTTCATCTTATTGATTCCTTCATTTCAGCTGTGACGGTAAGACGATCATTTTCTCTGCGTTTTTACTATAGAATCTGAGTCATCTGAGCTCTCATAATGCTTTTCTCTTTGTCAATATAGAATGGAGACCCAACTATGATCAGGTCTGGTCCTATGGAGACTTTAGTAAGCCATAAGCTAGTGTTTCAGGCTGAACGTGCCCGTTTGGAAAACAGAGTGGTGTTCTGTGAGAATCCCTGTGATGGAGAAAGCAGATGAGTGGATAGGGGAAACAAATCTGCAGGTTATGGATTTGTTTTATTTTACACTATAAATTTAAACTCTGTGTTGATCTAGATGTTCTTGCTGTACACACTTTTGTCATTGTGATTTTGAAATGATATCCAAATGTTGTCTTGTTTTTTAAAATGAATGTAATCATTTATGAGTTATAAAACAGTAAATGTTGAAATGCCATTTAATGTAGCTAAAAAAATACTTGAATGTATTAATATAAAATCTTTTTTTTGACTAGCTTTAGTTATCTGATTATGCAATCAAATTAATCATGTGGAATTATTAATCACTTAAATAAATAAAAAATCACATATTATTTTAGCCTTTTTGTTCAGCTTGAATTTTTTATTTTATATTTTATTTATTTATTTTTATTTTATTTTATAGTCATCAAAAATTTGACAAATAGGTTTATCGTGTATTTTACCAAATCAGTGACTTTTAAAGTACAAATTTTAATCCTCATATTCTTTCTATGTGTTTATACAATATTTCAGTTGCTCATTGCCTATGAAAATGGCTGAGATTTCCTCTACATATTGTCGAGATGTTCAACTGTCATATGAGAAGTAAAACGGTTAACATTTTATTTAAATGGCAATGACAAGCCATCATTAAAACATAAAGTTTGATGATGTGATCATAAAATTGTCTATAGTTATATAAGAAATATTGGTAATTTACATTAGTCACTGTATGTAGATGGTGTTTCAGAAACAGGAGTGGTGTAGTGTCACAGTGAGCTGTTGGGTGTCATAAGCCTGCAGTTTGTCCACACAGTTTTGTACCATACCTTTATGGGCAGGTTATCTTGAAGGTAATACATTTTTAATTTAAACTTTTTTTTTTTAATATTATCCCATTTATATAAGCACACTGCATCTGTCTTCTCACAGAAATCATCAATTTACACATGGGCCTCGATAAACATGCAGAATGTATTGTATAAATCATACAGTCTTCTTTTTAAAAAATTTAATAAATGCATTACATTTTGTGAATAATTCTTATTTCAAATCTGATAATAACATGGTAACACAAACATTTTTTTTTTGTGTAAACTTTTTACATTTTTAAATTTTTTTAAACCAAGTTTTACTATTGAGTTTTAAAATAATATCTCACCATATTACTGTTTTACTCTGTTTAACATGATAAGTCTGGGTTTCGAGGGATACTACTGTGACTTCCACGGTTGATTTGAGTGACATAGCACAGCACATCAAACCCACCATCACAAAATCTGGAGGTTAAACTCGATCCTAACATGTCAAGTCAAGCTTTGAGACAACTGAGGAAAATACAGCCATTTCTGTCAAGACAACAATTTGAAACCGTAATCCATGGCTTTGTCACTACCCACATGGATTACTGTAACTCATTTTATAGGGATAAGTGAGTCTTCTGTGGCCTGTCTACAGCTGGGGCTGGTGCAGCACATCTTTTAACAGGGAGTCATAAATTTGATCATATCGCTCTGATTTTTCCACACTTCACTGGTTATCTGTACAATATGAATTATTTTTAAAATTATTTTGTTTGTCTTTAGATCCTTAAATGGTTCTGCCTTGCACTACATATCTGAAATGTACACCCCTATATATCGTCGCCTGCTCTTAGATCAGCAGATAAGCTGCTTCTTAGTCCCAAAAACCAAACAGAAGTATAAATGTTCAGCAACGTGCAAGGCATGCACAGTGGGTCGCGCCGATCACTTGCACAGAAGTATAAACCAGGCTAAAGTGTATTTTAACCAGGGTATTTAGTAGTAAAACTGTAGTTATACGATGATATTAATCAGTCTGTCAAAAAACAACAGCCATGGTTTTACTATAAAAAACATGGTCCATTTTTGTAAACATTTTAATGCTTGTGTATGTGAATTTTTTATTATGTAAAAGCCATTTTCAGTTCAGTGGATGTACAAATGATTTACACAAAAAATCCTGATTCAGACAAAACTGAAGTCCAAACTGTGGAGCTCATGAAACTTTATTACAAGCTTTGTGGTCGAGGCTCACTGTTGAAGTCATTGTTTAAGCCTCTCGCAGGGATGTGTCTTAGTGCGTTTTTCTATCTCTGCCCAAACTGACTCACAAAAAATGAATACTCTCTCTTCGCCGCAATGTCTAAAATACTGGATATACCACATTGCGTCACACTGCTCACTGGCCACTTTTCAGCAGGCATAGTTTCATTATGACTGTGAGGGAGGGTGAACGCTGACCTCACTACTTGTGTAATGAATCAGATGACGACTAAAGCTCCCACTTCTAACATGAGCATTTGGACAGATGGATTTGATTATTGTGTGAGCAGGAGCCAAAGGAAAATGTTCTTTTTCCTGCCACATCTGATCAGTGAAGCTAAAGCAAAGAGCAATCGATTTCCTATCAAAACTAGCATGCATCATCATGAGCTCAGCTTGAGAAACTCATGACTCATAAAATACAGCTGTTGACTCAGACAAAGGCAGGATTTTTATCCTTTGGAAGAACAATCACATTCTTACTGAGCTGGGTGATTTGCTTAGTTATCTGGGTTTAGTGATGTCACTAGGATGTACTGATGGGCTTATTGTACATTCAAGCACACATTTTTCTCATTGGAATGTTTTCTAGGTGTAATTTGTTTGTTGATAGAATCTTTATATATATATATATATATATATATATATATATATATATATATATATATATATATATATATATATATATATATATATATATATATATATGAGCAATATCACATGAGTAGCAGTGCGATGTGACTATATATCGTCAAAATCGCCAATATACAGCCAAATCGTACTGCTACGAGTGTGATATTGCGCTTATACAACAGTTCGATGGCATAATCAGGTATATAAAACGAAAAATCAAACACAGAGAGTCTAAAAAGCCTTTAGTATGAGGAACTACTTACTAATTCACCAACGTCACTTTAGAGCTAGTGTTTGAATGATTCTCTAGTGTAATGTGATGACAAAATAGATGTTTTGTGATGACAAAACAGCTGATTTTGCTGACATTTTAAGATTATAAGGCTGAACAGCATGAATTGCCATCAGTCTACAGAGATATCTCCCTACAGTTTTAAAGTCTACAGAATTTTTCTGTTGCAAACGGGATATCACGATAATTAACCCTGAAAAAAGCAGTGCAATCAATGTTGTGGTTGTGATAAAGAAAAACATTAAACACGTCCCTTCTCACACACAGTACACAATTATAAAATACAGTACTACAACATACAAAAGAGAGAGATCGACTTAGAATATAACTTAACTGTTTAATAATGATTTGACCAGTTGTAGTTTAAAATTACGCTGCATTTTTCCTCCTTTAAAGGGGTTATTATCTGATCTCTGTCGCCATCTAGTGGATGGACGTCAACCGTCTTTTTTCAAAGACGCGATGTCTCTCAGAAGTTATAAATATTTTGAAATAGGCCCTATGTTTATAAATAAACTGCATAGTTGCAATTTCAAAAATTACATTCTTGACTGAAAAAAGCCTCACAAGTACATTATGTTGCCCAACAGCAGTAATGCTGCTATATGTGGGCGGAGTAATACGCACAAGGGTGAAATTAAATTAAAAGGGGGGCTAATAACTCTGACTTCAACAGTGTGTGTGTGTGTGTGTGTGTGGGTGTGTGTATATATATATATATATATATATATATATATATATATATATATATATATATATATATATATATATATATATATATATATATATATGGTTTAAGTCAGAATTATTAGCCTTTTAATTTTTTTTTCTTTTTTAAATATTTCCAAAATGATGTTTAATAATATATATATTCGAACTTCAACTGTTTATACGTCGCACACCCTTCTCACCCCTCCCCACCGCATCCCTCATCACGCGCACCCTGCCACACATCACCAAACCTTCTCTGGTCTTTACATCGCTAATATTGTGTAATTGCTCATCGTCATAACTTAAATAAGGATGCATGACAGCTGAGCGGGACTCTGACCAATGTGAGGAGAGTTTACTCACATGTGACTTGTTTTAGCTATTTTGGTCCAGTTAGAAACTTTGCCATGTGAAAGCGAACCGCACCAAGAACAAAGAGCAACAATGTAACAATTTTAATCCCTGTTTTGGAACAAATGAATCAATTCACAGATGTGAAAGCACCCTAAGGGTGCGTTTGCGGCATTTCCTGAACTTCTGGGCGACTTGGGATGTCTGGCATGACCTCCCGCCCTACTCTTAATTCTCTCTTCTTATAGCTATAAATGCCTATTACATATCCATAAAGCACTGTGATATAGCCAGGCTCGGATCGTATCGCTTTCTCAGTACAATCAATCAGCTTCAAAGTTCGTTTCAATTGAGCGTAGACCACCTTATTCAGGCGATCTCTGTTTAGGCGCGGATCCGCGAACGATTGCTGGATTCACATACACCAAACGGACCGCATTAACTGGGCAAACGAGACAGGTTCCGAAGCAAAAGTCTAGGTGTGAAAGCACCCTAAACGTCTTGTGAACTCGGATTTTTACTTCTTATTTTCTATTGGTTTCAGGTCAGGTGATTGGCTGCGTAATTATAACAGCCTTATTTTCTTTTTTCCGAAAGCAAATGCAAGTTTTTTTTTTGGCTGCGTTTGTAATCATTGTCCTGTTGAAATGTCCACCCTGGTTTCATCTTCATGATCTGGTAATGTAGGAATTGGAAATGAAGCAGCTGATATTCGTTTGCACTGATGAGGGCAGGGCTGCCGAATAAATACTGAGAGATTTATGCTGCTTTCTGGGCTTTCCATGCCTTTTTACACTTTTCTTTCTTCATGTGTTCAATGCTTTATAATATTTCATCTATAGTCAATGCAAAGCAAGGCGGGTGTGATGTGCTCTGATTTTCTGGTTCTGGTAAAATTCCTGGCAGCAGTGTTCTGAATAAGCTGCAACTATCTAACTGTCTTTTTGGGAAGGCCGGTGAGGAGTCCATTACAGTAATCTACCCTGTTGGTGATAAAACCATTAACAAGTTTCTCACTGAAAACAAAGCATCTAATTCTTGGAATGTTTTTGAGATGATTTGCTGATTTAGTTACTGCTTTGACATGACTACTAAGACTCAGATCTGACTTCAGAATCACACCAAGATTCTTGGCCTTTTTTTGTTGTTTGACCCCTAGAGCCAAAGTACGCATTTATCTTGAGAACCACACCTCTGTTCCAAAATGCAATGGCTTTAGTTTTCTCTTTATTTAACTGTTTGCTGTTTGGTTTAATTTACGGTCTATCACACCAAAATTACACTCAGATTATGTGTAAGGGATAATCCATTGCTTGCCTTGTGCTAAGTTAGATATAATGTGCATCCAGGAGACTGAAATCACAATCCAATGCAAAGCAGAAAAAGGGTTAGACCTACTCAATAACTCGCTTGTGGAATATATGTTTTCTGTCATACCATGGGTGTCCTGAAGTATTGTGTATCTTGTGGTCAACATGGGTGAAATGGTGTGTGTTTTTTGAATAACTGGTGAGTGGGAGTAAAAAGAGCAAAGCCAGGCAACCTAAAGCCACAGGAAGAGCAAGTAAAAACCAAACTCCAAAAACTAGCAACACGTTTTTTGAGCGGCATCCTGAAAGTGCGCCAATGCAGTGCAACAATGAAAATCCGTTCCTTTTAATGTAGGTCACGCTGATGGAGTCATGAAAAGCCAGAGCAGGAGCTACTGTTACCGTTCAACATGACTCTGATCTGTGAGTCACAGGATGTAGCTTGTGAGGTGAAAAGCGTGGAGGAGGTAGCGTCAGATTCCAAAACAAGATCCTGGTCGAGACCTCAGAGGAAATCTGGAGGACTAAATAGACTGACCGCGTCCGTATTTACAGCCGGATACTCCTCTCCGCACATGACTTGTCTCTCCCTCTCACAACATAATGATAATAATGTTTTTAGCATCCCGTAAGGATAAATGTTATGTGATATGGTGGGAGGGATTTTGACATGTAGATTTTTTTTTATGCTGAATGGGGCTGTAGGCTATTTGTTACACACAAAAATGTAACTGATATAAAAATATATATCAAAAATGTATGTTAAAAAGTGGAATAATTTTACAATAAAACTGTTTAAAACTGCTGTTGTATGTGTAATGAATATGAACTTAATAAGGACAGAATTTATTTGATGAAAAATCTGGTGTAACATCATTTATTCATTAATTTTTCTTCTGTTTAGTCACATCTTTTTATTGATGGTATACTATTTTGATGGTATAACTGTCAAAATAAAACAAATTAGCTCATGTATGGGGTAAACTTGTCAGTGGAAGGTTGGTCTTTCGAACCACCTGAACCCTCCATGCTTAGAGCCATGGGGGTTTTATATTGTCAGGTATTTTTTATATTAATTTTATTCAGTTTTGTTTTCTTTTAGACCTGGCACTAATTCATTTAAATACTCTTCATTAATTCCATTGTTTCCTTTAGTTACAGTTTTTTTTCCCAACTGCTTAAAAACAAAATCTTTTCTTGTCACACGATATCTGAAACCTCTCACTCAAAATGCAAAACTACACTTCAAATCTCCAAAACCAGAAGCTGTTTCTCAGCCTTGAGCTCAATTGAATAAAACACTTTTTTTTTTTTTGAAACACTACACACAACTCTCTAAAACACAAAATTTTAACAGGAAGCCACATGCTCTCCTTTTCTAAATACAACCAATCAAAATGCAACACTTATTCACCCGGTCACACACTCCTCAAATGTGGAAACACTAATTTCTTTACTGATCAAAAACCAATCAATGCTTTACTGTAGTATAGGCCTATGAATACATAAAATGTGAAAGGACACTGGGCTGCTCTGGGCCAAAAAAAAAAGAAGAAAAAACCCTATATTCACAATTTCTACTTTTGTATCTACCCTATATTCACCTATTCACAATTCTAAATTTCTCTAAAAAGAATAAATTAATTCTTCTCAGCCTGGTGCTAGAAAGTGATAGCCAACTCTATGTCTATAACAGTTCTGCAACCCCCCCCCCCCCCCCCCCCCACACACACACACACACACACACACAATGTTGTATGCTACTGTATACACCAGTAGTGCTTGCCTTATGAATATTTGTTGTTTCTTTATGTCTTCATTGATGTTTACAGTGTACCTGTTCCTCCTCTCAGCAGATAACTTTCACTGAAGAACATTGTAACAGATATATGCCTATGAATGAGTGAAGAGCTTTAGATTTGGAACAAGTGTTTACATAGTGTATCCAAACATTTACTATTATAAAAAACGAGTCTGCCATTCGATTCAAATGCTTCATTCTGCAAGTGTTTATGGCATTTTGAATGCAGTGTTACAATCTGAAGAAAGTGTGGGGTATTTTGCCTGCAGTATGTGCAGTTTTAAGAATTGTGTGTAGAGTTTTAAAATAAAGATGACGCTGTTTTGAAAATGTGTGTAAGCGATTTGAAAAAAGATCAGTCATTTTAATGCTTTTCAATGAAGTGTTTTGTATTTGCCAAGGCTACGTTTAATTATGAAAATATACATTAAAATATGATTCATTTAATTTGTATTTTTGACTGCATTTTAACTGAAATCAGATTTATTTTATGTGAGACCTGCCATCTTGCCACTTTAATAAATGCCCTTAGAAGTTCAACATTAATCCCAATGTGTCTTTCACAACGAAATTAGTGTTCAAGCAGTCAAAACACAAGCTCCAAGTAACCAAATTCCTCAAAATGGCCCAAGTTTGTTTGTTCTCTCAATCTGCCTCTTTTGTATTCCTCTGTGAGTCTCAGTCTCTGCAGCTCAGCCTTCAGAATAAAGTCACTTTGAGAGGAGATTAATGTGCTGCTCTTTCCTCAACAAAGCGCTGCGGAAACCCTGCCTGTGGGTGAGCAAACCTCCTGCCCTCCCCAATGCCAGGAACCATGGGTAATCCAGCCCGCTGTCTTTCTACAGCCGCAATCACCTCTTTCTTCTCCAGCCTAAATGGCCTTGTATAGTTTCTGTTACCATGAAATCATTTGTTTTTTGTCCTCAAATCATTCGCTACTTCCTAGCACACTTATTCAATTAAATGACCGCCTTTGTCTCGGTTCCCTCGGCGTCCTGGGAAAGTGTGTGTGACTGGAGAATGGATGCCGTTGTGTTTTTTTGAGTGACTAGAGCTCAGTGTTTATGTGTGTGTTTGTCCTGGACTCCTCTTGAGAGTCGTTGTTGTGATTTTGCAAGCTAAAGTACTTTTATGAAAGGAGGGATAGATAAGCCTTTCGCCTCATGTTTTGTTCTATATAATACAGGCCCTTTTTTTTGTATGAGCAGCTGCTTTGGTATAAAAATACACATCTATACTTCCGTTTGGTTGATATAGTGCTGTGATTTCTGTTGTTACAGCTGCTGATGCTGCTCAATGTTAAAGTGACTCGGAGATGATGGAAATGTAACTTTCGATCATATATAAACAACGCTTTTTAAGTTTAAAGTTTGTTATATGGTAAATGGGTGGTTGTCTTCAGAAACAATTATTTACACTGCTGAAATATTCTGTGGAAGGTGGAGAAGTAACAAAATTGGTCTAATCAAAACTTTCGAGTCGAATTTTGCGATAGGCTGTTCCACCTGCTTATCAAAATATGAAATTGCTTTATTTCATTGTTTATTTTATAATTATCTTATAATTAATTTATAATGTCTCTTTCTGGTTTTTATTGTCCATGTACACCTTGCTTCAATTTGACACTTTTTGTCCCGGATATTATGATTATAAATTTCATGTGTAAAATGGCTTTGTATTATTTATGAACCTTCCACAAACATTTTGATCAATTTTGTAGTAAGCTAAATTCACTGTGATAGAGTACTTTCAAGAAAACTTTGATACATGATCTATCCCTTCTTGTAAAGATTTAGGTGGTACTGTATGTATGACTGTTTTTCAATGAAAATGAAAATAAAGAGAGAAAATAATAATAATAATAAAATATGAAATGGCATACCTCTGATGCATTCACACACATAAGAACGGCAAACAAGCACCAAAAACCTACCTTCTTTTTTGAATTTGTTATTTCAATTATTAGTTGCCTAAAGTTTGCTCGGGTGAAAGTTGCGTGATGTGTTATAGTGATGTTAATAGTGCATGATCATGTGTTCAGGGGGCGTGGCTTAGGATGACAATTGACAGGAAGGGATGTTTCAGTGCTATCAGGCTAACATTAGCATTTTGGAAGATCTCCTATATTGCACCTTTAAGGTGATTAGGGGCAGAAAAGACTATCATCTATCATCACTTGCTAACTTGCACAGTAAACATTTTTAACAAGTTTTAGAATATTTTTTTACATATGCAAACGAGGCATTTTTTTCATTATTAAATACTTTCTTAGGCAAAAATCTAAACACTGGATGAATTTTTTTAATTTTAAAGTCAAAGTTTTTTTTACAGAGTAGAATTTGCAAATCTTTTTTATTAGTTTAACATTTTAACTGCACCACCAAGAAAAAATCTCCTTATGTCTCTGGTTGGTTAAAAAAATGTATTTTTTTCAACACATACCATAATTTCTAAAATATATACCTATAAAAATCTGAAAATATGAAGTGTAAAACCAATTTATTCAATTCACCTTTATTTGTATAAATAAAGTCAAAGATTGTGTCAAAGCAGCTTCACATAGAAGATCATAGTAAATTGAAACAGTGTCAGTTCAGTTTACAGAGTTTAAGTTCAGTTCAGTTGAGCTCAGTTCAGTGTGGTTTAATAATCACAACTGAGAGTCCAAATACTGAAGAGCAAATCCATCGATGCGCAGCTCTACAGATCCCAAACCATGCAAGCCAGTAGAGACAACGGCGAAAAGTGAAGAATTAAAAAACCTCAAGAGAAACCAGGCTCAGTTGGGCATGACCATTTCCCCTATATGGACAAATGTCTTGTGCACAGCTGCAGTCTAGGCGCTGCAGAAGCTGGATGTCAGCGAAACTCATCTGTCCCTGGAGCGTCACAAGAACTAGTTACATCCTCTCCACTCCTTCATGACCACCACAGCAGCTGGATATGGCCTGGTCCAGCATTATGGGAACCTTGGGATCATCTCGTTGCGGGTCTTGGATCGCATCTGCATAGTCCCTGGGGGCCCCGGGATGAGTATCCCCAGGTGGAAATAGAGAATAAAGAGAATAATTAGCGTAGCTGTTGTTCATAGTGTATACAAACAAAATGCAAAAAAAAATAATAATAAAACCTGCGTGAAGCACATTCTTGCATCATTCCATTATGTGATTTTATTATTATTATTATGTGATATTATTATTATTATTATTATTATTTATTTATTTTTTTACAAAAAACCCTAAATCAAGTGTAGTACTACGGGATTATGTTTGTTTGATTTTCTTGTAAACCAACAATGCTGTGTGTGTAAGACATTATTTAAAACAGTCAAAACATGGTCAACCATTTGGCAGGCAGTTATACAGTTTTTTTTGTTGATGTTTAATTGTTGCATTCTGTACACTGTAAAAATATCTGTTAATTAACAGTTTCCGTATTTTGTTTTTCATTAATATACGGGTTTGAATTGCATTATGGGACGTTGTTTTCTGCTCTGTTGACTTTTGATGTTAAAAATTAAACTCTGCAGTTGAACAAAATGATTTTTATTACATTTTAGTAGTTTGGAATATAATGTATAAGAAATAAAATATGAGGAAATACATCTGTAAAATAACAGAAAAAGTACTGGCAGCTTGTTAAAAGGTTTTTGTAGCGTAATATACAACCACAACCCAGACAATATATAACTATACTAAACTATACTATACTAAACTATTGAAAATGTCAATAAAAGTCACTTTTTCTGTAAAAAGTTGTTGAAAGAAAAATCAAGGTCTCATAATGTAATTTAAAAGCAAAAATTAATGTGAAAAAATAAGAACACGAGTTACAAAATAAGGAAAACTCATAATTTATGAATGTACTTTACAATGTATAATAAAAGCATGTATGAACATATCTTCCCGTAATAATCTTGTAATGAAAGGTATGAATAAAACTGTGAAGTTTGACGTATGTAAAAGTTGCTTTGATTTACAATTATTTTTTAAAAAACCGTATTGAAAATGTATTCCAAAAGTGTAACTAAAGAAACTTTTAAAAGTGTAATTCGAATGCTTTCTGGTCAAAATATGAAATTGAAAGGAGCGTAAATTATTATTAATCTTGCCTGCAGTCTCTTACTTTAAATATTACATCAAAAGCTCAGGTTTTGTCATGTATGTTAACACATGTTTTTTTTGTGATATTACGAGTGGGATCTAAATGGCAACCTCAGACATCCTAACAACCTTTGTTCAATACACAGAATATGATGAAATGCAAATGTTTCTAAATCAACCTTTGGGACTATTCAAATCTTCAACACTTGTCTTACAACATATCCTGACAGTGAGGTTGTTTTCAACATGAAATATGAGTACTATGAGTAATGAAGCATTCATTCAATTTTGGCTTGGGTAATGCTGATGTTTATTGCAAGTTTTCAAATTCATCACCAATTAACTGTACTGTAATAATAGGGCAAAATATGAAAATGTATTTAAGCATTATCCTATTTGAAACTTACTGTATGTTTGTGTGTGTGTGTGTGTGTGTGTGTGTGTGTGTGTGTGTGTGTGTGTGTGTGTGTAATCTATAAAGCAACATTGAAAACAATTATTTCCAAGCATTTTGCAGGATTGTTTAATAAATAGAAAGTTTAAAAGACATCTAAGTCTCTAAAGTGAACTTCATTAAAGTGAATATGTTATGATCTTCAGCATATATAACTGCAGATGCATGTAGAGGCACGGATATGTATTTGCAGTATTTGATGGTGTGTCAGCTGATTGTTTATGTTGTGTGTGTGCAGTACAGCGGTGCTATGGAGTGACAGGAGCAGCAGTGTGTTTGTTCACTGCAGAGCGCCTGCTCACAAAGAGACTTACTCATAAGAAAAAATGCAGTGGGTGATCTGAGCCACCATGACCCATTAAAACAACAACACACAAAGCTACTCAACAGCCCTGTCAGGTTCCTCCACCTAAACTAACTCATGTCCATCAAGGGGTTATGAGGAAAGAAAATCTGATGGTTGCAGTATTTGACTGACTTCCACTTCGAAATACGTGTTTTGCAATCAACAACTAAAAAATCAACAACTAGCAAACTGTTTAATTTGCATTATTTCGTAACCAGAGATGACGTTAAAGTGTTTGGATGCAGATAAGGACATCCTTTCTATGCGTTTTGGTATTAAAATGTCCTTATTATGGAAATTTCCTTTCATGTAGTGTGTAATCTGTTTGTGAAAGTAAAAGGTCTACAAGGTTAAAGATTAAACTGCATGATAAATGGAGTGATTGTCTCCTAAAAGAAAGAACTGATTCTGAACTGCCTGAATGGAGTCATCAGTCATTGCACTCTTACTTCCTGCACAAACCTTTTTAGGTTTAAAAAAAAAAGCAAAGGCCATTTTTGGGTTTTCATTGACTGCCTGCATATAACAGAACGTTTGCACACTGTCAAGGTTATATGTATAAAAAATTTAAATTAAACTTCCACTTTACTATATTTAAAAAAAATATCAATATTTGTGAAAATTATATAAATAAATGTATAAATTTTTACTCCATTAAATTTGCTAAATATAAATACACGTTTTAGAATATCCATTTGGAGCTCACACATTACATTAATATCATGCAATCACAACATTCACTTGTTCAATTTCAACATAAAAAGAGGACAAAGTAATGCTCATGCATTTCTCTGCTGCTGAAGCATAGAAAAGTGTTTAAATAACATTACTCTTAAAATGTCTTAAAATAATCACACATTATGTGATTTGTTTTTTCAGTTTTCTTGTAATACTTAACAAGATTAAAAAGTACTTTTGTAAACTTGAAATATTTTTAAGTAGTGCTTGATTTGTGTACTTTGTCCACCACTGTTTATAAAAAGTGTTTTGCTTTTGGCCCTGGATAAATAAATAACTACTGTAAACCATTTCTTGTATAATTTACAGTAACTGCTGGCAGTAGTTTTCCAGCCATTTACTGTAAATCAAACTTACAGCAAAAATGCTGTATAAATATATACTGTATCGTTTATCTTGCTGCATGTGAAGAGTTCAGATGCAAAAACTTGTGCCATCTAAATTTTCTTCCAAAATTAGCCTTTTTCTCAACCTTCTGTTTATGTTTAGTTACACTAACGGTCAAAAGTTTGGGGTCAGTTTTTTTCATGATTTTTTTTAAAAGAAAATTATTCTGTTCATCAAGTCATAAGTCATTTAATGAATGTAAAAAAGATTAAATTGGTAAATATTTATTAAAATGTTAAACAACTGCTTTCTTTTTGTGTATGTAGTTTCAAATGAAATTAATACTCCAGTCATTATTACTTTTATTACTATTTCCAATAATAATAATAACAATTATAATTAATATTAGAGTGATTTCCGAAGGAGCATTTGACTCATCTGAATATTCATCATTAAAATCATTGGAAGAAATGATTAAATTAAATTATAAAGTACTTTTAAACAATAATTTTATAGTGCCATAACATTTCACAATTTTACAATTTGTACAGTATTTTTGATTAGATAAATGCAGCCTTGGTGTGCAGGAGAAGCTTATTATAAAACGTTTTCGAATCCTACTGGCCCCAAACTTTTGACCGGTAGTGTACTTCACTTTAAAGGCAATGGAGAGAACCTATTCTTTGCCATAAAGGTGAATTTACTGAACCTACACACAAAAAAATGTATTTCAATCATCCTTGTATTTAGAGCATTGTAATAGTATTTTTGGTCTTCTCACTTTTAACCCTTTCAGGCTCAAATTAAATTTTAGAAACAGGCAAAATCTATGCTTTTAACTGTTGCAAATCAGCAACGCCTGCCTTGAGAGGGTTAATATATTTTCATACAATGAAGAATAACTTGCAATTAATAGTTATAATAGTAAAATGGTTAATTACAAAATGACCTGGTTTTAAGCTTTTTAAAATGTTATTTTGATTGAAAACAAATTCAAATACTGTGGTAACAGAGTAACATACTGCCCAACAGCCATAAAGTAAAGTAAAATACAATTCATATTATAGTTAAATACTACAAAAAAACTGACTCAACTTAAAATTTTAAGGCAACAAACTTCAGAACACTTTTGAGTTTACTAAACTTAAATTGAGTAAAGTGCAGTAATAGGGTTGAAAGTTGAGTCAACTCAAAATGAGCTGAAGTTTGTTGCCTTAAAATTTTAAGTTGAGTCAGTTTTTTTAAAGTGTAATTTACTGTAATTTACAAAAATGGTTAACATTTAAAATTGCAAAATGCGCTGTAAGTATGATATGACATTAAATGAGGAAAGCATTTTTGATACTTTAAATGTTTTAAATATTTTAACTAGGATTGTTTTAGTTATACAAACTTTACCTTCATATTTTAAGGTAGTCAATTAGATGCATGTAAGTTGAGATGACTAGAAAAGTTATATTGATTCAACTAAAAAGATTAAGGCAGCAAGATTTATTAGTTTTTAAAGCACATTTTAAAATACATTCTCACATCTGAGATTTGTCAGTTAACTAGTACAAGCTGTGGTTTTACAAGTACATCAACATGTGAATGTCTTAAAACAAAGATCTCCTCTCATGCTCTAATGTCCTTTCCATCCGTGTGTTTTCTTCCATCTCTCCGGAGAATCTGAGTATCTGCTGCTGAGGAAATGCTGTCCGTCACCTGACTGTTCTTTCTCCATTGCTCTCCAAGGATCCTCAAGCTCAATCCGTCATGTTGTGTGGAGGCTCAGCCGGAACATCCTGAACAGAGAACGAAAGGATGTATGTGCACGTCAATGGACAAAACATACACCAAGAGCAGTCATCCTTGTAAAACATTTGCCTCACGGTTTATTCCTCCGTGCAGGCCTCAGTGCATGCAGCGTGCTTCAGATTAGCATGACTTAAACAGCAGTTATAGCTGGAATGTAGATGATTTTTGCATCAGGAGATAGCGGTCAGATATACAGTTCCTGTGGAAATCATTAGTGGTCAGCAGATATTGCTCAGCTCTCTGTTCGTCTACCTGGGAGCACTTCATTTTGACCACACACCCACAGTTCCTTCCCAGAAAGGCCCTATATTCCAGATAAGCTCTTTCTCAAGGCTGATTTGGGGATTGTTATGAGGCCCGCGGGGTGCCTATTGTTCACAGATTTTACAGGAAGTTGGGTAAATCTCAAGACTATGATGTTAGATGCTGCTCAGAATTGTTAGGATAGAGTTATATTATGTGACGGCAGACATGTCATATTGTACTTACATTACCTCTGGTGTTGTTATTGTTAATAGTTGAAGCTATTGAAGTTATTGTTTGTACTGAAATAAAGCTGTTTTAAAAACATAAAATATGAGTAAGTTTTAAATATACGGTGGGCGAAAGAGCTTAATGTGCTGCAATAAAAAAACATGCAATTACAAAAGCACCAGCAAATTAGGAAAAGATCTTGATCATTTTGAAACAGACGTGCTGCAAATCCTCACAACGCAAAACATTTTTTTTAAATGCGCTGTATTTTCAAACAATGCAAACAATTAATAAAACGTGCTGCATTTTCTCACAACAAAAACATTTTATGAAAACGCACAGCATTTTCTCACAACACAATGGAAATGTTTCAAGGAGACCCTGAAACGTGATGGACCCGGCTATTTAGGTTATGGTTATTAGGGCTAATAAATACTAAAGGCACAGAAATCGGATTATTAAAATAAACAAATGAAAAGATCACCTACAACTTCACTAGAGAAATAACTTTTAGCAAAAAAGTAAAAAAAAAGGTAAACTATTACAAAATTGCCTTTCATATTACGAAAATTGTGTCGCTATTATTTTCATTATATGGAAGACAATTTTGTAATATTTAACTTTTTTTTTTATTATTTCTTACAGCAAGAATGTCACTGGTTCGAGCCCCAGCTGGGTCAGGAGTTTGCATGTTCTCTTCATGCTCACGTGGGTTTCCTCCGGGAGCTCCAGTTTCCCCCAGAGTTCAAAGACATGCGCTATAGGTGAATTGGGTAAGCTAAATTGGCCATAGTTTATGTGTGTGCATGTCAAAGTGTGTGCGTTTTTGCCGCTGGAAGGGCATCCATTGCATAAAAACATATGCTAGATAAGTTGGCGATTCGTTCCACTGTGGCGACCCCAGATTAATAAAGGTACTAAGCCAAAAAGAAAATGAATGAATGTATAATATAATACAATATAATATAATATGATATAGGCAGCAAGGTGGCGCAGTGGGTAGCGCTCTCATCTCACAGCAAGAAGGTCGCTGGTTCGAGCCTCGGCTGGGTCAGTTGGTCAGTGTATGGGTGTTTCCCAGTGATGGGTTGCAGCTGGAAGGGCATCTGCTGCGTAAAACATATGCTGGATAAGTTGGCGATTCATTTCCGTGTGGCGACCCCAGATTAATAAAGGGATTAAGCTGAAAAGAAAATAATATAATATATAAATAATATAATTAGGGATGTCCACATCCCATCTCGTGATCGGAAATTAGGCACCTCACAGAAGTGCTCTGTTTGTTAGAGTTGTTGAATGTAGTATCGGATCAGCTTCTGGTATCGGTAGTTACTCAAAATCAAATGACTCAGACGCGAGGGGAAAAAAACGGATCGGAACATGCCTAAATACAATATAATTTATATATAACAAACAATGCTGGGTTGTTTCAATACAATGTTGTGTTATAGGGGAAAAACAACCTTTAAGTTTAACTATTTAATTATTTTAAATACTTTAATTTATTTTATTTTTTTAACCTAAAGGCTCCATATTTTAGTATAGGTTGAATCATACAAACATATAGAGAGTGTCAGTAATATAAAGACTGTTTGTGAACTGATGTTACTATACAGGGCCAGTATTCCCTAAAGATCTGTGGGTGAGCTTTGATATAGCTATCTGAGGACACTAGTTCACATGGACCGCATGGCATCAGCAGCTGTGTGGGACCAGGGACAGGAAACAAGTTGACCCTTTCCTCGGGAGTTCAGTCCCCCTGTGGCTCCCAGCCTCTTTCAACAACCAGCACAGGCTTCAGGGACACAAACAGCACATCAACATGCTGCCGAGGGCCTTGTTTTTCCACGTTGATTTATCGCTCAAACATCCATCTGGTACGTTAGAGTGAGGAATTTATTAGTGACTGTTTCCCATACGTGATTTATTCATCCACTCTTCAGGGTGAATGAAACGCACGTCTGAGGCTGAAGGTTTCATTCTGTCTTATTAATGGGTTATGTAAAGCCGCTTTCTGTAATCTGAGTGGACGTGATTCATCACACGTTACTAAAACTTGCTGCTGTAATGGCTTCAGGGTTGTTTGCGTTTTAGAGCAGTGATTCAGGACAACACGTCTCCATATGGGAGATCCAGATCCAGCGGGAACGTGCGCAGCCTCCTCTAAAAGTTCCACCCTCACACTCCCACTTTCTACACCCACATGCTATGACAGCGGGACATGCCCACGTGTGCCTTCCTATGCAGCCGTGCAGCGGTTTGGAATTAGGGAGTGTTGCCAGATCTTGCTAGAACATACGCTGTTGAACTATTGCTGTAAAATGACCCCAGATTTGCATTTTGTATTACTTTGTATTACTTCTTAAAGCCCACTATACTGTAGGTTGTTTTCACATGATGTCATTGATGGAGGGCAGGAAGTGATTCTTCTATCGCTATCAGAACATCAAAATGTTTATGTTTTGTGTTGTTTATAATTGTTTTATATCGGCCAAAATAAGAAATGCCGAACAGCTTTTATAGACTTCCAAAAGTTTATGCTCATACAGGGGAAAATTACAAGAAACTGGCTTGTATTAAACATTTATTCAATACATGTGTACAAACTTTTACATGAACACGATAATTCGTTTTACAGCACCGATAAAGATTATATACAGAGCTATGTGTATAAATATGTAAATGTGTTAAATAAAAATCAGATACAAACACCACCACACTTATACAAAATCCAGGAGAACATACCCTGCCATGTAATCGCTGCAATGAAATCTCCATCCTGTTTTGCAATAATCCAAGTCTTTACTGGCATTTTGGCAGAATAAACAACCGTGATGTTAACATCAAAATGCAGCAGCAGTGAATTTTTTTTTTTGTCGATAGCAAGTTCAATAAGTTCATTCTCCCTTACAAAAATAAATAAATTACATAATGTAGAGTATGCGTCCATGCTTTTGTATGCTTTCATCTGTTATTTTGTGATGTTTTTAAGATGTCCGCATGGGGAAAAACTAAAGTAATTTATAATAATGTGTTTGAACCACATAGTGAAGTGTATAATTTGTACAACTCTTTGTTAATGAATGCTACTACCACTGAATACTGTAGCATAGCTGATAAACTGTAATAAATACTGTAACATTAGTGTAAACTGTGGTGCATTGGTGAGGGTGTATTATAAAGAAGAAAACTGAAGCTTATTAAATAATTTGTTTATTACTACAGTTGTGTTGTACCAGAGTAACAATATAATTACTATGACAGTATAATTCAAGTAATTATCTATGCTTCCAAATACTATAGTATTTACTATATTATTTTTATATAATGTAATTGTTCTGCATCGATGAAAACTCGGCTCTCTTCATGATATAAGGATCATGCACAACATATGTAGTTTTTTTCAACATATATCTCCTTAGAAATACAGTATAAATCTCAAAAATACAGACTTTCCTCTATAGACCATTTCACACAGGGATACCGGTAAATACCTGGAAAATTGCTAGAACGACTTTACCGATGAATTAAAAAAAAAAAAACACTGTTTACACAGGCAAGAACATTCCGGAATTTTTTTTACATCTAAAATACCAGTAATGTTACAACTTTTCTTTCTGGAAAATTGCCGGAACCAATTTACCAGTATTTTCAAAAAGGGCCTGTTCACACATACAGACCTTTCTAGAAAATTGCAGGTAATTTCTGGAAAGGGATCATGTGTGAACAGCCCATTTTTGAAAATATCAGTAAATTTATTAAATAAAGAGATGTATGCTTCAATCGCTTTATTGATGTTACACTTTTGCCACTTGAAAATTATACAAGTATACTTGTGTCTTTGCTCTGATGTTCTGGTTTTCTAACCTACAGTTGTTCTGCTAACATGGGACCAGTGATACCAGTAAATATCCGGAAAATTACTGGAGCGACTTTACCAGTAGATTTAAAAAAGCACTGTTCACACAGACAAGGACATTTCGTAATTTTTCCGGAAAAGACCATTCACACATCTATTACAAAATACCGGTAAATTCTGAGATCATTAATGAGAAACGAGCTCTAAACAGCTGCGCTTAAATTTGTAAACACAGAAGGGGTCAGGCTTTTATTGTTTGTTGGTACATACAGAATGTGTGTACCAGTATTTTCAAAAAGGATCTGTTCACACATACAGACCTAACTCAGTAATACAAACAGTAAAATGACCTTGGCTTTACTAAATAATTAAAAACTCAAGTCCTCATCTTTTGGAAAAGCTTGCAAAGCTTAAAAACAGCAACTTTTCAATATGTTTATAACATGAATCAAACTCCTCCAGTCCTCAGATACAATGACAGATTTTGAGGGTCAAAGTAGACGTTGTTCATGGATATAATGAAGACAAAAGACTGGCATTATGCACATTTGTTACAAAACTATGTTTTGTGGAGGAAATACTGAATCATTTCTAGCTGTTCTTTCTTTTGGGAGACAATAAATCCATTTATTGTACACTTTGATCTTTGAAGATTTGCAGATTTTACATTAATAAACAGTGTAGTTACACACTATAGAAGGCAGAATCTACTCATTTTACAAACCTTACTACTTTCAAAAACAGTTTCTCATCTACAGAGATGTTGATCAATTTGTTTCTACACATGAAAATATCAATCTTAAAAAGTAACATCAGGAGAAAGAGACATCTGGAGGATTTTCTCACTACATAACAGCCAAACAGCCATAACATTGGGTTACATAACTGTATTCTGGAATGATTTCCCACAAAAAAGGCAAACCTAATGGCCATATTTGGCTTTATAAAAAAACTGTACAAAAGCACGCACATCTCTCTAAATTGGGTGCTCAGCCGAAACCGCAAAAAGTGCAAATTAAATGTAAATCAAAGGCGGCAACACCAAGGCTCCAAGTGTTGGAGCCTTGGTGTTGCCGCCTTTGATTTACATATTTGGCTTTATGAAATAAATGAGCCCAAAGCCAAATACAATAAACACAACAACATTCGATTTGAGCCACAACATGCAGAGCAGTGGGATTATTACTTCATTGCTCATCACTGTGAATGTATAGTGTTTATATTATTATCATGCTAAACTGGGATTGTAATTTCTTCTCATTTTTATTTTTCAACACAGGACAGCACCTACTTTTTATAGGGCACACATTTTACCCCTTTTACAAGATTTAAGATGAGTCTTTTGTGTCTTCCGAATGTGTCTGTAAAGTTTCAGCTCAAAACACCCATCAGATTATTTATTATACCTTTCAGAATATTTGATTTTCTGCTTTGAACACACTGTAGCTGTTTTTGTTGCCTGTGTTTTCAATGCTAGTTCGCCCTGCCCAGCTTTTCCACATGCCTGTCCGAGTTTGCCTTAATTTCCACCTTGGCTGCATCAGATGAACAGCACAGTGACAGTCATGATGGAAGCAGACCTCACATAGCGTTTGTGAGAAATACTAGTTAGAGCTTTCCCAATTATTATTTGATGAATTTGTTGTGGAGATAATTTAAGCCTTTTCTGCATTGATGATCTCACACCCACACCCACACACACACAGTGCGCACGTTTAGCTTTGAACTGTTTTTGCATGACAAATGTGACATGATACACATTAATATCCACTGCTGTATGGTCATCCGTCTTAACATCCACAAACTCGACGTGTCTTCCTTCATATGGACATGCAGCTGTGGTGATAAAGACGGTAAAATTACTGTAACTCATTACAAACATCTTTTAAAAACATTCAAAACGGCTGTTTAAAAACAGCTGTCGATCAATTTGGTAGGCAGGGAAACCGCGCTCCTACATCACCTTGCATTGGGTCTCAAAATGGGGGGGATTTGGTCCAATTTTAACGTGAATTATTTTTATTAAACAGCTTATTGTCTTTATATCACCCCAGTATGACTGTGGACACATTATACCTACACACAGTTCTGTCCAAACAACTTTTTTTCAGATGATTTTCATCACAGGTGCCCTTTAAGTAATTACCTACATATGAGCACCAAGCATACTGGTTGTCACAAGCCATATAAGGTCTGACTGAACGGCTCCTTTAAGACAGTGGGCAGAGCCTTCGGTCTGACGTGGGCAGCCTATATAAATAGTTTCCAGCTCGTTGCTTTCCATGATGAAAGCGGCAAGTTGAGCGGTAGAATTTTCAACTACACGTGCGATTTGTTTAATATTTTGCGGGGAATATCTTATGAAGATACACAGGGATTACCCACAACACTTGTCTGACTTATACTGGACATAAAAAACCGTCAAACAACCCATATACGCAACCCTACGAGACATAACCTGTGAGTAGTTTTAAATATTTTTAAAGTAACTTATGTTTTTACACTATATTGAAATGTGAGAAAATGTTAAGTGCAGTTCACGGCGTACGTGCTTAGGACCTGAATATACAGCAAAAGATGATTCTCACCTGAGTCAGAAAGGGTTTGTCAGTGGGTGTGTGTTGAAATCGATGTAGAAAACCTGTCCACATATCAGAACAATCTTTATATTCACACAGTGCAATTTTGTACTTTACGAGCTGCCCTGCGTCACCCGGGACGACTGTTTACAAGACAACAACCGGTTGAGTACGACCTGTCCCGTGTAGTAGTAACCTGGTTTATCATTTACCACAGATGTTTGAACTCTTGCACGTCTGTAGTGGATCAGTGCCTCCAGCTCATTCTGCTTTCCTGCCATCTGTTTATTGTGTCTATTTAGTTCCCCCCATATGTACTTGAAAGTAAAAATGTCCCAGCTGAAAGTTTCTTTATTATGAGGACGTGATGAGGACGCCTGTGCTTGGAGATTGATTTTCAAATAACTACTTCTTGTCTGATAAGTGTGCCTGCTGATTCGGTGGAAATGAGAATGTCTTTAGGTATCGCAAAAGGAGTGCCTGTTGTCTGATGGGTGTTAAGTAGCTATTATTGCATGCATTATTATGTAATTATATAATTAAAGGAAATAATTAATTAAGGTGAGGTATAGTGGTGTATTGAAATAATTGAGGAGAAAACGTGTATGTTCTAACTGCAGGATCATAGATCCAATTATATACTGTAGAGTTTGTATTTGATAGATTTATAGCCAATGTGTTAAATATTACTGAATTATGTTTTAGAATTTATTAAAATGTTAAGGAATATTATATTACCCAAATTATCTACTAATTTTCCTTAATTAAAAAGAATATATTTTTAACTGATTATTTAAAGCATGTGCGTGAACAATATGCATAATATTATATAGGACTTTTTTACATATGTGAAAATATGGTACTTTATAAATATGAAGTATATGCAATTTGATGACCAAAACTCACGTTTGATAATATAATATAATATAATATAATAAAATATAATATAATATAATATCATTCATTCATTCATTCATTCATCATTTTCTTGGCTTAGTCGCTTTATTAATCTGGGGTCATTACAGTGGAATGAACCACCAACTTATCCAGCATATGTTTTACACAGCGGATACCCTTCCAGCTGCAACCCATCACTGGGAAAATATAATATAATATAATATAATATAATATAATATAATATAATATAATATATTGTAATTAATATAATATAAATTAATGTAATATAATATATTTACCATATATTAATATAATATATGGAAGGGCATCCGCTGCATAAAACACGTGTTAAGTTGGCAATTCATTCTGCTATGGCGACCCTGGATTAAAAAAGGGACTAAGCCGAAAAAAATGAATAATATAATATAATATAATATAATATAATATAATATAATATAATATAATATAATATAATATACACTTTACAGTCACAGATGCCCTTCTGGAAAAAAAAAACGTTAATAGAAAACTGCAAAACATTAATTGAGCTCTTTAGAAAAAAATTTGTATATAAATCCAGCACTGTGCTATTTGGCAATGCCGATGTTCTGGAGAGTTGTGGATCAGCTCGTTCTCTTTGGCTCCTGTCCCAGGCCCCACTGGTGACGTCCTCCTCACACCTCTTTCATGCCTTTAACCTCACGGATAAGAGCTGCCTGATGTTGAAACTGCACAGGCACTCTCCCCAACGCAAACGCACAAAGAACCAATTATGCTTTAGCGTCGCATCTGCATGGAGGTCTTTGCTGGGAGAATTGGCGATTGTTAGTTTCTGCCTTTCACGGATCTGACTGAGGCAAAGCAGAGGCTGAGCATGTGATAAGTTGCATAATGGAGCCTGCATGGGTATTTCATTGATTACATTCTGACTTGCGCCCAGCATTCCAGCACATTGCTCACTGAATGGTTTTGTTTTCCTGCACAGACGCTTGATTGTGTTTTGCTGTAATGTCTTAAAGAACTGATGTTGCATCATAGCCGAGCTGTTTGTAATATCTGCCTGTCCATATGTGACAATGGAAAAACTGCATATTCATGTTAAGGCACATGCGGCTTCTGCCAGATGAATAAAGAATTTTGTATTCCAGTTTAAATGAATTGGATGAAATTTGTGGGTTAGATGCATTAGATGGACTTGATTTTGTTTTTTGTTTTTAATTTTTGTTTTTGCTGTCAGTGCAATCATATTATTGAATATTGTGTAAAATTGTATAAATTGTGTAAAATAAATATTGTGTAAAATGTTTACATTTGCAGTTGTATTAAAATAATTACAAATAACATTTTATACAATAAAATATGCTTTATTATGCAAAGGTTTGGTATCATTTTTATGTTCATGAAGCATTGTATGGTCTCTGAGGAATTTATGCATTTATTAAAATACATAAAAATGGTAATATTGTGAAACATTATTATGATATGAAATCACTTTTCCATCTAAATATATTTTAAAATGTATTTTATTTCTGAAATGCAAATCTGAAATTAGACAGTATTTTAATTTGATGCTTAAACTCTTATTATTTTTTTTATTATTATTATTATTATTATTATTATATTTATTATTATTTTATAATAAATTATTATTATTATTATTATTATATTTATTAATATTATATTATATTTATTATTATTATTATTATTATTATTATTATTATTATTATATTAGGCAGTAGGTAGTCCTGTCGCCTCACAGCAAGAAGGTCGCTGGTTCGAGCCTCGGCTGGGTCAGTTGGCGTTTCTGTGTGGAGGTTGCATGTTCCCTACGTTCGCGTGGGTTTCCTCTGAGTGCTCCAGTTTCCCCCACAGTCCAAAGACATGCGGTACAGGTGAATTGGATAGGCTAAATTGGACGTAGTGTATGAGTGTGAATGAGTGTGTGTGGATGTTTCCTAGAGATGGGTTACAGCTGGAAGAGCATCCGCTGCGTAAAAACGTGCTGGATGAGTTGGCGGTTCGTTTCGCTGTGGCGACCCTGGATTAATAAAGGGACTAAGCCAACAAGAAAATGAATGAATGAGTGAATGAATGAATGAACGAATTATTATATTATTTTATGTATTATTATTATTTTAATATTTATTATTTTTGTTGTTATATTTAATAATAATAATAATAATAATAATAATAATAATAATAATAATAATAATAATAATAATAATAATAATATAATAACAACAACAATAATAATAATAATAATATTGGAATGTTTATTATAATATGTTAATGTTTATGTATAATATATTAATATTGTTGATCATTTCTGTTAAAGCTATAACAGAAGGTCACTTTTGATCAATTTAATCCTTCCATAAATGAATAAAAGTTGTTTTTTTTTTTTACAAAACCTAATAACCCACCATCTTTTTAATGATTTTCATATTCTTTACAATTTTAATATGAGAGGGACAGTGAAACATTTAACTGAGCTTTTAACTTGACCAAAATGGTTACATTAATTTTAACAATATCTGACCATTTGAGAAAAATGGCTCTATTTAACATTGTTGAACATTGTCAATATATTTCATTGATTTTTTTTTTCCACACAGGGTTTCTCATTGCCATTATAAAAGTGAAGTATTAAAGTCCTGTCTTGCTTGCCCATGGCTGGATAATGAGTTGTGCTGGTTCGGGAAGGTGGAGACCCCCTCAGGCCTAAACAAACCTCCACTATCTCTCCAACAGTATGGCCTCAGCCCAAGCGTACTGGGATCAACACCATGACCATGACACCATGGATAAGTGAGTGTGAATGCAGTCTGTATTATAGACCATCTGTTGCTCCGGTCAACCGGTTTTGACACATTCCATTTTGTCTTTTTTTCAGGCTGTTTTTTAGATTTGGTTCGGAGTCCATGGATCACAGCTTGAGAATGTATCAGCAGAACTCTGCGAATGTGGGCTTTGAAAGTGAGTGAGTGCTTGATATTGAATTAAATCAGCTCTATTGCAATCTGGTCACCCTCTGTTCTATGAGCTTGTTGCGGATGTTTCTCAGGAAGCGCAGAAGGTTATAGGAAGTTGGTTGTATGATTGTCTGATAAGTGAATCCTTTGATAAAGTCCCTATGTTGAGGCTGAAACTGTATCAGGAGAAAGAGCCATTGAAAATAACACTTACATTAGGTTGACGACTCTGTTAAATGTTTAGATCACAGGTTTTCTATCTTTTAGCTTAAATTTGATCAACCTTGAGGATTTTTAGTGGGCAGCTGTAGAAATTCTTAGTTTCTCTGGGTTTATTAGATGTATGTTTGAGTAAAAGGCTTATATTTGCTTTATTTTATAAAGTTCTGATAATGCTCCTTATTTTTAAAATACAAATATTGTCATTTAGAGCATTTTTATGTTTCTTAAGAAGTTAAAACATTTAAAACATATTGTGTTTTGAATATAACTGAAGAAGTGGTCAGTTATTTAATGCTAGCAAAATGCTGTAAATGACAATCTTTTTATTTTAAATTTGCAAGAAATGTCATCAGTAGTTAACAAAATAAAACAAAGTTTTACTCAAACACATTTTTCTACTCATTGCTGTGTATCATTTCTTGTGTAAACACCCAGTTTATTTTGTGTAATATTAATTTTTTAAATACATCTAAAATATCATTTGAATTAACATGATTTATTATCATTATTACTTCAAATGATCTTTTTAAATTTAAACTAAACTGTTGAATTTGAATCTTTATTTATTGTTTGTACAAATTATCTTATTGCATTTAATGTTTAGTTTAGTCCAGTTCAGTGTGGTTTAATTACATAATAAACATAATAGTTTTAATAACTCACTTCTAATAACTAGATACTTTTCAAGACACTTCTATACAGCTTATAGTGACATTTAAAGGCCTAACTAGGTAAACTAGGTTAACAAGGCAAGTTAGAGTAATTAGGCAATTCGTTGTATATCGATGGTTTGTTCTGCAGAGAATCAGAGAAAAATTTAGCTGAAAGGGACTAATCATTTTGACCTTAAAATGTTTCATAAAAAATTGCTTTTATTCTAGCCAAAATAAGTTTTTATCCGGAGGAACAATATTATCAGACATACTGTGAAAATTTCATTGCTCTGTTAAACATTATTTAGGAAATATTTTTAAAAAAGATAAGAAGGGGGTTGGGGGGTGGGGGTGAAATCATAATTCTGATTTCAACTATGTGCATCTCAGTGAAATGTTGGAATGATTATTTTAATGTTTTTTTATTTTCTGAATGAATTTGTTTATATAATTAACCCTTTTTTAATATTGCTTCTATTCCACACATATCCTTCCTGTCAGCAATCCCTTGCAGACCCTAGCTTAAAAACTCCTCCATCATATGGACTGTGTTCAAATCCTCAATTTATTTTCTGTGTTTTTGCTTTATAGGAAGGACGTCTGGCTCCTGTTCTCCCCAGTGTCTTTCTCCTAAGACTCCAAATCCTCCACAGCTGCTGTTTTCCTCTCAATGCCACCCACCTGCAGGAGACCAGGTGGTTCCGTCTTTACAGAAACTGTCTGTTTATGAGCACATGCCCCCATGTTCGCCCAGGAGAACAACCAAGCCCCTTCCTCCCCTTCCGGATATAGGCGACTTGTCCTCTGATGAAGAAGAAGACAATGAGGTTGAGTTTTTCTCCAGCACCTCTGAGAGCCAATGTCTGGTGCCTAAAACCTCATCCTTCCAGTATGGCCTGCCAGGAAGACGCAGTTTTCGGGGAAGTGGTCAGATAAATTTTGCATATTACGAAGGCCTACAGGAACATCAGAAGCTATGCGGGATGAAGCCCCAATGGGAGCAGGCGGTAACGGAGAACCAACAACGACCACAACGCCGACTTCATCGCTCCAATTCTGGCCCTGCTGGATGCTTTAAAGCTGCCAATTTCGAATTGACCAGCCTTCACCATTCTCATCCTGCTTACTCGCAGGAAAAGCCCGAAATCCCACCTCGAGTTCCAATCCGTCCTTGTCTCAGTGAAAGCACAGACCTCAGGAGAACATCAACTGATGACTTTGATGCAGACAAACCTCCCAAAGTGCCTCCTAGAGAGCCCATTCCTCAGGTCATCCCTCGTGCTATTAGTCCCAAAAGTCTACCAATTTATGTCAACGGCGTGATGCCTCCTACTCAGAGCTTTGCTCCCTATCCGGAGTATGTCAGTAAGGCTCAACACAAGCAGATCTGTCAAGGCTTGCCTTCTCCTCGTAGTCCCTGTATTTTACCCATTATTGAAGATGGAAAGAAAGTGAGCAGTACCCATTACTTCCTGCTCCCTCATCGGCCTGGCTACTTGGACAAGTTTGAGAGGTTTTTCAGAGAGTCAGACTCATAGTGTTTTAAAGTCTGAAGTTGTTTGCTTGAGCAAAATAAGAGAGAGAAAAAAAAAAGGCAGGATATAAAGTGTTGTTTGACTGAACTGATTCTCCAGTGTTATGAATTACTGTTGTGTTTAGGGAATGGACATGATGTCCTCAGAGAAGAACTGGTTTACCGCTGCTTGAATATGCAGGATCACTCTGTCAGAAGTATCCTTTGTTTGTTAGGGCTGCATGAGTGTTCCTAATGAAACAAAAATTGTGAATATAAAACCTCAGCAAAAGAGAAGCTTTAAGGTCTCTTTGTAGTTTTTTACCTTAAAAGCTAGATGGTTTATTATTTGAAAATGAAAACTGCCATGAATTGATAAGTATTAAATTTTTTTATATCTATATTTTATATAGAAATAATACAATAGTATTCCATTTCCAGATTATTATTATTATTATCTTTATATGTTTTATCTAATCATTTTGGTAAGCGTAATAAATCTGGAACATTATTTCAAATTGTCTATAAATCACAATCAACTATTTTATCCCGAAAATTACAATTATGTTTAAACCCCCAAATCGTGATGCCCTATTTATTGGTGTCTGTTTTTGTTGTTGTACTTTTTTTCCATGCTGTATGTTAAATTAAGTGTGTGCAGTATCCTTTCATGAAGGAAAAAGATGAACTGTTACACCGTTAACACTGTGTAACCTGAGTATAAGCTGGTCTTATTATTTTTCTCCCCTCTCTGTAGTATGGAGTGCTATATCACGCAAAACTCATCAACAGTATGAGTTTAGATATTAAAGAAAACAGTCAAGTATTAGTAGTAATGCTCATCTGAATTTTGAATAATTTAAAGAGCTTATTGGGTGTTTTTATAAGGCAGGTTCTGAACAATGCCACCAGTGAAAAGTGTGGTGATCAAAAACGAGTTGCAAAGGTACGAACGGTAACAAATGGAAAGGACTGGGCATAGGGGTTAGTATTGAGGTCTCATTGTGAGCATTAATCAAAGTGTTTTGTCCTGTTTCTTTCTTTACTGGCCACATAGATTAATTGCAAACCAATCTATTTGTTTCTTTAAAGAGTGGCACTTGCAGTTTCATTTTGCTAACGTCTGTTACAAGGGCAGAAATGCCACTGCCTTGCCATTTAGTGTCAAAACGCTGGACACTGGGTGTAATTCAGCTGTTGGTGAATGATATTTTGCTGTCTTTTTAAACCGTTTACTATGAAGTTGCTTCATTGAAATATTTACTACAAAGGAAAGTCGTAAATGAAAGCCTATGATTGGTCCTGGCCTTGTGTTTCATATTTTGTTACTTTAAGTTGAGAAAGTTATTTTATTTTTTTAATCTTGACATTATCAGACCAGTAGTTGTTTACATTTTGAGCTACTCTTGTTTTTGTTCATCAAACGAAATGACCTGTTTTCTGTGTGAAGGCTAATGTTAACTGACTTTGTTTCATCTGCTGAGGAAACATGCACTTCTAAAATGTACAGTATTGGTGTAGTTTTTTCACACCAGACTATTTAAATAAAGTAACTTATTTGTATGAAGATTCTTTGATTTATTTGAATTGCTGTGTTGTGATGTTTTTTTTTTATTACAGTTTCAAACTATAATTCACTCATCATGGCACGCCTTGTCATATCAAAGGAATAAACCAAGATGACATCACTTATCTCCTATATACGACGAGTGAATAATACCGATTCTTTGTGTTCAAACCAGTCTTTACAAGTCAGGCCTGGCAGCTCCACTGTCTTATCAGTATGCTAAGGTGGGGTGATATCAGCTTTATTGTGATTCCAGAGTCTTTATCTCTGTTGTTTGCTCAAATCCGTGATAGTAAGGAGACTGTTAAGTCTTTAGGAACTCCAGCCTGAGTCACTTCCTTTTAAAATACCACCACATCAACGTGCGAAAAGTTACAGAGAAGTGGAATATTTCTAAAGTAAGCACCCCTCGGTGACTCACCACTGTGCTTCAGTGTTTCTGCTGTGAATACCAAGTGTTGTTTCCCCTGATGTAATTGTATGACCACATATAACTACCAAAGGAATTAAATGTCTACATGTACTGTACGTAAATATTATGGCTGATTTGTTGTAAGAGCCCACACTTGTAAACATTTAAAAACTAAATATGAAAACTATGTCTATAATCTCCGTCGTGCCATCTACAGGTACTTTTTGTCAACAAATAACAAAAATAACCAACAATAAAACAATACTATTGTAATAAGTAGAGTAAATACTACAGAGTATTTAAACCTTACTATAGTAAAGTATATTCTACTGTGTCCCTGCTGACAAATCCAGCTTAAACCAGCCTAGGATGGTTGGCTGGTTTTAGCTGATCGACCAGCCTGGTTTTAGGGGTTTTGACCATTTCCAGGCTAGTTTCCAACCATTTCCAGCCTGGTCTTAGCTGGTCAGGCTGGAAAGTGACCAGCTAAAACCAGCTTGACCATCCTGGTTTAAGCTGGACACAGCTGGTTTTGGCTGGGCTCCCAGCCTGGCTAGGCTGGTCAAGCTGGTTTTAGCTGGTCATCTCCCAGTCTGTCCAACTAAAACCAGGCTGGAAGTGGCCAAAAGCCCTCTAAAACCAGGCTGGTCGACCAGCTAAAACCAGCCAACCATCCTAGGCAGGTCTAAGCTGGATTGTTAGTAGTGGAAATATTTCCAACTCTTTGTTAATAATTGCTATAGCTAGTGTAGTATCAACACTGAATTGATAAACTGTAATAAATACTGTTGTATACTTTTTTTACTACAGTAAACTGGTGTAGTATAATATTATAATTGTAGAAATCATTTACAGTATTGGGTGGTTTGTTTATATTAATATAGCTGTATTATCACGGTAACTGCAGAATTACCACAACAGATTGATTTAAGTTCTTTCTTTGAAATACATGGTTGAAAAACTTTTTTTATTCATTTTGGAAAATTAAAACAGTCAAGCAGCGCCATCTCCTGTCCTAAGTGAGAAACAACCTACACTCAGCTATTTATATCTCTTGCCAGAAAAGTATCACATATTGCCTCAGGAACGGCTTGTTATTTGTAGACTCGGAAGAAAGGTGCTGAAAACATTCATTAGAGATTTTGGTTTATACTGACATGAAAGCATCAGTTCAGTTGCTGCACAGCCTTGTTATGAATCTCCCGTTCCACGTGACAGCTATGACATTTAATAATCACACTCATGTTCAAGAAATAAGAATTAAGAATTATTTATATATACGCATTTAAATATAAACATTTTACAAAATGTAGAGAAAGTGAGCATATAGTTTTATAAAATTTTATTTTCTGAACATAAATCCTGACTAGATCGTGGATACTCAAAAGCAACCCAAAGCCTTCTTGCTTTTTTGAAATGTTGTCTTGACATAGATTTTGTTTGATATTTATTGTCATACTAATAATTTAAAACTCAAACAAACTTCATTCATACATTCATTCATTTTCTTGTCGGCTTAGTCTCTTTATTAATCAGGGGTCGCCACAGCGGAATGAAACGCCAACTTATTTTACGCAGCGGATGCCCTCCCAGCTGCAACCCATCTCTGGGAAACATTCATACACACACACACACACACACACACACACACACACACACACACACACACACACACTACGGACAATTTAGCCTACCCAATTCACCTGTACCGCATGTCTTTGGACTGTAGGGGAAACTGGAGCACCTGGAGGAAACCCACGCGAATGCAGGGAGAACATGCAAACTCCACACAGAAACGCCATCTGACCCAGCAGAGGCTCGAACCTGCCACCCAGCAACCTTCTTGCTGTGAGGTCACAGCACTATCTACTGCGCCACTGCGTCGCCTCGAACAAACTTAGATAATAAAAAAGAAAAGAAAAAAAACCCCGCCACATTCTACTGCCAATTTATACCTTCCGCAGGCGTTCAATGTTTACGAACTGCGTTCTCTTCTCATCCCTATAGGGATATATGCCATTCTCAAACTCGATTCCTGGAGGGCCACAGCACTGCACATTTTTTTCTTCAACCCTAATCAAACATAGCTGTTCCAACTAATCAAAGTGTAGAGACTATTAAGCAGGTGTGAGATGGAGGTGGCTGAAGCTAAACTATGCAGAGTTTAGCTACAACTAGTTTCAACACAACTGTTAGGAGGTTTCTTGTATATCTAGTTGGTTCAGGTGAATTTGATTAGGTTTGGAGCTAAACCCTCCAAGACACCGGCCCTCCAGAACTGAGTTTGGACACCCATGCCCTAGAGGGACTCTCCGAAGGGATTAGGCCAGGGATGCCTAAACTCGGTCCTTGAGGGCTGGTGTCCTGCAGATTTTAGCTCCAACTTGCCTCAACACACTTGCACGGATGTTTCTAGAAAGCCTAGTGAGAGCTTTATTAGCTAGCCTAGGTGTGTCTGATTAGGATTAAAACTAAACTTTGTATGGCCCTCTGAGTTTGTGCAGCCCTGGATTAGGGCCTCTAGGGTGTCAAACTCAATTTTTGGAGGGAAGCAGCTTTGCAGAGTTTAGTTTGAGCCCTGCTTCAACACACCCATCTGTACTGTAGGTATCAAACAAGCCTAAGCAATTCGTTTCACCAGGTGTGTTAAATTAGGGTTGGAACTAAATTGTGCTGAGCTGCGGCACTCCAGGAACTGAGTTTGACACTTGTGCTCTAAAGGGATAACAGGAGGTGAGCTCTTCCGAATTGACTGCAGTGTGTGACACCAAACAACTTCCCTGCTCAAAGATGTCACGGCCTGAAGTGTCCTTCATTACAATGGGCCCTTCTAAGTGGCCAGTTTTGACCACTTCAGTCACCTCAGCTATGATACTTTCATGTCTGAAGTGCCCTTAAAAGGGGTTTGGAACGCACAGTGGGAGTTTTTTTAAATCTTATTTAAATGCACAGTTGAGAGTTTGTGGAGGTTAAACTTCTGTTAACGTTTATCTCATTGATCAGAGTTATTTGAATATGGATATTAGTTGGATGGATATTTTAACTAAGTAAATTATTGAGTACGATGAGTGTATTTAGCTTTGGCGTGACGCTGCATCTTTACCGCTAGGTGTCAGCATTTTTTACAGTCTATTTATGCTAGCAAAAAAGGTTTTTCGCATCCTCAAGCTTATCGTCATCTGCAGCAGGTGTGCTAGCTCTGATTTGCCCACCAGGCAGTTTTTTTGGGGGAAAACCTTATGTAATTCTGCGACGTGAGCTTGGATTGTTTTTAGAAAACGCCACCCCTGATGCGGGCTAAGATGAGGTATTGAAAGAAAGAAGGCTAAGCTGTCAAGCAAATATGAATGATGTTCCTTTAATCAAAAGTCCTGGTGTGTGTCTACTGTGAATGTGTTTATTAGCAAGTTTTGGTGAGGGAAATAACCTATCAAGTCGAAGTTAAAGTAACATATTGTATTGCTTTAGCTAGTGGGCAAACAAATAACAAGGCATGTTTACATTAAAGAAAATATTAAAGAAATCTGCCTGTTCTTGTTGCAACACTTATTTGATACATTTTAGGTATGTGTGCGATGTAAGATCAATCATTCAAATATCTCGAGAAGATGTCTGTCTAATAAACTTGACTACTCTCTTCTACTATGATAAAACCATTGTTAATTTTTTGATAAGCATAGATGCCTATCGAGGTTTATATTCTCAAATTGATGTAAATGAAATTAAAATGTTAAAGTTTTACAAATTAAAAGGGTAACACTAACGCCACTGTGGAGATATTATTGTGCCACTGTGCAGATTTATGTAATGTTTTTCTTATCCAATAGATGGCAGTAAAACACTAATTTAAAATCCGCAAGGAAAAGCTTTTCATGTTTTTCGTACTTTTCAAAAAGTATGATAAAAATATTCTAGTT
This sequence comes from Danio rerio, assembly GCF_052040795.2. Classification (NCBI taxonomy): domain Eukaryota; kingdom Metazoa; phylum Chordata; class Actinopteri; order Cypriniformes; family Danionidae; genus Danio; species Danio rerio. Next base: position 23,900,068 of record NC_141043.1, read on the forward strand.
ATTAAATTGAATTTATCTTAAAATTGTCTTTTAAAAAGTTGTTTTACTTTGTTTTTTTTAATCTCTACAGAACCTTTCTTCAGGAAGTGTGTGTTTTCCCACAGCCCACAATCGTTTGCTACAAATGTGAGTAAAAATCTGCTATTTTCTGTAATTGCCTGCTACAAACGAAACGAGGAGCTTATGCCAGAACTTTATAAATGATTTTTAAAAACAAAGAGTGCTGTTGTCAAGAACGTTGTAGTGATTTAAACCCTGTAGCTAATTTGTAATTGGCCAAACTGATGGCGTTGTCCACTCTGTTTTTCTCATAATCCAACTTAAAACCATTTAAGCAATGCAAATTTAATGTAATTATAACGACATTGCCATACAAATCCTACAATAAATACAAACTCTAAGAATAGTTCATCCAAAAATGGGAAATCCCTGTGTCATACCCGTATGACTGATGTGAAAATGTTTTAAGAAGTTTTAGATCCATTAATGAAAGATTATCTATTTTTTTATTTTATTTCATAGGTTATAAAAAGATGTTGGTACAAGCTGGAGTGTCATGAGGGTGAGTAAATTTTAACTTTTGGGCAGACAATTCTCCTTTAATTAACACTCCAAACTCCAAAACTTTATGAAATGTCATATACTGTATGTTAAAATTACATCATTTATGATATAAAATAATAAAATTAAAATTATTAATCTAAACTGAACTGATCAAAACCTCTTGACCCAAATGTGGAAACTTACTGCACTCTATTTAGTGGTAAAATGAGATGAAAACACTCCAATAAAACCCACAGTAAATGTAGAACTACCAGAAGCCATCTCACTCTGTTAATCACCTATTGTGCCAAATAAAGACTGAAGATGTTTTTTCAGACGTACAACGTCATTATCATGCATTCTGTTTGTGTGTGAAAAATCTGCAAATGAATAGAGACTTCAGATAATTACTTAGCAAACAAAATGCATCTTGCATGGTGGATCTGCAGTTTTTGATCAACAAAATGCAGACATTGATCCCGGAGGTGGCTGAGCCCCGCATGAAGGTCTCATGCTCTTCTAGATTGCAAGGCTGTCTGTTCCAGTCATAATCATCTGTGAACAAACAACTCAAGAGATGCTGGGATGACCTGATAACACTCGCAAAAGAGCAAAAAATACCCCACCGTACTAAATTAGCTATGTTTACAACTCCTTCGCAAACACAAGACTATGTGTTTAGTTAGCTGTTTGTAAAAGTATGTTTTATTACACTCAAGTCATGTTTGATTGCTATATACACATCACGTCTGCTGATTTCTGGTGGAAATAAAAAGACATTTAGATTTAACAGAGACTTCAAAGAGATTTTCAGACATTCTGATCCTAGTGTGATGACTTGTTTTATTATAAATGTTTTTTATTTTATATTTCTAAGTCGTTACACTAGGATCAGAATCTCTTAAAATGTGAAATCTCTTTAGAGTTTATGTTAAATGTAAAAAGTATTTTTTTTTCAATCAGAAATCAGCAGAGGTGATGTGTATATAGCAAAAAGAAAATATTATTTGACTGACCTAAGATATTGGTTCTGAGACATCATTTTAAGATTGTAATGATAAAAATAAACAAACAAACCAATTAAACAATCTTGACAACCCTTAAATATTTCTGTCAGTCAAAAAAATATGCTTTTGATTGACCTTGACTGAAACAAAAAAGATAAAATATTAAATGAAAGTTTTGTAATTAAAATGTATAACCTTTACCAACCCTAAAAAAATAATCCTGATGTGTCAATCTAATTAGACATTTAATAATAATATTTATAATAAACAGTCTAGTTAGATTAACACGTCAGGATTATTTTTTTAGGTTTGGTAAAGGTTATACATTTATTTACAGAACTTTGATTATTTATCTTTTTTTTCAGTCAAGGTCAGTCAAGAGTGTATTTTTTTTTTGACTGACAGAAATATTGAAGGTCAGTCAGAACTGTTGAATTAATTTTATTTATTTTCATTATAACAGTCTTGGAGTGTCACGGTGGTGCACTGGGTAGCACTATTGTCTCACAACAAGAAGTTTGCTGGTTCGAGCCTTGGCTGGGTCAGTTAGCATGTCTGTGTGGAGTTTGCATGTTTTTCCCATGTTCGTGTGGGTTTCGTCCAGGTGGTCCAGTTTCCCCCACAAGTCCAAAGACATGTGGTATAGGTGAATTGGGTAGGCTAAATTGTCTATAGTGTATGTGTGTATAAGTGGGTATGGCTGTTTCCCAGTGATAAGCTGCAGCTGGAAGGGCATCCGCTATGTAAACATATGCTGGATAAGTTGGTGGTTCGTTTTGCTGTGGCGACTTCAGATTATTAAAGGGACTAAGCCAAAAAGAAAATGAATGAATAATGAAGAAATAATAGTCTTGAATGATATCTCAGAACCAGTAAGGTCAGTCAAATTATAGATTTTATTACACCCGAGTCATGTTTGATTGGTATATACACACACGACTGCTGATTTCTGGTGGAAATAAAAAGACTTTTTAGATTTAAAGAAAGAGATTCTATATTTTCAGACATTCTGATTCTAGTGTAATGACCTTAAGGTAATTAATAGTTAATAGTAAGATTAGTTAATAGTTAGATTAACACGTTAGGATAATTTTTTTAGGGTTGGTAAATCTTATACGTTTTAATCACAAAACTTTCATTTATCTTTTTTTACATGGTCAGTCAAGACAAGAATGTAGTTTTTGACTAACAGAAATATTCAAGGTCAGTCAAGACTGTTTAATTAATTGGTGTATTTATTTTTCGTCATAACAAATTATAGATTTTATAACCCTCAAGTCATGTTTGTCGTGTTGGATTGCTATATGCACATCACGTCTGCTGATTTCTGGTGAAAATAAAAAGACATTTAACTTTAACAGAGACTTCAAAGAAGTTTACCAAGACGTTCTGATCCTAGTTTAATGACTTGTTTTATTGTAAATGTTTTTTTTTTATTTTTTTTTAATCTGTTTAGGTTATCTTGTCTGGATGATTTTTTTAGGGTTGGTAAAGGTTTTATGTTTTAATTGCAGAACTTTCATTTATTATTTCTTTTTATTTCAAGGTCAGTCAAGAGTGTATTTTTTGACTGACATAAATATAAGGTCAATCAAGACTGTTTAATAAATGTATTTATTTTCATCAAAGCTATCTGGAATGATAACTCAGAACCAGTATTTAAGGTCAGTCAAATTATACATTTCTTTTTTATATTACACTCGAGTCATGTTTGTCTTGTTTAATTGCACATAGGGCTGGGCAATTAATCGAAAAGTAATCGAAATCGACATTCATATAACCTATAATCAATCCAAAATTTCCAGGTCAATTTTTTCAATTACTTTCTCTACCACGTGTTGAGTCATGTGACCTCATTACTTAAAGGCTGGTTGTATACCCCTCACCTTACGTTGCACTACATTGAAGATAATTGGAAGCTGCGCCAGAGATGCACTTGTAATATGTAAGCATATCACTGTACAAAACTTGTCAGTGAACTATGAGGGCAAAAAAAAAAAAAAAATCGCTCATTAATCGTAATTGAGTTAAAATGTTCAGTTAATCGGGCGACAAGGTGGCGCAGTAGGTAGTGCTGACGCCTCACAGCAAGAAAAAGCCTCGGCTGGGTCAGTTGCCGTTTCTGTGTGGAGTTTGCATGTTCTCCCTGTGTTCGTGTGGGTTTCCTCCGGGTGCTCTGGTTTCCCCCACAAGTCCAAAGACATGCGGTACAGGTGAATTTGGTAAGCTAAAATTGTCCGTAGTGTGTGTATGTGAATGAGAGTGTGTGAGTGTTTCCCAGTGATGGGTTGCGGCTGTAAGGGTATCCGCTTTGTAAAACGTGCTGGATAAGTTGGCGGTTCATTTTCCTGTGGTGACCCCTGATCAATAAAGGGACTAAGCTGAAAAGAAAATGAATGTTCAATTAATCGAGATTTTTAGGGCAAATTGGCCAGGCCTATGTACACATCACATCTGCTGATTTCTGGTTAATTTTTTTTTATTAATTTTCAGATTATTTAGACTTTCAGATTTTAGCTCATAAAATCTTGAATGATATTTCAGAACCAGTATTTAAGGTCAGTCAAATTATACATTTCTTTTTTATATTACACTCGAGTCATGTTTGTTTTGTTTGATTGCTGTATACACATCACGTCTGCTGGTTTTTGGTGAAAATAAAAGACATTTAGATGTAACAGAGACTTGAAAGAGATTTCAGATCTTGAGACATTCTGATCCTAGTGTAATGATTTGGTTTATCATAACAATTCAGGATTATTTTTTTAGGGTTGGTAAAGGTTATATATTTTATCTAAAAACTTTCATTTATTATTATTATTATTTTTAAGTCGGTCAAGAGTGTATTTTTTTGATAGACAAATATTTTAGGTCAGTCAAGACGGTTTAATTAATTTGTTTATTTATTTTAATTTTAACAATCTTGAATGATATCTCAGAACCAGTATTTAAGATCAGTCAAATTAAATATCATATATATATATATATATATATATATATATATATATATATATATATATATATATATATATATATATATATATATATATTTCTTTTTATTATTTATAAATAATACCAGTCAAAAGTTTGGGGTCAGTACGATTTTTACATTTTTAAAAATAAGTTTATCCTGCTCGCCAAGGCTGCATTTATTTAATCAAAAATACAGTACAAATTGTAAAATTGTGACTAAAAAAACTGCAAAAGTAGTTTATCATTTAATTTAATAATTTATTCCAGTTATTTTTAGTAATGGTTTTTCAGTTTCTTTACTCCAGCCTTCAGAAATCAATCTAATATTAATAATAATAATAATTATTATTATTAATGGTTATAGTAATAAAAACAATAATGACTGGAGTAATGATTTGATTTGAAACTACATACAATAAGAAAACAGTTATTTGAAATGTAAATCAATATTAATTATTATTATTATTTTTTAAATTTAATAAATACTGCCTTGATGAATAAAAAAATAAAACTAATCCCAAACTTTTAACCACTGGTGTATATAACCAGAATATTTTATTTTTTGTAATCAAGGTTTTAAACTTTATATATTTGCTTGTTAGGGTAAAGTCTAAGTTTTAGAATTATTTTATTAACAATATTGACTGCTAATTTGTTTTTTTTAAGTCACTCAAGATTATGAATAATTTATTTGCTTAAATGTAAGAGACATTTTTAAGAAGGCTTTAACTGTCATAAATAAAAAAATGAGGCTGCCTTCAGATTTGGGGGAATTTGGGCAAATTTTCTTCTTCAATTTGATTATGATTTGAACTAACATTTGCGTTTCAGCATTTTCGCTGTAACCTCCACGCTGGTGGACAATGAATGACATCAATTTGGGATCAAATTGTGCAGAGTAATTTGATTTGATTCATTGTCGATGCCCTGTGTAATGCATGCCAACTCACTCCGACTAATTAGGGTATAAATGAGGATTAAATCAATGTCTAGCCTTTCTACACATACTGATGCATTTTAATCAGTTTCTGGCATAATGTGGCTGAATTTGAAGTCATAAATTCTAATACTGACAAAATATATCCAGATTCTTCATTAATTCAGGTCTAGCTTCAGTCAAAGATTTAGTAGTTAACCAGTCGCTAGAATATCATGCGTTTTGTTAATGCCCTAGTTTTTTCATAACTCCTCATAAGGCTTTATTAAAAGGGCAATTACACATGCAAGGGGCAGAAGTCACAGTTAAGGAGAGCCACAAGGGGCATCAAATGATTTTCTTCATGCATTGGGCTTTCAGATTGATTTAGTGAAACCAATTGGGACAGCATGTAAAATCAGGGATGTTACTTTCATCTGCTTGAAACAGACTTCTTTCTTCTCTGACATTTTCTGGGAAGGTCCAGACAAACTGATTATGGCAAAAAACAACCAGTCTATCACATGCTGATAAACCTTGAGACATGTCTTGTTAGTGGATATCACCTCGAAACTTCCACTGCCCAACAGGGCATTCAGGCCTGCATTAACTTCACTGGAGCATTTGATAGCATAACAATTGACTAAACCTGTTTGGGTCCATTATGTGATGATCAACTGTTTTGTCCTAAGTGTAATTTCACTAAAATACTCCAAAATGCAATTCCCTCACTTTGATCCTTGAATACCGTTTTGATAATTATATTTACACTGTATTTGACTGTTAAGACGGTTTCTTAACATTTTAATTTTACTATTTTACAAGCTGACCTAAAAAGGTTAGTATTCTTTTTGGGAGAATATTTTCCTGAAGAAAAAAATATAAATTAAAAATGTATAAATAAATCTGTCAAAGCACCTTTTTTTATGGATTTGTTTTTCTGGAGCTCAGACATCTACTAAAGAGGCTGCAAGTTCTCAACAGGTAAATTCTTTCTTATACATAACAACTTTCTTATAACATTTTAACTTTCAAACTGTAACTGCCTTACTATGATTTTTAGCAAGTCAGGGAAGTAATAAATTAGATTTTTTTGATTAATTATTTAGTATTAAGCATAAAAGTAAAACAAATATGTTTCACACTGTAAAAAGAGATTAGTTAATGTACTTAAAAAGTGACAAACCCATTGACTTGAGCAACAAGTTGACTTAACAGTTCCAAGTTACTCACTTTTTTAAGTTGACTTAATATATATAATTTTATACATAGTTCATTTACATAATTGTAAGGCAATGGGTTTGCTTACTTTCTAAAATATCACTTTTAAAACAATGTGATTACTACCTTTTTAAAATAATGTCAACTTATCACTCTTTACAGTGCACAGCTTTCTATCGTTATCTCTTTTTTAACACTAAAGGGCTGACATACTCTCCATTTTTACAACTTTTGACCTTCAAAACATTCTTACAAAACATGCATGTTTTACTCAAGCAAATAAAAGATTGACACACCTTAACTCTAAACTCTACTGTGTATTTCAGATGTTGATTTCCTGCAAACTCAACCACAGAGAGAAACTTACACGCATTTAATTACACCATAACAGAGGATTGAGAATTTGGTACACTTGATCTTGCTCCTCATTACATTTGTTCTCTGTTTCTGTTTTGTGTTTTCTTTATGTATTTATTCATGTTCAGTGCAAATGATCATTCATTAATAATCTTACCAACTCAACTTGCTTTTCAATTTTTTTGAAATGTAAAACCCATTGATGTTACGAGAAATTATAAGACCAGACAGATAGAGTGGTAAACTCAACATTAATAAACAGTTTAATAATAATAATAGGCAATGCAGTGGCGTAATAGGTAGTGCTGTCGCCTCACAGCAAGAAGGTCGGTGGTTCGAGCCTCGGCTGGGTCAGTTGATGTTTCTGTGTGGAGTTTGCATGTTCTCCCTGTGTTTGCGTGGGTTTCCCCCAGAGTCCAAAGACATGCGGTACAGGTAAATTGGGTAGGCTAAATTGTCTGTAGTGTATGAGTGTGAATGAGTGTGTATGGATGTTTCCCAGAGATGGGTTGCAGCTGGAAGGGCATCCGCTGAGTAAAAACATATGGTGGAAAAGTTGGCGGTTAATTCTGTTGTGGCGACGCCAGATTAATAAAGAGACTAAGCCGAAAAGAAAATAATTGAATGAATAATAATAATAATTTAAAAAATATATTATTATTATTATATTTGTTATACTATAAAACTATATGCATTATATTTTAATAATAATAAAAGCAAGGCTCATTGTGGAACCTTATGAAAATGGTTGGCTCTAAAATGGATTCTGGTATTGTTACAAGCAAAAACTACCAGTTGGAAAAGTTTTTCATTCCTTTGTGTAATGATAGCCCATTACATTTGAAAAGACATTGAAATTGAAAAGCATTTTAAATGTTTTTTTGTTGTTGTTGTTTTCTTTAATTATGTAGACTAAATATAACACAACCTAACTCTTTGTTTCTTTGTTTTATTGCTGAATGTTGTAAATGAATCAGACTTTTAAAAATGTAAAAACTGTCTTTTGACAAAAAGCAATGGAGAAGACATCGGCAAGCAAATCATGACAAAGGCTGGAGCAGGCTGACTAGTGTTTTTAATATTGAACTCCATTGGGTTATAAATGTGATTGTTTGTTTTTACTGTAATAAGTTCAGCATAAAATGTAAATATATATATATATATATATATATATATATATATATATATATATATATATATATATATATATATATATATATACTGCATGCATTATTTAATATGATTTAAAGCAACATTTTCTAGTTATTTTTAATTATATGCAAATAAATTACGAAATTACTTGGTTTTTGGCCGTCTATAAGAAAAGGCGCTGCTCTTGATTGTGGCCTTTTTTTACTTGGAAATTAGTTAAAGGGATAGTTCACCCAAAAAATGATAATTTCCAGCTTTCTTTAAAGTAACTTATTTTGTGTCCAACAGAAGAGAGAAAATCTAATGGTTTTGGAACAAGTAAAGGCTGAGCAAATTTTGGCAGAATTTTCAGTTGTAGGTGCTGCATGACAAACATTATGTAGTTTGACATTTATTGAAAGTTATTTGAAACATGCACTGTTAAAAGTTCTTCCTGCCTCTTTTTTAATAGTAATAACAATTCCTTATATTTTATATAGCACTTTTCTGGACACTCAAAGTGTTCCGGCAGCAACCCAGCTTTCCCATGTCGTCTCCTATCCAGGTACTGACCAGGTGCAGCCGTGCTTAGCTTCAGTGGTTGCAGAGAGCTAGCTGTTGGTATTTGATGTTTAGTTTACTCAAATGAACTTTTCTAGTTATCTCAACTTAAATCAGTCAAACTGACTAATGTTTTATTTGTTGAAATTTGAATTGCTACAAAATATTTAGTTGAACCCTTATTGAAGTAACAAAAAGCATTTTGTTGTTTTATCATGACATTTTTTACAGTGTGAAATTTGAAGTGTTTCTTGCCTATTAAAAATAGTCAGGTTTTGTGTGGATCAAAACCTTTCATCCCAAGTTGTCCCAAAACCAAAATATGCATTAAAAACACCTGATCTCGTGTTAGGACAGCTTGTGTGTGTATGTCAAGTGTCCCAGTCACAAAACACATTTACTCCAAGAGGGAAGCTTTTTGGGGGGTTCTCGTTAACATTCACTGGAGGAAAACATGGCTATTATCAGTTTTGTTCCTAATAAAATAAAAAGGTGCCCTTTAAAAATTTTGCACAATATTTACAACCTGTAATGCACTCTTGTCCAAATATTGAATTCATTCATTCTTTCATTTTCTTGTCGGCTTAATCCCTTTATTAATCCGGGGTCACCACAGCGGAATGAACCGCCAACTTATCCAGCAAGTTTTTATGCAGCGGATGCCCTTCCAGCCGCAACCCATATCTGGGAAGCATCCACACACACACATTCACACACACACTTATACACTACGGACAATTTAGCCTACCCAATTCACCTGTACCGCATGTCTTTAGACTGTGGGAGAAACCGGAGCACCCAGAGGAAACCCACGCGAAGGCAGGGAGAACATGCAAACTCCACACAGAAACGCCAACTGAGCTGAGGTTCGAACCAGCGACCTTCTTGCTGTGAGGCGACAGCACTACCTACTGCGTCACTGCCTCGCCCCAAATATTGAAATGTTACTCATATTTGCACCTTTTGTAAAAACAAGCATGAACAGATTTGTCACGTTTTTTTTCATGCACTGTATAATCATTGTTTTGAAATGATTTTAGTTAATCTTGCTTTTCCAAGGTTAATACGAGTTGTAAATTGCACCTTAAGGATGTTATTTGATAATTTGAAAACCAAAACAAGTCGTTAGAAGCTACTGTGAACTTTCTTATACTAGCTGGGAAATTTTTATTTCACAAACAGAGGTTTCTTTAAAAAAAATTCTATTTTTATAGGCTTCTTGTGTGAAATACAACATTTAATTAATTCACCTAGATTAATTGATTGTAAGAAATGTGCTTCTTTCTTGGATAATTATGAGATCTTTAATGCTACTTGAATTTGTATCTATTTTTTATTGTTTTTTTTTTTATTTATTAATCTTTTTGTTTTGCTAATGTGGATATTGTGTTAATCAACTGTCCTCTTTTACTGCATTCTTTATAGTATTAAATTAATTAATTAATTAATAAAATATGAATTAATTAATAATAAAAAAACAAAAAAAAACTTAAGTGCACAGAAAAAAGCTTGTGTATATAATTTATTTTGACCCACTACAAAAAATGTTGACTGTGATACACATTTACTATACATACAGTACATACATAGATACATATGCATAGTGTCTGATTTTTTTTTTTATCGACACTCAAACAAATAACAATATCTAGCATCTGTCACAAGCCACTATCAGCTCTTATCAGGTGACAAAAAATTATCCCAAGTCAGCTCAGTTTCTTCGATCTGCCAGCTTGTGACCCCTGGTTTGTTTGTAGTGAGGAGTTAATAGTCTCTGTGTATTGAGGTTTAAGGGAGAAAGAAACACCCCATGCAGCCTGACCTTCCTAGTCATGACCTCTTCACGCTCACACACGTCCCGCCATCAGACTTCACAAACATGAAAGAGCTCAGCGTAGGGAGGTGTCCTGCCGGAGACGGCACACAAGGGTTCACAGTGCAGTGGCTGGGTGCTCCTTGACAAAATCACATGCTTGGCATATGGAGGAATCCCGAGAGCCTTCATGGTGCATTTTACGTCTGAGTAAAGATAAGAGGAGAGAGAATAAGATATCTTTTTTTATTCTATCAAACTTAAAATTTCTATTATTTTATTGTGATCGTAAACTGTATGTGCAAGAGATTATCAGCACAAGTGGTATGTGTTATAATAGGCTACAGCTTTAAGGCAAACCATTGCAGGTGAATAGTGTGAAAGAATGAAATGCCTGCTGTTGTTTTTTTGTATTGCTTTTTTTTCTGTTTTGTTATGTTTATATATGCAGAATGGCTTTATTTACAGAAGTTTGCACAAATTTTCTGACTTTGTAGCATACAGATCTCAACACTTGATGAAGTCATGTGGGTTCAGATTTTTGGTTACATTTATTTTTTACATAATATAGTCAACGAAACTAATTTACTGAGGGAATTTTGAATCTCTTTTATTATAGCTATCCATTGTGCAGAAAATACTGTGAATAGTTAGTTAAACTAAAAACAAAAATCTATATATTTTTGGAAGAATTAAATGTATAATACACATTTAGCCATATATAAAGAAACATTTACTATAGTGAAACTATAGCACCAAAACTAAGTTTAAGGACAAAAAGGAGCCTCTATTGACAACAGACTAATGCATTAGAGAATTATTAGAGAGGATTTCTGTTTTTTTTTTATTATTATTATTTTATCTTTTGAAAATGAGTCAAAATCTTAAAATGTCAATCAGCCAATCAGAATTTAGATCAACTTGCCTTGTTTTTATATACGTGTGCGTGTTTTTGAATTTTCCTTGTGCTTAACAAGGGCGTATTTATTTGATCAAAATGGTAAATACAGCAATTTGGTTACAATATTAGAATTTAAAATAGTTTATTGTAATATTATTACGTCTTTACAGTCACTTTTGATCAGTTTATTGCATAATTGCTGAATATTATAGTACTATTAAGCATTTATACCTTTGTGACCTTTCGGTTTTCTCATGAGTTTCTTCTGTTGGAAACTGTATATATATTCTTTTTCTTTTCGTATTCGTCCTTTAATTAATCAGGGGTCGCCACAGCAGAATAAACCGCCAACTTATTCAGCACGTTTTATGCAGGAATGCCCTTCCAGCCACAACCATCACTGGGAAACACCCATACACTCTCATTCACACACAAACACGACAATTTAGCCTACCCTATTCACCTATATAGTCTGTAATACCTTTAACAAATTATGTTTCACATTTCTGACTATACCTGTAAAGGCTGCATTTGCAGTGATTTGGAATGCCTGTGAGAGACTGATCTACCTTACAGACATTCTTTGCTCTCAGTGATGTATGAGGACAAAATGCCATTACCAAGCCAGTGATTTAACACCCTTAAACGCTTCCAGCTGCAATGTTTTTCTGGCCGATGCTGAAAGTGTCATGTGGAACTCAACCTTAGTCTGCTGGGGTTTGTGTGATCTGTGCACCTGCTCGCTCGCTCTTTCTCTCTCTCTCTTTCTCTTGTTTTCATGCTCCCGATATACAGCATTGCAATTTCACTTTTTTTGATCTTCTTCAATATGGGAAATACTATGATACGATAATAATAATAATAATAATAATAATTTATAACTAATTTAATTCACAATAAAGTGTAAAGTTGCCACATTACACGTCATACAGATTGCAGATATCTCAGCTTGTGTGTGTTATAAAGTTAACAATTTTTGCTTTGACTGTATGTTGGATATAGAGTGAAGGGTTTACATTTTTGATTCTTCATTGCCATCTAGTGGCAAGTCCTAATTTATTTCATTAACATAACGAACACCTGTATGTCGTTTTTTTCATTTGACTAGAAATTGTCACGTTAATCTTCACACGTAGCCTACATATTTGCATACGTTTTTTTGGTTAAGGTTTATCCTTAATGTAAAAGACATGTATAATTTATTTTATAATTAAGCGCCAATATTTGAAATAAATAATCAATGTTATAAATGGGTCTAAATGGTTTCTTTTTTATTTACAGTATTACATTAGTTTTCTACTCATTAATGTAATGTTTTATAAATGCAATTTATTTCTATTTTTTAAATTTTCTATTTTATTCAAATTATTCATTTTATTTTAATTTAATTCTAGTAGATTATTATTATTATTTATTTATTTTAATAAAGTTTTGGATTCTGTTCGCATGTAGTAGTAGTAGCCTAATAGTAGTAATATTCATCACCATAATTTTTTATTTATTTATTTATTATGAATTATTACACTCTACTGTCACTCTAATGAAATCGTTTGGTCTAGATCCTATTTATTCTGGGGAAACAAGTCAAAGAAAGGTCCTAAGGAAATAATTTGCTTTTAGTTTTATTGTTGTTTTATGACGTTTAATGGACACACGAGCAACAAAATTGAGGGTAAAAAAAATTTGTAGTCTAGGTTTGCATTGTATTGTTATTTTTTAATAATCAATTATTTACTAAAAATCAGTTTTCAATATTGTTGAACGAATTTTAAAATATTGCATTTGCGCATTTCTTTATATTTGTTAAAAAAAACATGTTGGTGGGAGCAATGTGAAAATTGAAATGATGATTGTGTCCAACTCTCCCAGAGTAGCTAAATTTAAATGCATTTTCTTAGCCTTTATAGTCTGATTTGGTGAAGTCTGCTCGAGTTGCCCCAAAAACTCGTGCCACCAGCAGTTGTGCCTTGCTTCACCCCGACGTCTGTTTGAGACCACAAAGGCATTCGAGCTACTGGTCCCTTGGGAAGTGACATGCTTAGTCATGTGGAAGTATATATTAACCAGCAATGCACACAAATTAACGATGCCATTGTTAACAACAAAGCCTAGCTTTCAAGTCATTACTGCCTGTCTGGTCTTAAGTTGGATTCCAGTGTTTGATGTTCGCTGCCAATCATAGTTTTGGCAATAGTTAATCATCTCCATAATTTATACATAAATGCAGTAGATTGGGATTTAGACAGTCAATCTATGCTGACTGACGATGAATTTGTTATGCATCACCTGAATTGTTTCAGTTTACATTTCATATTTTAGATATATTTTATACTTTAATATTTGGATGTAAATGCAATGCTTATAACGCTTTCATATATATATATATATATATATATATATATTAATGAAAAAAATTTAGGGGTGTCTCCTGTTCATCAGCCGAACATTTTTTTGAAATCGCTTTTTTTGCTTTATAATGTTGTTAATTTTGGCATTTAAATAATGTCCAGTAATCATTTAATTGAGGTTTTTGGTTATTCGCTACACCAATTCTGTAAACATGCCATATTTATTCGTTTTGTAAAACTAACGAACTTGCTTTGGTTTTTCTATTAGACATTTGGTTAAATGTTTAAGAAATTGTTAAAGTAGATCATTGCGCTACTTAAGCAATTCCCGGTTTAAAAAGTCCTACTGGGAACATTGAGCTTATCTGTATTTTAAAACTCTATGCGGTTGTATAACATAAGAATTAATTAGCACAAACACAAAATGTGTTTTAATCGACCGACTGGTGCAAGAACCTCTGCGCCTTCTTTTGTTCCTCAAACATCTATTTGAGTTTCACAATTGTGTTTAATGGAATACAAGGCCAATGCTGTAGTTGTACACTAAGAGGCTATGAACAAAACACATGTATCTATAGATTCTTATATGACAAAATAGAATTAAATGATATAATTATATAAAGAAGTGCAGTTTGATAGCGTGTATTACTTTTAGGCCTTGCTATCTAAATAGAAATCGATCAATCAAACGTTGGCATTGTTTTGTGCTCAAAGGTCTGATGGAGTGAATAAAAAGCAAGGCACTCCGCGTGTGCGTGCGTGTTGGTCTTACCCTCTGCTTTTTGTGATTGGTCGAAAAAAAACTTGCTCGTTCCCCTCCATGCCCACATGAATAAAAGAAGACTGCGAGAGCCTATCGGTGCGCACGACACCCCTCCTACACCGCGCGCTAAAGTTATCCACTTCAACTACTCCCAACCCCTAAGCAGACTTTGTCAACCAAAACTATCAGACCTTTTAAGAAAACACTGCAAAGAATTAAGTAACCTTTGTTCACTCGAGAGCGTTTGGAGTACCCCCTCCCTGGCGCGCGCTGCATCTTGTTCTTGCGGTAGTTATTTTGCTCATGACCCCCTCCGCACGAAACGACAGTTTATCTGTGTTTGATTTTTTGGAGGTTTCACATCCCCGCAATAGTCTGGCTGGATAACATTTTTAAATTTTTTCTGTTTTTGGTGAAGATTGGACTTCTGTTCATTTTTAGTCATTAAGGAAACATTCATCAACAAGTCTGGACTTGCTTTCTCAGTTTAAACATCAGCCTCATTGTGCCTCGTCATTTATTCAAGTAGAATGTCATCCTTACCGGGAACAGTACCGCGAATGATGCGACCGGCTCCAGGACAGAACTATCCCCGCACCGGATTCCCCTTGGAAGGTTGGTTGGACGGGTGTAGGGTGATTTTTATTTTTTTTTGTTATAAGTCATTTATTGTTGTAAATTATGGCAGCTCTAAAAAACATTTTAACACTACACGATTTTAACAGGCCTGTTTTAAGAAAAGTTGATTTAAGCAGAAGTCCAAAATTGAGTTTTCGCGTCGGAAAGCTTGAAATATATAGGCCTACTTGTGTCGATTTTTTGTGGCTTTATTGCATTTTATGTTTTGTTCAGAAAGCTTGCGCATATTCCTTGCATGCGAAAAAAAAACTTTTTACAAGGCCATTAGGTTAGTATTTAAGTGGGTCAAATAAAACGTCCAAACACTAAGCCTGCCTGTCAGTGTAGGATTTGTTGAAATGATCTAGTGGTGAAGTGAATCCAGAATGCACAAAGGATAATAGCATACTAATATTTATACAACAGCACTGCGGATAATGAAGTAGGACGCATCCAGGCCGAGAGGTCCACTGAAGAAATTATTTTCATTTCTATTTAACAGAATTCTCTGGTTAATTTAGTTCATTTATTGACAGGAAGAATAATTATTTTATCTCACTTCGCATGAGAATGTTGAACGACAAAAGCTTAAAGTTTGATGTAAATCATACTTTTTTTTTGTTTTAAACTATATTATTTTGTTTTAAATAAAAATATCCCATTATTATTTTATTGCATTTTGTAACAAAGCAGGTTTATGATTCCATTTAATTGTATTTAATTGTTTTCCTATTTGTCATACCAATTAAATACGATATATTTTAAAATATTTTTTATTAATCCTACATTTAAATAGTAGGCCTAATTGTTATTTATGAGTGTAAAATTTAAGTCTGAAATTTAATGCAAGCATTGGTCAAAGTTAGATTTAATTCCCATTTTTCTACTGCAGTTTCAACTCCTTTGGGCCAAGGTCGAGTGAATCAGCTTGGCGGTGTATTCATCAATGGCAGGCCTTTGCCAAATCATATCCGCCACAAAATTGTTGAAATGGCTCACCACGGCATCCGTCCCTGCGTGATCTCAAGACAGCTTCGCGTTTCCCATGGCTGCGTGTCCAAAATCCTCTGCCGGTATCAAGAAACTGGCTCAATCCGTCCTGGAGCAATAGGAGGAAGTAAACCTAGAGTAAGTGTTTTGTTGTTGTTGTTGTTAATTTTACTAGCTTATTACATTCTGTAATTTGTAGTCTTTTATAATAGTTTTAATGGGAAGTTCATTCTACTATTTGAAGGAAATTAAACTATTAACACAAGTACATAAATATAAAATTGGTGCTAACTTTTGTTTTTTCTGTCTTCTCCCCCCCTCGCCCATATTTGTTTTCTGTTTCCCTATATCTTCGTATTTTTTAAATCAAACACAAAAGCAGGTGGCAACACCTGACGTGGAAAAACGAATTGAGGAATACAAGCGCGAAAATCCCGGCATGTTTAGTTGGGAGATCCGAGACAAACTGTTGAAGGACGGGGTGTGTGACAGAAGTACAGTTCCCTCAGGTGAGGCCTCATCTGGTAAGCAGCCCCTTTTTTATCATGTCCACATCACATGTCAGATCTGGAGTTAAATTTCGGTCACGATCATTTTGTACACAATTAAGGAAACTTGATTGAAAATAAAATGACCTTAATAAATATTATTTTTATTATTTACTAATAATTATATAAAAAACCTATTTGGGCTATATTAATTACAAACATACATAGGTGATGTATTTATTTTGCATGTATCTGTTATGTTTTTGAATATTAGCTATTATTTTATTTTGTTCATTGTATTTCCTTTTTATTATCCCATCAGTAAGTTCTATCAGCCGGGTTCTTCGTGCGCGTTTCGGCAAAAAAGACGACGAGGATGATTGTGACAAAAAAGATGACACTGGAGAGAAAAAAACGAAACACAGTATTGACGGCATTCTGGGAGACAAAGGTAGGCTAAATTATTTTTACAATTTATTCTGATTGGATGGGGTGAAAAGTCAAATAGCTACTTGAGTAAATAATTATTGCGCACCACTTTATGTAGTATCTGTTAAGTCTTTAAATTGGCACCATAAATTGGTGTGTGCTTTTTGTGTCTGTGCTCAGCATCTATCGCATGCGATTTCTCTGCTTGTTCAACTGTCATTTAGGCATTTGATTTAGTGTGTATTTATATTGGCTCTGACGGATGGTATTTAGGCTTTGATCTATTTGTACAACAGATTCATTTGACGCTGAGTAAACGGTCCCTTGAAAACGGTAACTGACAGATGACCGATGTGGCAATCAATATCAATTACAGACCATAAGTTCAAGATTGCCCGATGGTTCTCGCGATAATTTGGCACGCTTATTCGCACGTTAACAGACCATTCCATCTGGCAAGGAGTAACAGTATATGTATTTATTTAGGTCATTTCGATTTTTTTTCGATTTTATCTATGTTTACAGCCTACATAAATTTACCTTATTTGTGTCCAGAATGTGTAAGGCCTATATTTCGAAAGATAATTGTACACCAAAAGACAACTATCGAATAGTTTGTGTAGTTTAAGCAATAGTCTACTACAAAACGTTTTATGACAGTCTTTTTCCACTTGAAGATGAACTTCAAATCTCGGCTTCAGTGAAGCTCTTTTGGAGCGAGGAATCTGCTACAAAGCAAAGCGTAAAAGCAAGGCTTCGAAAGAAGGAATGAACGCTTCTTTTCACATTCAAAAGTCCGAAAAAGGGGGAAAAAACTTTTAACAAAAGGCCAAGAGGGGAACTATAGAGAGATGAATTATTCAATACACCCTGCTGGTAGATAGTTTTGTAATATTATGGAATCGTCTGTTGGAATAGAATGAGATTTGGAGGGTGCAAAATGTTTTATTCTTGTTTGGAAATGCCCACTGCTCTTTTTGCAATCACTATTGTGTTTCCTAGCTGACGTTTAGAGAGGTGCTTTAGAGGAAGGGAGTGATCGGTTCGTCTTTACGCTTATGCTATTTTTAAAGGTTATTTGTAGGAATTTTGTAGGTTTATATTTGCATTGGATATAGGATCAATGTTTTATACGGGCGCATGCATGGAACAACAAATAGAATATTTTCAGTTTTGAAATGTGACGAAGAGCTTTTCTTTATTCGAAGGGTGCGTACATTTAGGACTATTTTGAACCGTTTCAACACATTTCTATGATCTTAAAAAATGTATTGCCTAAATGTTTGTGTATTTGTGTGCATGCGCGCGCAAACGCAAAGCCCTAATGCAGCCACAGTGAAGAGCAACAGTCACAGCTATTGTATTACGGATATGCAAGTGACTGTCCGTCATTAGGAATTTATTTTATTGCCCATACACTGAGAATTAAGAATGTGAATATTTTTAAAAGGATAAATGCATGCATCTCTAACAGATTTTGTGAATAATTTAAGTCAACACCAGCAGTGTTTATTTACATTTCCAAATTAATTTGATTCAATATTTGTTTTATATTTTGTGAAACGTATTTCTCATTTTAGCTTTACGAAGTCATGCAAACGAGATGGGACTAAAATGCAATCTTTTTCAAGACTTAAAAGGGTTTTTCTCGGGGGTTGTTTCACTTGATCATCCAACTGGCATTTAATAATGTTAAGACTTATTAGAGTTCGTAATGAAAACGTGTCTTTTGAACAAGCCGCTGTGTTGGAGATGGGTGTAATAGCTCACAGGCATAGTAAGAAACTTATTTATCCCCAATCAGCTCTCACTCTCTGAGTTCCCAGCACAACGTTATTTTGAAAGGTTTTAAACCAGATTAAATTGAGCCTTTTCTTTCTCTTCGCTTTCATCTTCTCTGGCTAGCCTTCGGCACAACTTCGTGAGATTTTACAATTTCCCCACAGTTGTTCGTATATTATTTGATAATATTGTTTTATTGTATTTTCGTGGTCTATTTCAGTTGATTTGACGCACAAACACAGGGCAAATGAAGGAGACCCCACCCAGCCGGCATTTCAACGGTGATTCAACGTTGAATCAACGTCAGGTCTATGGTTGGATCAACGTTGAATTACCTTTCGATTTTGCAAATTGGATCAACGTTTATATAGTGACGTTGTTTCACCGTCGGACCACCACCGGTGATTCACCGTTGAAATCACAACGTTGTTTCACTCTTACCTTTTTCATGGGTGAATTATGGTCGTTTTGTAGACGTTGAATGAAGGTTGAATTACCTTTCGGTTTTGCAAATTGGATCAACGTTGATACCGTGACGTTGTTTCACCGTCATACATTTCAACGTAAGTTAAATAGGAATTACATACAACGCAAAGTCCATAAATATAGCAAACAAATTTTTACTAATTAAAAATACACGACACAAATACACAACTTAGCCTGTGTATCAATTTATTTAATACACACCTCATTATTTCAATTATTCTAAATATACAGCAACATTTACAGCATACATCATTAAAACCATGCAGGTTACTATACATGCTCAAATACAGAAAAAGGCATACAATTAAATAGTCACTTTTTAATTAGGTTTCATGAATTAAAGTTAGTTAATGTTTACTAACATGAACAAAGAACAAATACTTGTACAGCATTTATTAATCATTTAATTAATTGAAATATGTCCCGATGCTATTAAAATCAAAATGTATGCTTGTTAACATTAATGCACTGAGCTGACATGAACTGTACTTTCTTTATTTGAAAGATGCTTCATTGTTCTTTGTTCATGTTAGTAAATACATTAACACTTACTAATACAACCTTATTGTAAAGTGTTACCGTCTTCAGAAAGACAGATACTAACTAAATTAAACTAAGTAACTAAACTATGCTTCAACCATCACAGTCTCCAAAATACAATTCCGTTTACAAAGTTTACAAAATACCCATTTTTAAAGTGGCTGCAATAAAAAAATTAAATAAAAAAACATCACTCACAAATAAGAATCACAAGTAAAATACATTACATCTGTTTGAGGTTTTATAGGTTGGGAGAAAAACTTGAGGTAAAAGATGGCCCTGGGACAAAAAAATCAAGCGTAAAACACTTAAACATCTATATCAGTCTAGCAGTTAAATACATATTTATTTCTCAAACACCAGGTGAGTTTCCTACAAAATCAATAATGAGGTTTGCTATTCCAATTCATTGTGAATGAATGGCTTCACTTTCACAATAGTGAAAACTCATGCTATAATCTAAACCTGACATTACTCCTTCACTTTGCAGGTCTGCATGCTAAATATTTAGTAGTTTTTTTTTTTTTTTGCATAAAGTACATCTATTGTGTTTAGCATTACTGCAGCAAAACTGAGCACCTGTGACAGTGGAACATGTAGACAAATATTTCAGTAAATCATCAAGAAAATGTGTAGAATATATAGTTTGATTCTCTCTCACAAACACAACAGTAAAAGCAATTTGTTATTCTATTATTATTAGTATCATAAAAATTGCATGTTCACATGGGTCTTATAATAATGGCTCACATTTGTGAATGTAGGACCACTATTTCACTATTACATGTCACATTAACTGTTCATATAGGTTCTGTTATTAAGTACTTGTGTCATCCCAGAGACCTGTTAATCTTCAGAACACAAACTAAAATATTTTAGATTAAATGCTCCTCATCCTCTACAGACAGCAATAGTCCCAAGATGGTCATTGTCAAGATAAGGCACAAAACACATTGTCAAAACGTTCCATGGGACTTCAGTGATTTCAACTGTGAACATACCAAGCTCCAACAACACTTTAGTGAGGCAAAACAAAACAGTAAATACAAATGTGTTTGCGTATATCTCTCCCGCATCAGATCAGCATGTGTGTTTACTACGAGCAGTATGCACACACTATGACCTGTTGTGGCAAAGGCAAACAAGTTATTTTTACAGTACTTACTGTGATTTAACCTTTATGACAAATGTACTGGACCTGTTACACATATCTTTTATGAACACAAATTTCACTGTAACGGGTGCTGTTGTTTTGCTCCAGTTATACCTTTAGAGAACACCGTACTAGTCAGACATCCATACAAAAGCAGAGAGTTTGGTCTTGTGTAGCAGAACTGCAATAGATGTCTGTCTGTCTAGGCTGACACTGGTTTAGGCCATCAGTATGTCCTTGATGACCTCAAATGGAGCTTCCAGAAAACCTGCAATAAATGAAATACGAGGTTACAACTAAGTTGGTGTCTGCTATTATACAAAGTGAAATTCAAATATTTATTTTTTATTGAATCCAAATTTGTCCTATAATATCGTCCCACTCAATAATTTTGACTCATCCATCTGAATATTCCTAACTAAGAGAAGTGAAGAATAAGGTGTGATATCGTCAGGAAGCCCTTCGCCACCACCGGTGCCAGCATTTCCAGAATTCAAATTTCAGATTCTCAAAAAAATTACTTTTTTTTTTTAACAAAGGCTGCAGTAAAGAATCATGAAACATTCAACACATCTAATAATTACAAGTTGTTGTAAACCATTACATGTACTGTAAAAGCTGTTTGAAGCTTTTTAGACATATGGTTGAGAAAAACTCTAGAAGGAGTAGCACTTCTGCAAAAGTCTGCATGTAGGTCAGAGAATTAAAGGGATAGTTCAAAATGTTTATTCTGTCGTCATTTACTGACCACGTTGAACACAAAAGAAGATATTTTGAAGAAAGCTGCAAATCTATAACCATTGACTTCTATAGTATTTTTTTCTACTATGGAGGTCAATGTTTACAGGTTTTTAGTTTTTTTTTCAGAATAGCCTCTTTTTTTGTTCAACAAAATAAACTCATAATGGTTTTAAACCATTTGGGGAGTAAAATGTGAGTAAATTTTCATTCTTGGTTGAACTATCCCTTTCAGTTGGAAAACACCAGAATTCTTAAGTACACCCCTTTCGCAAGACAGATGATGCATTTCATTTCTCATCTTAATCCTCAAGTTTTTAATATTTAGATTTATTTAAATAGTATGTTTATTTACTTGTTTTAAGGACATTTAATAAAAACAACTTCTCAATGACATCACATGTACTGGACCTGCTACACATGTATCACTATTTTTATTAATACAAATTTCACTGTAACAGGTGCTGTTGTTTTGCTCCAGTAATACCTTTAGAGAACACAGTAGTAGTCAGACATCCATACAAAAGCCTTGGCGTGGAGTAGCAGAACTGCAGTCTGTCCAGGCTGATACAGGTTTAGGCCATCTGCGTGTTCTTGATGCCCCTCAACTGGACCTTCCAGAAAACCCAGAAAATTAAAACCCATTACACCTCTTATCTGCCACTATACAAAGTGTAATTTAAGCATTAATTTCTAACTAAATACATATTTGTTCCCCAATACTGTCACATAGTATAACATCACAACATGATTTCACAATAATAATATCAATATAATATCACAACATAGCCTAACAATCAATAAACAAACAGATTAGAAAGAGAATATCACCAACCAAAGCATCAAGAAGATTTAACAGATAGCTTAGTTAAAGCTAAAGTAAACTTACATGGATAAAGCCTTTTCCATTCAATGCTGTGCAAGTTAGTGCGTCTCTAGAGTAAAAGCAAAAACAACAACAACAGTGAAACGACAGCAGTTCACTTTGTAATAATAACACTAATGATACAGCGTATAAAAAGGATATTGTTTTATAACGTTGCTAAGTAACTTTAAACTGCGTTTGGAGTTTATCGCTTTGAATTTGCCATAAAAACGCTCATTTAGACTAACGTTAAACATGTGACATTACCTCGAGCGCAAACGACTAAAAACCAAACTGGAAAGTTTTAAATGCTTCAAAATTCGAAACACTACACCAAGTCACATTTAAGATACACTGTGTGTAAAACAAAATCGGGGGGTAAATAAAACATTAAAGCATCTAAAAACACGCTTACCTCTGAATTCTGCTGCACTGCAGGTCAGGTGTTCGTAATTAAGTGAAGTGAAGCGCTGCGCGTGGCCGCGTGCGCCTAGTCCTCCGATACCATGGTAACCAAACATGTTGAATATTGGGTGAAGCCATGACGTTAATTCAACATACAGATCATGATAAAAAAAATGTCAACGTTGATTTGTACAAGAATTTCTGTAACTTTTTTCAACCATTTATCATTCAACATTGTTTCAACATTAAAGCAACTACTGACGTATTTTCAACCACATTTCAACGTTGAAGCCTTGTCATATGCAGGCTGTTTTTCAACCGTTCAACATTAAACGTTCTATCAACATTATTTCAACGCTCAAAACACATCTGACCTTATTTCAACCATATTTCAACGTTGAAGGTCGGTCGTGTGCCGGCTGGGCAAGCACACGATTTGTGGACAAATTGAGCAGTTTTATATATTTTTATGGGTGTGAAATTATTGAACAAAGGGAATTGACTTCTAGCTTTAAAGCCAATATGCAACTATTTGTCATAATCATGCCTGTTTAAAACACAAGTTTGGCAATTTCGTGACATCTGTAAGCTAACGCATACCTGTCATTTACTATTTAATAGCACTTACCTTCTTTGTCGTGCATCTCTTTTTATTATAATACTCTCGTTGCCCACCTTAATAGGGTGTTTATTAGCATGGATGTCTCGTGCACCACCACATGCGTTTTTTACTAGACCAATAAAACATTATCTGACCCAGAGAAAACAATATCAGCCAACTAACGCAGATTGACTGATTTCCTCATTTGACACCAATTGGTGTACAAGAACTAAACAAGAGCAACGCAAATATCGTTTAAACAAAAAGGTAGATTAAATGAATTTCTTACCTTATAGTGGCAGATTAGTGGCCAAATTATTAAATAGACTCTCAGCAAAACCCCATGAGTGGCATACTTAGGCTATATTAAACCAACTTGTTTAGTTACCAATCGTTTGAGAACATAAATAAATAGATAATAAAAAAATAATTGAACGAAGTGAAGTACAATTTTGCAATGTGCCTTTGGCGGTATCAGTTTCGAGAATGCTTCAAAAGATCAATTACATCTAGAGAATGAAAAATGTTGGCACGCGGGTAGTTCCCAGATATTTGTAGAAAAACGAAAGTTATACTGTATATTTGAGACTTTGAAATAAGCCTCGTTTGAAGAAAAGAGACCATAGGATGAGTCGGGAGACCACTTCAAACAAATCCATCTGGAATGGAGAGAGAGAGAGGGAGACAGAGAGAGTGAAAGAGAGATTTAGTGAAAGTATGGGGAAGTTATTTAGCTATTAATATTTTTTCCTCGGGCATCGAGAGTCACTCCATCTGCACTTTCTCGCAGCTATTTGGCTGGGCTGAAATTGAGGGAGACCCAAATGTTGGGAAGAGATAACACAATCATCACAGCCGCGGTCCTGCGCTCTGCATCAGTGTATTAAACTCGGATTAACCTCCCCTTTCCTCTACACTGCTACCCAATACATTTCATTGCAATTTTGGGAGAGTAACTGTTTTTACAACAACACAATACTGTTTATTATTAATATTATTAGTAGACAATAATAATAATAATAATAATAATAATAATAATAATAATTATTATTATTATTATCTACATTGTTTTAAAACATTATTTGTTTCAAATATGTTTCAAATGTTTCAAATAAATCTGCATCATACAATCACTGAATATTGCAATTTAATTGTTTTTCCCATTAATCAAAGTTGTAATGTGACCTAGTCCTAGCGGATTCTACTTGGGTTTGTAACTAATTATAGCCATAACGTAAAATATTCGTTGTCAGTAGCAAGCTGCAATTAAATAGAGCAATCCTGACGTTTGTATAACCAGTCTCTTTGCAAGGTCATCGTCTAATGACGAGACTATACTGTGAAATATGCTAATCCAAAGATCATGACACCCGGGCGCCTGTTTAGTGTCAATGGTGTTTCGTCGTGAAACATTTGCAGTGTAACTGAATTACATGCTAGTTATCTTCAGTCCTGCACTTTGCTGAGGGAAATTATTTCCCAAACGTTCACCCAGGATGAAGTTCATACAAAAACTAGGGCTGCATCAAATCCAGGTCCTTAATTCGTGGAACGAATCGAATGTCGAAAAAATATGTCGTATCCAGTAGTGTCTCTCTGTTTCCTCACGTCTTTTGACAGCTTTTTTTCTATCATTTTCCACCGCTCTCTGTAAAATTGTTTGAAGTTTTACAGGTTATTCCAACTATCGTTTAAAAAATGTTGTTTTTTTGGATTGTTTAATAAATATGTCTAACTAATTTTCTATCGAATTCGACAAAAATATTAGAAGAAGAATGGCTTGTCAGTCTTAAATGACATTTGACGTTAATCATTTTGAAAACGTGGAAAGATTACGCAAGTCTCCTTGAACAGAATATTAATATGCAATTATTTTCAACAGCTTTGCTGACCTGTTAACCTGGGGCGGATCCTATAGATGCAATGAAGAGGATTTCGTGTGTTTCAGATGTTTAAGGGAGAGAGTAAGGGGGGAAAAAAGAAAAAGAAAGTAGGTGCAGAAAAGTAGAGGCGTCTGGAGGAAATTGAGAGGCTTATAGTCTTTGATCCTTGGGTGCTTTTTCTTATCGGAAACATTTGTGGTGACACTACGACAATGGGAGTTCATCATATTACAGACCAGTGCTACTTTCAAGAAGGCCTGTCTATTAATTAAAGTATTTCTTGCCATGTGGGACAAGGACTATCTAAATGCGCACATTCCTATGCGAATGGGTTTAGGATGGGGGGGGGGGGGGGGGGGGGGGTGGGGGGTTAAAGTCAGCTGTAAGACGATTCCCCTTTGCATAAAACAGAAAATATATTTATCCCACTCAATACATTTGAAGAACCCGTTCGTTGTCGCCAGAAATAATAAAAAAAGAAATGAGTAATTTTTAAATTAAGTCTTGGCATACCTGCAATATCTGACGTTTTGATAAATCATCCAATTAGATGGTCAAAAATGCACGTAATTTCTAGGGATTTGCAATGTGCTGTGGAGTGGAGGGCATCCTGGTGGACCAGAAGAACAAAACGAACAAACGACTGGGGAAAACTCCTGCTGACACTAATAAAAGTATCGGCCTCAGGGCTTCCTATAATGTCACAAAAGTGTTTTTGATGCCCTGGACATCGATTGAGTGCTATACGTTGGCCTACATAATTGTAAGCGCACGGAACTGTTAGTGACCCTTAGTGAAGAGGAGTGTCATTTATTATAGACGCTAAATACATGCTAATTGGTTGCTAACCTTTACATTAAATCGAATAAACAAATTATTGTAAGATCAGATGTGTAGGCCTATAATAAATACAACAGTAAAATGTTGACTTTTCGCAAATACAAAAACGAAAAAATAAAATAAATAAATACCCGACTATGTAGGCTACCAGCTGATTGTAAAACAAACATTTAATTTCAGCATTGACTGCCAAATTGCAATTCGTCTATGCTTTAATTGCTCCGTATGCAGGCGAACACTAAACGTTCAATATTCGACTCGACTTGTTGATTTTGATCTTATTGTTCGTATCGCTTTCAAACCAGCTTTAATGGCCTCTTTGGGAATACAAATATACGAAAAGAGGAGTTACCAAAGTGGAAGAGGGGGGTTTGAATCGGGGGAATTGCTGCCCACTCCTTTACCATGGAGTGTTCAGTAGCCATTCCTTAATCCTGCTTTCATTTTTGCCGACAAATGCCAAGAATCCTGTCTGGAGACCCAATGGGAGACTGATCAGCTAACAAAAGGGAATCCTTCCACAAAGCAGGAGTGCCAAACGTGGTTCAGGGCACTCATAAACAGACCAAAGGAAAAGTAGCCCTTTGCGATAGATCTTTTAACGGTTTGAGCACAAATGTTGAAATGTCTAAGTCCACATATGTGTTTGTGCAAATGAGAATTTGCTCAGGCAGTGTTTATTCACTGCAGGTGTCCGTGTACAGATAAACACGGTCATTGAGTGGACAACGAGATGGGCTCTATGGGGTGTAAAGTCTGAAAACGGAAGAAGAAATATGTTTTTGACCTTTATCGTGGATATCCATTTACTTTTTTACAAATTATTATTTGTAATTTATTGAGTTGTCCTGATTTTTTTTTCTTTTTTTTTTTTTGGAGGGGATTCAAAAATTATCCTATGACTGAAAACATATCTGAAACCTTTATTTAAGATTGTTGGCACAATCTGTTTTTTATAATACTAAATAAAACACTTTTGTAATGTAAATTATAATAACAGGCCTGCAATTTTGACTTAAAGGTATTGTCCACTCAAAAATGGAAAATTAATTATTATTTACTAATTACTATTTACTCATTAAAAGTCAATGTTTACAGGTTTATAGCTTTCCTCAAAATATCTTCTTTTGTATTCATAAGCAGAAAGAAAGTCAGGTTTAGAACAATTAAAGGGTGAGTAAATTATGACAATTTTCATTTTTGGGTGAACTAACCCTCCAATTTATTATCTTACACTCTCTAGTAAACATTTTTGATTATATGTTAAGTCGCCTGCTTGAGTTCAAGCTGGTCTTGACTAAAATTCTATCAAGATTTACATAATGGAGGCAATTAATTATCATTTAGCTCATTAATTAATGTAGGAACAAATCTACCATGTGATGTCGGAGAGTTTATGCTTGGTTTCAAGGTGCACCTTTATCAGTTTCATTTAAGAAGTCAAGTCCTTCATTCTTCTGTGAATTAACTTTTGTTCCTTTGGCGGTTTGTCGTTTTTGTTTGACCAAAAATTATTCTGCTGTCTGACAGCCCTCTTTCCTGATTTAAAGACAGTCGCTTCAAAAGGGAGAAAGAAAAGGGAAAAGCCAACCGTCTGTTATTTTGTGTCTTTGGCCTCTACGTCGCCCATTCAGGCAAGTTGATGAACTCCTCCAAAAGTTTATTAAGAGGAGCAAAACAATGGTGTCTAAAGCCGTCAGGCAGCCGAAAGAGACAGTTTATAAACTAGCTGCCATTGTTCCTCAAAGGCAGATGCATGAATACCTTTGAATGGGCTCCCTCAAACTGACACGATCAAGCTAGACAACAGCATGTTAAAAGGAGCTGCCTTTCTTTTTGCTGCCCAGATTTGTATTTTCCCTGCATTAATGTACATCTGCGGTAGGAGGGGTTCAAGCTGGACGAGCTCAATCCCAGTCAATACCCAAACCCACAGCCTTTGGGCTGTTTGAAGTAAAGTCCTATGTTTTGCACGCCCTCAGTGGGCTGCAGGTGTCACAAGCCTGAGAGAAATATGGTAATCTAAGAGCAAAAGAAAAGAGTCACCCTCCTTTTGGCGTCTTAAACAGAGCATTTTCCAAGTGAATGACTTGAAATTGCCTGTTTGTAGGGTTTGAATTTTGTCTTAATGCAGGCAATGGGATTTACAGGGTTTCCATGTAAAGGTTTAAAGTTTTCAAAATGCAGACAGGCAGTGTTTAATTTTTCAACGTTAATGCCATAAAGTACTGCTTGGAGAAAAAAAGACATCCAAACCTTCCAAAATAATTTGAAGATGTTTTAGGTGGTATTTATTTATTTAAGCTGGTTTAGATCATTGCGACACTCATTGGGAGTATATAATATAGTATATAGTATATAGTCTTTCATGCAGTTTGCTTTTATTGAGGCAGTCAGATAAAAAAAAATATGATTACTGAAAAAAAATTCTAGTCATTTTATCTTTGTTTTATACTTGCATTAATTTAATTTTTAAATTTTATTTTATTTTTTGCCATCTGCTTGTCCACTATGTCATTTTCAAGCCACATTATTGACTTGTCCCTTTACACAAACAACAAATCATGTTATGAATTTGAGTCTATAATGAGTTATTTAGTTGACTGAGGACTCATAAAGAGGCTAGTGAAAGTTGAGGGAGCATGCATTGCTTTCTGCCTGGCACGAGAAGTGTAATTGCATTCTCCTTTGGTCCACAAAGTCAACTCTGTTTAGACATGAATAAAAGCAATTTAGTTTTGGCTGAAGATGTACTTTTTCTGAATGGCTATCACATCGCCAGCTCTCAAAACAGCATGTGCAAACAAGAGATTTTCATGTTTTTGTCATTGCTGTCTTCACTTTAGTATGCTGTGATGAGTTGTAAATTATTTAGTGTTGAGCAGTTTCTGCATTTGCAAAAAAAAAAAAAAAAAATTATATATATATATATATATATATATATATATATATATATATATAGAGAGAGAGAGAGAGAGAGAGAGAAAGAAAGAGAGAGAGAGATCTATCTATTGTTCACTGCAGGGGTGCTATATGAGATCTTGATTTGCTCCAATATGTTTAATGTTGAAAAGTTTACCAAATCGACCTTTACTTTTTTCATTAGTTTGAATTACTGTTTTCTGTGTTGGTCATGTAAACTTTGGTACAAAAACAAGGCAATTAGGTGTTTGATTAATTGATTTCTGTGCTGTATACTGTATATTATTTCTCATAATACGGTTAAAAAATTTCAAACTTCTAAAAATGTCAACAAAAGTCACTTAGTACACAGAGTTAAAATTTTAACATTAAAAGTAAAAAAGAAATTTCATCTTCATAACTTGTAAGAAATGTTGGGTTAAATTGGGTTATTGTTTCAATTATTTTTTTTAACACAATGCTTTAGTTGTCAATATTTTTTCCCAAATCTGAGTTTAAAATTAGTTTTTTAGAGTACAATATGCTTCATCCTGCAGTAAATGACAGTTGACTCTCAAGACATACATAATGCTCACACATCATTAAAATATTAGCATTTTAGCTGAGTAAACATGACACTATAGCTCCAGTAGTTTCTGCCCTAAGCTACTGGATGTGTCAAATAAAACCACAATTAAAATGTAATTTTCTGAATTTTCATTGTTGTTAATACATCTTATTGTTCGAAGTCAAATTATCTCCATATTTTGATCATTTGATTTTCAACATAAATCAGTGCTATATTGCTCCAAAAATGTTTAAGTATTTGTTTTCCAATTTAATGTTTAAATATTTAAATACTGTTAAAATATATAAAATCCAATATTTAGTGGCTAATTGGAATGAATCAATTTAAGTTTACTTGTACAGGGATTTTCACAATAATTATCATTTCGAAGCAACTTTACTAAAAGAAAAATGTTGAAAAGAAAGAATATTTACAATCTTACTCAAGTTTTAATGACCACACAGTAATGATTATGTTTAGCATCTGGCTTTCTTTAGAAAAAGTTTTGGCAAAACAACAAAAGTAACAGATTTTTAGTAGGCATGGGATGATAACCATTTTCAAGGTATATCACAGGTTGGAAAAGTCAAGGTTTTAAAACCACAATTTTCTGCTGTACCGTTCGGGTATGTGTAAGATTTTTTTATTTACGTTTTTTTTTCTCTTTTTTTATTGTTGTTTAGGACAGTATCTCAGTATCAGAAAAGATATCCAAATATGCCATTTTAAATTGTAATGATACAAACAAGACACTTGAAGTTTATAATTAATATTAATTATTTGGCCTGACATGTTTACTGTTTCAAGATATTTAAAATGTTTCTCAGAATAAAACATATTTTGTCCAAAGGTGAAAAAGTTTTTGTTTTATATAACTGACATTGTACTAATTCATAATAATTTATCTTTTTTGCCAATAGACAATTGATGTTTGCTGTTTGTTCAAACTGTTTGTGACAACTTAATTGTTTTAAGTTTAATCCACTTAAATTTGTAAGCACTAATAAACTTAATTCTTTCATGTTGTCCCAACACAAATCGACTGTGTTGAACCCAGCATGTTTCACAGTGTAGCTGTGCTTCTTTAAGATAGCAGCTTTGAACATACAAGGTTTCCGTTCATTACTGCCAGAAACATGAGAAGTTGTTAGAAATGTAGTCACTTAAGTTGGAATATGACTGTTCACAGAATGTTTCTCTAAGTTTGACAGAAAATAAAAAATCAGTATAGTATAGTGCAAAAGTTCTTGAATCCTCTTTTTTTTATGGTCAAAGTTAAAATTAAACCTTGATAAAACCATGATTTTTTTGTATCATGTAAAAAGCACACACATAAAAAAAAGAAACTTAAAATTCTGGCCAGTTTTTATGACTAAAGTAGCACGGCCCCTAAAAAAGGTAACAGTAATTAACTACACTGGCTCAGTTCTATGATTAGTGGTGTACAACATGGTCCAATGGCTTAAAAATCACCATCATCCCACGCTACTTATTGCCATAAAATTTCCCATTTTCTGCTCTTTAGCGGCCTCACCCCGCGATTCTTCATTAGCTTTATTTATATGTGTGTTTTGCACTCGCACAAAGACAATAAACATGTTCCTAGAGTGTTGCAAATCAGAAATTTGCTCAGATTTTCTCCACCAACTTCAATGGTGAATGTGCAGGGCAGTGTGAGAGCTGCAGAGGGGCAGGCAGCTGTGAGGGAGTCTGTCCCGCTCCCCATGCTGGCTTCAAACAGGGCACTTGTCCTACATTTTTAACTAATGGGCTTATTTATGCAGCTATTGTCACTTTCTCTTCAGGCTAGTCTTTCCACGTTGACTTTTTTTCTCCCACCCTGCAGTATACAAAGCAAGTTTTTTGTGTGTGTGTGTTTTTTTGCATTTGCTGATATGCGATTTGTCATTTTAAAACAACTGCTCGGGCTGCAGCATTGAACTATTATGGCTCCCATTGCTGGGTTGGCATAATTTATGTTATAGGGTTTCCGTTTTGACAGAGCACTCAAACAAAAGCTTAACTCTTCTTTAAGAAGCACTATATGCGTGCATTTCAAATCACTTTTCTTCATCTCTGATTATTTATCTGCTTTTCTTTTGAAAAGGCGATTATGCCTTTTATTGTTATTTATTTTCACTTTTGGCATTTGTATTTAAGCCCTAGGCTGTCCACTTAAAGCTCGCATTGATATAAAAAAGATTTATTTCCCATAAGCTAAGTCAGTGGTAAAATTGACATTCAGCATTTTTTTGTTTACGCAACTGTTTTATCTCAAGAAGAGACACACGCCACCGCTGTGGGAAAAGCGGATAAAGGCTTTGCATTTAATAAATGGTAGTTTGCTAAGACATAAAGCCATGATAACACAAACATCTTTGTGAGGATGGAATTAAGTTCAGCTGCAGTTTTACCCGCGGTATTTACAGTGAAGACCTCACATGGAGAGGCATAAAGTTTTCTGCAAATTTACTTTATTGCAGTAATGCAACAAAACTTTTATCTGAGGCCCCCTTGTTTTTGGTTTATATACTGTCTGTGTCTATGAAAAAAGATTAGAGACTACTTAATAAATAAATTTTTTTTTTCAGATTTATGATTTCAGCTCTGAATTCATGACATTATTTTTGCAATGTATGCAATTTATGTAATGTAGTAAACATTTTCTGTAAACTACTGACCATGAATCTTAATTTTAGCATTTTTGGCATAAAAAAAGATGCCAACACAATGCCAGTGTTGAACTTCAGAACTTGCAGTTCTTGCAACAAATGCAGAACTTCAGTTCCCCTTCGGTTGGGGAACTTCAGTGCCATGAATGGGAGGATTCGGATCAGAAGCCGCTTATCTGGAGAGTATTGAACGGGCCAATGAATGAAATTAATTGGCAGCGTAAGCTTGCGCAGGTGTGCGACATCTGCAATCATCTCAGCATATAAGCACACCTGAAGCCAGCAGACGCCATCCTTTTCGCTTCAGATCCTTTCTGAGTGAGTCGATGAGGGTTCCTCTTGCTGATCAGCACTTCAGAGCGAACGAGTGTGTCTCCCGGTCCAGAGTGGGTCTTCGCGGTGGCAGACGGTCGAGCTGGGTTACTCCCTTGCCTGCGGTTCTTTGGGTCCGGTCCTCCAGAGCGGTGCGTATAGTTGCAACTTTCCTAAAAGAGCAACACAGTCGTGCAGCACGTCCTTTTCAGGATGGCGCTCCGACTGTGCGTTTCTGGATGCGGGGGTTTCCTGTCTCCGGATGATGGACACGATCACTGCATTGCATGTTTGGGGGTCCAGCATGTTAATGCGGTGCTCGCGGGCGGTTCATGTCGTCATTGCGATGCCATGACCGTTGCACAGCTAAGATCGCGGCTAACTTTCGCAAGAGAGCGAGCCACCCCAGTTGCCTCCTGTTCTAAAAAAGCAGCGGGCGCTCGGGCAGATCTGAGGGTTTCAGCGGGAGCTAATCCGCCGCCCACGGGCTCGCGGACCTCTCGCTCCTCACGGCGCTCCATCCAAGCTTCGGGTGGTGAGAGTGATCCGTCTAACCAGATGGTAGCTCTCACACTCGCTGACACCGGAGATCAGATGTCCTCCGCGGCATCGGAGGGTGGGCTTTCACTGTCCGACGAAGATCCGGACCCGCTCGCCCCCTCCGGGCAGGTGAGCGCTGTCAAATCGGATCCTGAAGCGGACATGTTAGCCGTGCTTTCCCGGGCTGCTTCGGCCGTGGGGTTGGAGATGGTTTATCCCCCAGCTCCGCGGCCGGACCGACTAGATGGGTGCTACGTAGAGGACCAGAAGGCGAAGCCTTCGAAGCCTCTCGTCCCCTTCTTCCCGGAAGTGCACAGTAGGCTCACGCAGTCCTGGAGGGCACCTTTCTCTGCCCGTGCTGCGAGTGCCTCCGCCCTCACCGCCCTTGACGGCGGAGCTGCCAGGGGGTATGAGGCGATCCCGTCAGTGGAGCGCGCTATCGCGGTCAATCTTTGTCCGCGCGGCGCCTCTACGTGGCGGGGTTTGCCCCGCCTCCCGTCCAAAGCCTGTAGGTTGTCTGCCTCCCTCGGAGCCAGAGCTTATAAGGCTGCGGGCCAGGCTGCTTCT
This sequence comes from Danio rerio, assembly GCF_052040795.2. Taxonomy (NCBI): domain Eukaryota; kingdom Metazoa; phylum Chordata; class Actinopteri; order Cypriniformes; family Danionidae; genus Danio; species Danio rerio. The sequence continues at coordinate 23,933,980 of NC_141043.1, forward strand.
GCTTTGCACGCGATGGCCACCTACCAGCGCTACCAAGCGCAGGCGCTGGCCGAGCTGCACGAGGGCGGGTCCAACCCAAGCTTATTACATGAGCTGCGCACCGCGACCGACTATGCTCTTCGGACTACTAAGTCCGCCGCGTGTGCGCTGGGGAGGACGATGTCCACACTTGTGGTTCAGGAACGCCACCTCTGGCTAAACCTGGCCGATATGCGCGACGTTGACAAAGTTCGCTTTCTTGACTCGCCCATATCCCAGGCTGGCCTGTTCGGCGACACCGTCGGTGAATTCACCCAGGAATTCAAGGCGGTGAAAGAGCAGTCGGATGCGATGGGCAATGTCATCTATCGGCGTGGCCGTAAGCCCGCTCCGCCCGCCGAGCCATCCACCTCCGCTGTTCCTCGCCGAGGGCGCCCGCCAACGAGTGCTGCCCCGCCCCCGCCTGCGCCTCCGGCCAAGCGGGCGCGGCGTTCACCTCGAAAGCAGGCAGCCCCTCCTGCCCAGGGCGCCGTTAAGTCCGGTAAACGGACCGCGAAGCGTCCCTGAGACAGGCCATCCGGAGAAGAGGAAACTTGCTCTTTCCCCGCTGGAGGGCGGGGCCCCGATAACAACGGTACTTTTCAGTGCCACCAAAACATCAGTAAAAGAGCACTTTTTCCCTTCCCCGGATGTGACTGCACGAGTTCTGCCAGTCCGGGACGCGCTGCCTTCCGGCTCGCAGACTCTACGTGCTTCGCCAGTGGCTCACGAGCGCTGGGGGGACGGTCTCCCTTCCCTCAGCCCTCCAGCCCCCTCTCCGGAGTCAGGGTGCGGAGCCAGAGCGAATCGCTCTCCTCCAGCTTTTCCGCGGGACCCTCGTGCTTCCCGGATCAGCACACCCACTCCGCGCTGCCCCACCGCTGGTACGTCAGCGATTGTAGCGATGACTCCATTAGCGAGGGCTCTGCCTGCCTGGTTAGCGCGGGCCAGCCCCTCGCGGTGGCTCATACGCACAATCAGACTCGGTTACGCGATTCAGTTCGCGAAACGGCCCCCCAAGTTTACGGGCGTGTATTTCTCCAGGGTCAACCCCCTGTCCGCCCCTGTCTTGCGAGAGGAGATTGCTGCCCTCCTGGCGAAGGGTGCAATCGAGCCGGTTCCTCCAGCCGAGATGGAGAGTGGGTTTTACAGCCCATACTTCATCGTACCCAAAAAGAGCGGTGGGTCACGGCCAATCCTAGATCTGCGCGTTTTGAACCGCTGTCTGCACAAGCTGCCGTTCAGAATGCTCACGCAGAGGCGCATTCTCCAATGCGTTCGTCCTCGGGATTGGTTTGCAGCCATAGACCTGAAGGACGCGTATTTCCATGTCTCCATTCTTCCACGCCACCGTCAATTTCTGCGGTTTGCGTTCGAGGGTCGAGCGTGGCAGTACAAGGTCCTCCCCTTCGGGCTCTCTCTGTCTCCGCGGGTCTTCACCAAACTCGCGGAGGGTGCCCTAGCGCCCCTTCGGCTCGCGGGCATTCGCATACTCAATTATCTCGACGACTGGCTGATTTTAGCCCACTCGCGGGAGCAATTGATTATGCACAGGGACGAGGTGCTTCGGCATCTCCGCCTACTGGGGCTTCAGGTCAACCGAGAAAAGAGCAAACTCGCCCCCGTGCAGAGGATTTCTTTTCTCGGGATGGAGCTGGACTCGATCACCATGGTAGCGCACCTCTCCGAGGAACGCGCTCGCCTGTTGCTGAACTGTCTGAGGGAGCTCGACAGCAAACTAGTGGTCCCACTGAAGTTCTTTCAGAGGCTCCTGGGGCATATGGCATCCGCAGCCGCCGTCACGCCGCTCGGGTTGCTCCATATGAGACCACTTCAGCACTGGCTTCACGATCGGGTCCCCAGACGCGCATGGCACGCGGGCACACACCGGGTCTCGGTTACTGCGCTGTGTCGCCGCGCCCTCAGCCCTTGGAACGACCCCTCGTTCCTACAGGCCGGTGTGCCTCTAGGACAGGCGTCCAGCCATGTTGTTGTTTCAACAGACGCTTCCAACACGGGTTGGGGGGCCGTGTGTCGCGGGCATGCGGCTGCGGGCCTCTGGAAGGGTGCCCAGCTGCATTGGCATATCAATCGCCTAGAGCTGTTGGCAGTGTTCCTCGCTCTCCACCGCTTTTTACCGGTGCTGGAGCGGCAACACGTGCTGGTCAGGACGGACAGTACGGCGGCGGCGGCGTATATCAACCGCATGGGGGGTATGCGCTCTCGCCGCATGTCTCAGCTCGCCCGCCGTCTGCTCCTCTGGAGTCACCCGCGGCTGAAATCGCTGCGCGCCATTCACGTCCCAGGCACGCTCAATCGTGCAGCCGATGCGCTCTCACGACAGCTGTTACGCCCTGGAGAATGGAGACTCCACCCCGAGTCTGTTCAGCTGATATGGGCGCGATTCGGGGAGGCCCAGATCGATCTGTTTGCTTCCCCCGAGAACGCTCACTGCCAGTTGTTTTTTTCCCTGACCGAGGGCTCTCTCGGCACGGATGCACTGGCCCACAGCTGGCCTCGGGGCATGCGCAAGTATGCGTTTCCCCCAGTGAGCCTGCTCGCGCAGTTTCTGTGCAAGGTCAGGGAGGACGAGGAACAGGTTCTGCTAGTTGCGCCCCTTTGGCCCAACCGGACCTGGATATCAGAGCTCTCACTCCTCGCGACGGCCCTCCCCTGGCGGATCCCTTTGAGAGAGGACCTACTCTCTCAGGGACAGGGCACCATCTGGCACCCTCGCCCCGATCTTTGGAACCTCCACGTGTGGTCCCTAGACGCGAGGAAGACTTAGGTAACCTACCGACTGCGGTGGTTAATACCATCACTCAGGCTAGAGCCCCCTCCACGAGGCGCGCCTACGCCCTGAAGTGGAGTCTATTCACTGAATGGTGCGTCTCTCGCAGAGAAGACCCCCGAAATTGCCAGATTAGTGTTGTGCTCTCTTTCCTTCAAGAGAAGTTGGACAGCAGGCTGTCGCCCTCCACTCTCAAGGTTTACGTGGCCGCCATCTCCGCTTATCATAGCGCGGTAGCTGGCGGCACCGTGGGAAAGCATAACCTGGTCATCCAGTTCCTTAGGGGTGCTAGGCGAATTAATCCATCTCGCCCCCCTCTCATGCCCTCTTGGGATCTCGCCCTCGTTCTCACGAGTCTGCGATCCGATCCCTTTGAGCCACTCGAATCAGTATCTCTAAGATTTCTGTCCCTGAAGACAGCTCTGCTGGTTGCGTTGGCCTCCATCAAGAGGGTCGGGGACCTGGAGGCATTTTCGGTCAGTGACTCGTGCCTGGAATTCGGGCCGGATTACTCTCACGTTATCCTGAGACCCCGCCCCGGTTATGTGCCCAAGGTTCCTACCACCCCCTTTAGAGATCAGGTAGTGAACCTGCAAGCGCTGCCCCCGGAGGAGGCAGACCCAGCCCTTTCTTTACTTTGTCCAGTTCGCGCTCTGCGCATTTATGTGGACCGTACTCAGAATTTTAGATCATCTGAGCAGCTCTTTGTCTGTTATGGCGGTCGGCAGCAGGGAAGTGCCGTATCGAAACAAAGATTATCCCACTGGATTGTGGATGCCATTTCACTCGCTTATTCGAGTCGAGGTCAGCCGTGTCCCCCGGGAGTACGTGCACACTCCACTCGGAGCGTTGCATCCTCTTGGGCGCATGCACGCGGCGCCTCTCTAACAGACATCTGTAGAGCTGCGGGCTGGGCGACACCCAACACATTTGCAAGGTTTTACAATCTGCGAGTGGAGCCGGTTTCCTCAAGGGTATTAGGTAACCCTTTGGTGATTGAGGAGACAACTCGGTAGGGTGTTGAAACACGCTTGCTGCGCCATTCTCCCTAACACGGAGGTACGTGCGCCTTTTTTATCTGTCAGTAAAGTTCCCCGTCAGGTGAGCCCTGCAGATTCCTCCGTGGCCCCCAGCACTGACTCAGCGGAGGAGTCACTTGCTGGCCCACTACGTTGTAGGTCTGCCCGCTGGTCAGCCCGCGTTTTGGGTATAGGTGCCTGCTATGCGTGATCCCCACTAGGCGATCCCATATGCTTATTCCGCCACGGTTAAGTCCCCCCCCTGGGCGGACCCGTGTCTTCCCTCTCCGCTAACCACTCTTTGCTATGCGTACTCCCCCTTTTTAGGGCTAGTCCATAGGTAAATTCTGCCATCTATCCCCCCCTTGGGTAACGGATGGCCTCCGCAGCGTCCTCCCTATCGGGATTGCACGCTTCCCAACGTACTGTCGTATTTCCTAGAATTATCTAGATGCTCACGACTTCCCAAAAAATATATCTAAATCCGTAAAACTTCTGTTGAAGTAGGATAAATTAGGGCCAGGGACACGTTGGAGGACCGCGCCCCCCATGATGTGGGTGCGTCACGCTTGCTTGACTATCTCCTCATCGGGGGTGTTGGTAAGGTGCAGTCATTATGGCGCTTTCCATATTCTCCCATTCATGGCACTGAAGTTCCCCAACCGAAGGGGAACGTTCGAGGTTACAGAAGTAACCCTTCGTTCCCCGAGGAGGGGAACGGAAGTGCCATATTCCGTCGCCATAATGACTGTCCCTTAGCTGTTTGAAAGTCTCTTCAGCTTAAAAGGATGGCGTCTGCTGGCTTCAGGTGTGCTTATATGCTGAGATGATTGCAGATGTCGCACACCTGCGCAAGCTTACGCTGCCAATTAATTTCATTCATTGGCCCGTTCAATACTCTCCAGATAAGCGGCTTCTGATCCGAATCCTCCCATTCATGGCACTTCCGTTCCCCTCCTCGGGGAACGAAGGGTTACTTCTGTAACCTCGAACGTTCAGAATTTAGTATTTATTGAATTCATGTTCCAAAAAAAAAAAAGAGAGAGAAATGAAAATTGCAAAATGTAAATTTTAAACGTTTTCAGACTTTACAGATTGAACAAATTTTACTCAAACCATAGATCCAGAAAATCTAGAAATGAAGAATATATATATATTTTTTGCAACAGCTTTATATTAAGCAGGGGCAGTTAAATGACTCTAAAATTTATTTAATTTATTTAAATTAAACTTGTTTAAAAAAAAGTGTTTTACTGTGTGAAAAACAACATAATACATTTAAAATTTTTAACTTTTTGCTATTTTCAATGTCTATTAATGTCCATTGTGATGTAATTTTTATTTGCCCTTTTTGTAATTATTTGTAATATTCACTTGCCTAATCTAAACTAAACTTATTTCAAAGTAAATTCAACACCAATGTTTTCAATTTGAATCCACATGATGATGTATAAATTAATTTTCTGCTGATAATAATATAGATTATGTGGGGTATACTAACTAAAATTAGCTGAAGAATGAAATATGATCTTTTTTGGTTCCTTCTGACACACACATTATAGTTTAATAAGCTATAGGCTTTCTAGTTTAAATGGCCAATTTTTCCGTCTTTCTCACCTTTTAGATATTTGATTAAGTTCCACGGAGCTGATTGCCTTTGACCTCAATTAGCAAACTCTCGATCCCAGGAAATGAAATCGCAATATTAAACAAGAAAGAATGAGAGTGGCAGTAAATGGACACCTGCCTTTCAGTCTTTTACAGCAAGAAAAGCGAATTAGAGCTCTCTCTGATTTCCATTGCCCAAGTTAAGTCAGCACTTCCCTCCAAATCGACTGCTCTGCATATATCTAAAAACGGAATTTCTGCCTAAAGATATTTTACGAACCATTTTCTGAGTTATTCTTAAATAGCGGTGCAGCGAAATTCAGATAATGCAGCAGAACAGATGTGATCTTCACCTTCTGCTCAGATCTGATAACTTCAGCAAAATACGATGGCTAAAGTAGGTCTTATCTTGACTGTTCTTTCGCTAATCTGTCAATACTTCTATTTTCATTGTCAAAACTTCACATTCCAGAGCATTCGAAAGCCAAGAGACACAAGACTCTCCCTCTCTTTGCACTGACGGCCCCCTTTCCCTGCCCTTAAATGGATTCATATTCAGGCAGCATTTTCCAGTGGCGCTTGGGCACAGAGAGTCAATATGTCAGCATTTATTGATGCCCCACAGTGCTGCGCAGGGTTGTCAGGCCTCTTTTCAGGCTTAAATGGCCCCCTAAGGTGCGTCTTCTATTGGGTCTGAAAGGCCACGGAGGCCCCCGAGTCTCTCTGTTGTTTAAGGTGAGCACACTCTTACATAGGACCGGCGGACAAAAAGCCCACTGAGCCTTCATGCACATGACAAGACCTATAAAAGAGCATCACCCATCACCTCTCTCCTTCACATCTTCCCTCTCTTTCTCTCCAATGTTTTTCAATGCTATGAAAAAGAAAGGAGGGCTAATTGTTTGTTGTGGGAGCCAAAATTACACCACTTTCCCTCCCTTTTTTATCTCCTTCAATGGAGTTCTTTTATTCCGTGGAAAGAAATTGATGAATGCGGAGTAGAAAGCAAATGAGAAATGAGTGTTTTGGCATGGGATGGCTTTGGGTGTAACATTTTGGGGCTTGTTTTGGTGTATTACAGCTTTATATCTTTCATTTTGACTTATAAACTATAAAAACGATAGTTCACCCCAAATTAAACACTTTGCAATCATTTACTTACTCCACTTGTTTGCGTTTCTTTCTTCTATTGAACACAGAGACAGATATTCTGGAGAATGATGGGGAAAAAAAGCCATTGACGTCCATAGTATTTAATCCCCAACATTCTTTAGAATAACTTGATTTTTGTTCAACACAAGAAAGAAACCAACCCTTTAGTTGAAAACATCAACAGTTTTTGATTATTATGAATGACAAACTGAGACATGAGCTTGTAAAAGACTGAAAACACTTTTATCATGAGCTGCTCATGTTTATAAAAGTCAAATCTTACTTGAATTTGTTGATTGCTGTTGATTGTTGGGGACCTGGGCTAGTAATGTATACAACACGGCAGCCCTCCTAGTAATGAACTAAAATGAATGTTAACCACAACAACCAAAATTATGCCATAATCAAAACTTTGTCATACTAAAACCACCTTGAATCTGCATTGACGATATTACTTGTAGTGTACCAAAAGCAACATTAAAAAAGGGAAATTGAATTATTTTGCCGAAACTGTTGTGATGGATGAATATTTGTGATTACTGACGTTATGCAGCATCGAACATCTAACCTTACCAAACATTCCTTTTTGTGGTTATAATTCTGTCAACAAAAATAAGCACAACATTTTCTTTTTGTTTTCTATGGCTTGAAACAAACAGAAACTTGACAGATCTGTTGCACCAGTTATATAACTAAAAACTATGAATATGTGCACTTTGATCTACTCATCTAATGAATGCACAGCGCAATGCAGTGGTCCAGCAGATTATAACAAAAAGTTGGCTTAGTTGTAATCTTATTGACTACATCTTAATACATCAATGATATTGCATGTTGATAGACTCACTGTTAGTATCTCCAATATAAATGTAGTGTTGTCTAGGCATGGGCCGGTATATGATTCTGATAGTATGATAACCGTGGATAAAAATATATAAATTTTTTTTAAAAGACAACAACTTTCCCCCCTTTAAACACAATATATTTTAATTTGGAAGACTTTTAACATATTTTGGAACAGTAAACATGTCAGGCTAAGTAATTCAAATGAATCATTTACTTCTGCTCTCTTCATTAATTTTAAAAACACAGATTACTTCAGAATTTAAAATGGCATCTTTGGATATCTTTTCTGTTGGAGATACTATTGTCCTAAGAAAACGTAAAAAAAAAAAAAAAAACTTACACATACCTTAGGAACGGTACAACAGAAAATGTTGGCAGTTGTAAACTTGAACTTTTCCAAACTGTGGTATATCTTGGAAATGGTTATCATCCCATGCCTAGTGGTATCTTTGTCTCTTCTTAGCTTTTGAAAAGAAAAAAAAAAGGTCAACAAACAGTTCAACCCCATTTTTTTTTTTTTTTACCAAAATTAAAACTGTCTTCTTGCATGATTGGCAAATACATATTTTCTTCAAAAAAAGGAATCAAGTGTAAATGAATTCAAAATATATAAAACAATAATCTACATATAATATGATAATCTATATTTTTATCTAAAGCAACTTAGAAATGAGGACAAGCAAATGCTTATTGCAACAGGAAAGATTTAGGGAAAGTGTAAGGATGTTTATTTATGTAGTATGCAGTAGAAGTATGCAATATTAAGTAAGTGCTTGTGGAAGGTTTCTCATGAAGCATTACAGATGGGTTTGTGAAAATCATTCCACCTGCTAGGAACAGTAAGAATAAATGGCCTGGAAAGTATTTTAATATACAGTTTTTTTATCCACTTGGCTAAATTGAAACATGTTTAGATCACTGTTAACATATTGACAGTTTAAAGGATGGTCTAAATGGATCCACATATGAATTTAAATCTGTAACATTGAAATATCCAGTCGGACTCTAGCAGATGATTAGCATATGTGCCGGAAACAAGGAAGCCAGTTGTGCGCTTCTGTGAATACCTGAGTATAATGTTGTTTTGAGAGCCAGCTCTGATGAAGACAAATGTGTAAATGTTTGCTACCATGCTAAGCTTAGAGGAATGTGCAGCTGTGGACGAGCACTTTACCCCAGGCCCTTTACACCGAGACCCTGGCAGGAAAGGTTAGATGGAGAGAGAGAGAGAGAGAGAGAGAGAATGAAAATAAAAAGACAACAGAGAAGTGAAAGAGGTCTGAGTGTGGCCGCAATGATGAATATCCCATCTGCTCACAGGCTCATGGCTGATGGAAGCGGTCTAAAGGCTTATGTTGGGTGGTCATGACTCCTCTTTGGCCTTAGTCACTCCTCACCCAGAACGTTTAATCACTGTCCGGCCTCTTTCTCAAAGAGTTTTAGACCCAGCTGTCAACAAAAAGCTCAGTCAGGTTGACTGCATGAAGCACATCTACTGTATTAGTTGAAAAGCAGACCACTATCATTTTTCTCTTCATAAAAATCAACAAATTTTTAATAAATGTTGGATGTAATGTTAATGTTTAAAATCAGAACTAAGCAGCACTGCTCAATTTGTGCAATTTATTTTGTGCAATATATCTGTTTGCATAATTCCTACCAAACAGCAGCACTGTGTATGTTAAGGTTTGTTTGCATGTGGATCGGCCTTAAATTGATCTAAAAAGCTCCCAAAAAGAAGCACATCAATTTATGGATCAACTGGAATGTCTCAATTTTATGTTTTTAAGAAACAGTGTTCGATGGGACCAGCAAACAGGAGAAACACTGTGCCATTAACAATTTATTAACGAACAAAGTTGTTGGATTTACCATAGATTTATTTTAGTCCCAGAAACTACAACACAGTTTTGTGGCAGGGTTTGGAGAAATACAGTTGAGAACATTATTTTCCCTCCTGTAAAATTAATTATTTTCAAATATTGTACAAGTGATGTTTGACAAAGTTTAGTTCGACTGGGAAAAAAAGTAAAATCTGCTAAACATCAATATTATTAGCCCCCATTTTTTCCCCAATTGTCGACAGAACAAACTGCTGTTGGCCAATATCTTTCATAATTAACCCAACTTGCGTAGGTAACATAATCAACCTAGTTAAGCCTTTAAATGCATTTCAAGCTGAATACATTTACATTACATTTACAAATTTTTATCTAAAACAACTTACAAGTGAAAATAAAAGAAGCACTTTAGATCTTGAGATAGTAGCACAGTAGCAGTATATAATTGCTATAAGTTTAATTAGCTAAATATGCGAGTCAAAATTATTTTGTTACAACCAGAATGTCAGTATCTTGCAAGTAACTGATACAATATTATGTACTGTAATCATGGCAAAGACAAAATATATTATTTCTTAGAAATTAGTTATACAAGCATGTTAAAAAATGTGTGGAAAAAACTTTCTTTTTATTAGACAGTACTTATTTAAAAAATAATTTACATTTCACAGAGGGGACATTAATTTTGTCTTCAATTGTTTATGCATTCTATTATATTATTAATGTTGATGTATTCATGGAATATAATTAATTTTATAAATAAATTACAACATTTGAAGCGTTCAGATGCAAAAACTTCTAAGTGTCGTCTGAAATTTCCACGAAAATGAACATTTTTCTCAGACCCGTTTGTTTATGTTGAGTTATTTCACTTTAAAGACCATGAAAATAACTTTTTTTCTTTAAAAATGCACATTTCAGAAGAAAACTTTATGGCATTTTGCATCTGAACTCTTCATTTGTATTTATAGTTATTGTACTCAGGCCATTGTTTATCAAAAAGTTTATCATAGAAACAACATTGTTTAATTTGGTAACAAGTTGCTATGTAGATGCATTTACATAATAATTTGAATATTTAAATGTTTCCAGATGTTATTGTACTGAACATCATCAAAACCCATTTTTCATGATTTAATATGACCCAAGTTAATTTCTCTAAGATATTGTGATAAGTAAAAAGGCTCTCAAGAGACTTAAATTTTGCGCAGTAAAGGTTTTATAAGTTTATCTTTATAAGTTGTACCTTATCAAACCTTAACCTGCATGAAACAACGGGTTACAATTAACTGTCTGCCTTCAACAACTTTCATTCAGGAGCAATAGTTTGCATTTAAGTTGAAAAGAAATGGACATTTGACAAGTTCTATCCTGATCATTATTTTTGGCCATATCACGCAGCCCTATTTGAAAGTTACAACGACTCCTCTAGTTAAGGGCTTTTAATCGAATTCGTATTCAAGATATATTAGGCCAATTCTCCTATGATTAACTGTCTTTGATGTGTAAGTGCTACAAATCAGGTTGATCCCATGGGCCATGTTCACTCTTAATAACTGATGGGATGCGAAGAGACAATTTTTAAGTTTGGAAAATAATAGGATTTGGGCACTTGTCAGAGCTTATTTGAAAGAAGACATCATTCATTTGCTGTCAGATTATCTTGTTCGGTTCGTAGTGAGTTTTTTTGCATCATTTTGCTTGAAACATATAGAACTGAACAATACCTCGAACCCTGGAAGACAGCATGAATAAAGAAATAATTATTTTTTAATTAAGCCCACATATTATGATAAACCTACTTCAACTTTTTTAATAGACTTAAGAAGGTCGTCTTATTGTAACTCGAATGTTGCGGATATTTTCTGATTAGTGGTTTGGCAAGGAGCTGTTTTTATTTTGAAAATCCTCTTTTTTAAAATTTATCTTCATGTTTTTTACCTTTATAAAAGCTCTCGCTGCTGTCTGCTCCAGGCCATCTCAGACAAAATGTGTCATCCTTGCTTATATTTATGCTGCAGCACATTCGACAGATCTGGGTACTTGCCACGGTGGCGTTCGTGTGATGGGACCCAGCATGTCAATCGTGGGATCTCGCAGAGACAAAGATGAGGTCCAGGTTTAGACGCGTATCTGCATCAGCGTCTGTTTCATTTCCATAATCCTGGGCTCATTATACAGCGAGTAGGAGAGCGAGAGACGCTGACCTTTAGCAGGAGAGTGCTGTCAAACTTATTCTGGTTTTATCAGGCTCTGCAGGGCTGGCTGAGGAGCAGCTTGTGGGTTTTCTGTTATGGCAGCTAAATGACATTGTAATTGTTGTGACGAGGACAGAATAGAATGTGGCAGAATACATACTCATCAGACATGCAGGAAAAAATGCATCCAGCTTGTAGCCTCTCAACTTGTGCTTTTTTTTTTTTTTAGATTTGTCGCTTTGATTTTGTGTTTTCATCTGTTTGAAGGTAAAAACAAGAAGTTGAGAAGTTGATTAACTTTGGGGTCACTTCTTTATGTTTTCAAAAAAACATCTTCAAGGCTGCATTTGTATTCAGTAAAGCAGTAATAAACTGTAAATACAATTTTAAAAGAACTTTTCTGTTTATTCTTGATGCAAAGCTGGATTTTCAGCGTTATTGCTGCAGTTTCACATGATCATTCTTTTATGTTGATTTTCTCCTCAGGAAAGATTTGTTATTATAAATGTTGAAAAGTAAACTGTAATACATCTTTTTAAGGATACTTTCAAATGAACAGCATTTATCTGAAAAAGAAACATTAGAAAAAGACATTAGAAAAACTAATGCATTCTTGCTAAATAAAAAGAATAATTTTAGAAAAGAAAATTACTAAACCCAAACTTTTGAGAGGTAGTTTGACTAAATAAAAAATAAACAAAATGAAAGAAAAAAACATATACAGTATATATATATTAATAATAATATCATAAAAAGATTACTAACTACTAAGAAAAATTAAATTTAAATAAAAGTCATTTTATTAAACTGTAATTACATTTTCAGCATAAAAACGGAATTAACTTTTATGGACAAATAAAAGGGAAAATATATTTTTATGATGTACAAGTGTTTAAAAATGGGAGATTATTCATTTTATAGGGCTGCATTCTGATCCTATAATATAGTCTTTTAATATTTCATCAGATGGTCTATTATAGTGAATAATATTTTTGTGGGTGTCTTCTGTATATCTTGGTTAAAATGTATGATAAGATGTAAGATGAACTCAGAAAAAAGTAAAATTACACAGGATGAATTCCAATGAGCTACGGATGCTCCAATCGACCGGTCAGAGATCAGTATCGGCCGATAATCACATTTCATGATCATCACATTTCATCGCTAATCTGGCCAATCTTATGAACTGATTGCAATTGTTTGTTTTCGAGTTTACAGATGATTTATAAGAACTGAAATCTTTGTACACATCAGATTTGCTAGAAATAAAAAATAAATAAAATAAAAAAATATTTTCAACTTAAATATTTAATAATATAACTTATTTTAATAAATAGTAGTTTATAGACCTATTTCCTTTTAGCAAAGAAGTAATGTGTTTTTAATAGGTGTGTATTTTAACTTCTTGTGCATCAAATATGCATTAAAATTCTTCTTCCATCATTTGCAGCATTTCCAAATTGCTTTGTTTGTCATTTTCTTATCAATTTTCTGAATCTGTTTTATCAATTATTTTCTGTAAAGCTGCTTCTGACCATGACATGTCCACACTAAATGGTTATAACCATTTACGCACGTGTTAAAGGAATTTATATGCAAAATCTTTAATTTATTCTCTTAGGTAAGGCATAATCTCCACTTAAGTATCATACTTGGAGGAAAAATGCGCTTTATGCATTATAAAGCTTAAAGCATTTGGTACTCTGTATCGGTTGATCACCATGACAAGAAATTGATACTCGATATCGGTTGCAAAAACCTGGATCAGAGCATCCCTATAATGAGCAGTATGTACTTTTACTGTTTTAATGTCCTTTTCTTTGGACAGAAACTTTTCTACTTCTACATTCCCTAGGCAAAAACTCATACAAGTTTGAAGCGACATGAGGGTGAATAAATGATGAGAGAATTTTCATTTTTGGGGCGAATTGTCTCTTGAAGATCTAGCAGCTTGTCGGACAAAACAAATAAATTCCATGTAGTGTCTTGAGTGAAAGTGGTGTCCACCTTTTGGAAAAACGATCAGTATAGATCACTGCTCTGGCCTCAAGTGCTCGTCATGGTGAGTCAAAAGCAAATCACTTTGTCACAATTTCTCAAAAACCAACAAAGGGATTTAAAGAACATGAGTTCCAATATATATATGTACACTTGAGTATGTTTTTAGCCGAGTGTACGGATAAGGGGAGAATTCTGGCAAAATGAATCTTAAAAGAAAAGGCAAAGGAGTTGATTTAATTAATGCGGCCTCATGTCCTACGGCCATGTGTAATCCGTCGAGAATTCCTGAGTGTGAGCTCTGGGAGACAAAAAGACATCTTCTAGAGGACTCCTCAAGTGGCCTGTAATGAGAACCTTCCTGTAATCCCATAATTCCTTGTTTAATTAAAAGACAGAGCTGGCCTGGAGTCGAAGCCACTTTGATGGCTCTTTCATTGTTGTGCTTTTGCTTGGAGGCTATTTTTGGGACTTTCTGTCCGACAAACAAATACAGAGGGATGCAAATATATTCATTCATGTGTTTCCCCTTTTGTGACCTAACCAATGGCAGATGACAGTGACGAAGTAGATGATATTTTACATGCAAAAGTACAAATGTAAAATCCAGAAGCAGGTGAGCTAATATAGGAGAAAAAAAAGCCGAATGTTTGGAGTTTATATATATCTCAAGCTTGCCTCATTGCTGTCCCCTGTGGTGTGGAACGGGACTCAACAGATTTTCAGTCAGTTTTACAGTCATTAAATTACCTCTTAAACCCCTCTTGTGTTTCACCTGGCCTGAAAAACCAGTTCTTACTGTACTTGGTCTTCCAGTGACCCTAGTAAAAATATGCTTTGAAACTCACTGTTAAACACAGATTTCTGGACTCAATTTAATTTGGTTATATTGTAGTTGTGATGTCCATTTTTTTTATTAAATTTTTTTTTTTTTTTTGCTTTAGATGGTTCCAAGAAGAACATTTAACATTCAAAGAATACTTAAATAGATTATTCAAATGTTCTTCTCCCAAAAAAAAAAAAAAAAAAAAAAACGGGTCTTTTAAGAAGTCCTTTGGGCAAAAATAAATAAACAAAAAATTAATGCTGATAAACAAATCATTAACTTTTTTTTATCAATTGTTACATGAATAACTTTTAAGATGAAAATAATGTTTTTTTAATATTAAAATATTCTTTATATACAAATTCTTTATATATTTTTAATTCTTTATATTAAACAAATGGGTCTTTTTTTGCATTCATGCTATGAAAGAACCATTTTTGAGTCCACAAAGAAACTTTCAATGAACAGTTCTTAAGAGAACCATTTGTTTTTTCACTGTGAAGAACCTTCTGTGCAATGTAATGTTAAAAATGTTTTTCAAGGAACGATCAATGGCAGAAAAAAATGTAGATTTAGATAGATTTAGATCTTGAGTCACAATTATTTTTAAAAAAGCTTCTATAATATAAGTAAAGGCAGAGCACAGGCCACTCGGCTCCTCTATAATCAACTCTATTCAGAGGGGCCACTCTTGGAAGCCCACACCAGCCTTAGCCAATAAGAAGCCAGGGTTCAACCATCACTAATGTAGAATTGCTTCAATTTAGCGGGAAGTCATGGCCTGGATTAAGGCCAGTGTCTGTCGAGCTTGGCCCCCAATGCTGCTGAAGGGATTTTCAAGGATCAGCCCAGTGCCAGCCCAACTGGAAATAAATAAAGAATCAACTCAAATGAAATGATAAAAATGGGCTGTAAGATCTTCCCTGTCATATGTGGAAACGGTCTTCATGCGACTAAAGAATGGGACAAAGGTAGATCATTTTGAATCTCAATTTTGTCATCATTCATCATGTAGTATATAGTAAATAGTTACTTTGCACATTATCCTTATTAAAAGTACACAGCTTTGACAGAGCGACTAATTTTGTTGGTCTAACTTTCATGTTTAATCTGTATGTTTGCTAGTTGACTTATCTTCAAGATTGGATATAAACTGCTGCCGCTTTCAGTTAAGCAATAAATGTCAGGTAAAATGGTATTCAAATATCGTTGCAGAAATAGAAAAGCTTCTAAAATAGAAACGTTTGCACTTCACCATCGTGGTTTGGTTAGGACAAATATACCTTTTAACATGGAAAAGAAAGCTTTTATCGCATGTTGCAGTGTCACATTGCACATAGCTAGAAAACAGTGTAATGTACAGTGTAAAGCGCAAACCATAGACTGTTAGGTGCTAACACAAAAAAGCTGCAGTTCACTTAATGACCACCGGTGTCACTAATAACAAGAGTTTCTTGAATTTGACACGTATCTTCTTTCAAGCTTATTGAAGTCAAAGTTAGCAGCGGCCTACATGCACCTGTGCTAAGGTCATTGATCTGCACAGCATGGATAAGCTAATGTGTCATTTTTGTTTCATCGCTAAGCTACTCTGCTTGAATTGCCACCCACACTCCTCTGGTTTGCATCAGATCAGATTTAGGTTCATTGTTTCTCATCTTTTCTTCAGTTAACTACTAAAGAGAGACGCTGCAGTTGACATGGCTGCATTTGACAGATAATCCACCGCCGGTATTTTTAAGACTGCCTGCTAAATTGCGAATGGCATTTAATGCAATGAACTCAATCATATACTTGATTTATTTTCAAAGTGCCAGTTTTGTCTTCATTTCATCACAAAATACCAGTATAAGGATCACTAAGGTGGTCTGTGGAGATTAACACCCCCAACACTTTTCCCTCCATGGCCTCGGGGCAAGCTGGGATACGCTCTGATGTGGGATTGTATTTTCAAGAGCTTCGCTTATATAAATAGTCATGCATTGAAATAATATTCGCTTGAAAGAAAACCACCCGAATCCGTATCATTCCACCGCAGAGCCATCCAAAACATTTTTTTTTTGGGTTCATATTCATTCAGAAAAAAATCAAACTGAGCATGATGACGGTATTCAAGAGCAGAGAGATTTCTGGTAACTACATCTCTATGGAAAGTAGATGAAGTCTGTGATTTCTATAGTGGTGTGCACAACGCACTCAGCTCTTTCCTTCTCTGTCCTCTTTGACAGGTCGAATGGATGAAGTCTCGGACGTGGAGTCTGAACCAGACCTGCCGCTCAAGAGAAAGCAGAGACGCAGTCGGACCACCTTCACAGCTGAGCAACTGGAGGAGCTGGAGAAGGCCTTCGAAAGGACACACTACCCTGACATCTACACCAGAGAGGAACTAGCCCAAAGAACCAAGCTCACAGAGGCCAGAGTACAGGTAAGACTCTACCACATGCTAAAGTTGTCTCTGCAGTTGCTTGATATACAGGTGGTTTCTACACTGTGCATGTTTGATGTGATTGTTTCTGCAATCTGCAACCATCTTACATCACAAACATATGATATAAATATTATGCTGTTGTTTAAAGCAAAATCAACAAGACTGTAGGGTTAGTTGTGTCAAGGAAAAAATGAAAGCCTGTTTGGAGACATTAATTTTTCATTTGACTGCACTCACTCTTTTGTTAAATGAATGATACTGCCATTGGCTATTATGCACATGCTGTCTACTTGTGACTTGTCAAATTCAAGTCAAACTGTTTGTACATTCAAGCGAATGAAGTCAGTTTCAGTGCAACTTTATTCAGATCTTCTCTTATATCTAATCTTGGGTTTGTTGTTTGTTGGGTTCTATGTATCGGTTCCATGAAATTAAACTGCAAAATAAATAAATCTGACGTCCATTTCTGTTTTGAGACAATTATAAAGGAGTTACATCTGAATATTGCAAAGAACGGTTGTAGGATATTTTGAATTATATTAATTAGCTGCTTTGCCTGTTTTGGATGTGCTGTTGATTGATTCCTGCAATTTAGTAAAGCCATGCTCTGATGTATTTGATTGGTTCTTGTATTGAATTAGCCATTGAGGACACAAGCTTGTTTGTTAAGTTTGATTTCCTATTTAGGTTTACGAATGTGCTTTATTGTTATTTTTATGCTGTATTGTTTTCCTTTATTAGATGCTAGTGTTTTATTTTTGTCTGAAAGTAATTAGTGTTGTGTTTAAAATTAATAACATTGTAAACGTTCTTTAGAAATTTTGATTAAAGTAATCAAATCGGTTAAATAAAGAAAAAAAAAATTACAAAAATTTAAATAGGGTAACTTGTAATGTAACCTTCCTTACATTCTTGGTATGCAAGGAATGCTCTTGGATTACCATGACAGCTTTCAGATTACAAGTTTTCGAATTGTACCATGTTTTTCATTTAAAGAGTCAGTTTGAAGACTTTCTGACATTCAAAATGTGTTTTATTGAGACAAATCAGGGGTGGCGCAGTGGGTAGCTCTGTTGCCTCACAGCAAGAAGGTTGCTGGTTCGAGCCTCAGCTGGGTCAATTAGCATTTCTGTGGAGTTTGCATGTTCTCCCTATGTTCAAGTGGGTTTGCTCTGGGTGCTCCGGTTTCCCCCACAGTCCAAAGACATGTGCTATAGGTGAATTGGGTGAGCTAAATTGGCTGTAGTGTATGTGTTTGAATAACAGTGTGTGGGTGTTTCCCAGATATGGGTTGCAGCTGGAAGGGCATCCGCTGCGTAAAACACATGCTGGATAAGTTGGCGGTTCATTTCTCTGTGGCGACCCCTGATTAATAAAGGGACTAAGCTGAAAAGAAAAAGAATGAATGAGACAAATTATATTTGCCTAAAAAACAAATGATTGGCTCATTATTCACTCACTCTTATGCCATTCCAAACTTCTATATTCAAAGGCAATAAGATTCAGTGTTGTTTAAACTCAAGGTTTTGAAATTAGAAGTTTTTAGAAGTTTATTTAAGTTTGTTTATTCACTAAGAAACTAGTTTTGAAGTAAGAAAGTCATGCAGGTTTTGAACAATGTAAATTATTCGCCATTTATGATGCCACTGTCATGTTTTAGTGATCTATCTATGGCGTTTACTTCTAAAAGGAGGGTACCCAAAAAACTGATGCTCTCAGCTGGATATGCAGATTGTACAATGAAGGCTCAGTAAGAGTTCAGCTATGTGCTTGGAGGTCTGTAAAGTGTCATTGTGTCACTGGATCTGTTGGGCTAAAGTCCTCTGATTGATGACGCGTGTAACAATGCAACTGCTCATCTCAAAGAAAGAGCGAGAAAAACACAGCAGGCCTTTTCCTGTCAACCATATCAGAAAGAAACACGATCACGATAACATGGCAAGATTTCATTAAAAGATGCCATGAAAAATCCATATAGGCATGCTTTATAGGAAAATCGTGTATATGTTTTGTCTTTCAAACATCTGTTGAACTATTTTGCCTTTAAAACAATGTCACTAAAACAAAAGGGCCACTAAAAACTTTAACTGCAAGTTTGCATTCAGATCTGCCTCCATTTAAGCAACAATTAAAGGTGCAGTAGGTGATCTGCCTAAATGCTAACTAGTTAGAATAATAGGTTTGAAACACAATCCATCCCCTGCTGTCCAAAGCCAGGCCTCCTTAAATCACAAACGTGCACATTAATGATAGAGACCCACTAGATTAGGGGTGACAACCCTGTTCCTGGAGATCTACCTTGCGGCAGATTTCAGTTGCAACCCATATCAAACACACCTGCCTGTAATTATCAAATGCTGTTCAGGTCTTGTGTTCAGGGTTGGAGCTGAATTTTGCAGGAAGGTAGATCTCCTGCAAAAAAATGTTTCTGAAGACCTACCTTTAATGGACAGAACCAAGTCCCACCCAATTCACTTTATGGAAGAAAAGATCTGTTGCTACTTCCATTCCATAACAACTTTACTATACCTTTTATACACTTTGTATTAAACTTTTGAACTCTTGAAATTTTGTAGTTATAGAAGTAGGTTTTGAAATACATGATGGGTTAACCAGAACGCTTGTAAATAAAATGAAGTATTGTGTAACTGGAACTTCAGACTGATGACAAAGTGATTTCTAAAATGAACAGAATGTTATTTATGTTTATAAAATAATGATCTTTCAATCAATTGATGTTGCTCTTTGATTTACCCTAATGAAACAACAGTTAGGATTTTTAATAAATATTTGCAAATTAAAATGACGAGATGGCCTTTTTCAAAACTGTTTTACTGTGAAAATATACAATCTTGTAAAAAAAATCTTGTTTTGACCTCAAGAACTATTAGACTTGTAAAATCCTGGATGGACTGTACAGTACAAGTACACTTACAGGAAAACTCATGAGGATCACATGTCAAACTCAAACATGTAAAAAAAAAAGTGATTATGAATGTGTTACAAAATTACACATTTTTGTTTTAAAATTTTACATGATTTAAACCATGCAATTGTTTACATGAAACTAGTTTGACTGAACTCAAAATGTGCCAATTAAACTAGCATTTTCACGGAAGGATTTTGGCTCCTCCCCCCGCTGGTCCTGACAGCTTGTCAAGCAAGTGGATCACTGAAACAATGAGAATACAGTAGAGTTATGGCAGCAGCTGTTGGGAGCAAAGGGAGGGGGATAAAAAGAGCGAGAGTGCATTCCTGATGGATTTCTCACTTTAGCTTTTGGCTGGGATCTTTTCTTCCCACCACTTTCAAGCCCACCACCACTCCTTGTAAAATTTGCTGCAAATCAGAGAGCATCCCACACCCTCTCTTGGGAACAGTTCTCCAACAGTTACATTAATTAATCAGAAGCTTGAAAAAAAAAAAAAAAACTTTACTTTTGTAATAGGGTGGACTACACTGTATACTACTACTCTGCATGTTGCCCTAATGTAGTAAATTTACCAAATTGACATGTACTGTAATGTCTTAGTGTTTGCATATTGATGCATACAATAATGGTTCAAAAAATCCAACAACAAACTGCCAAAGTGACATCACTGCATAATTGAAATGCAGCTGTTTCTCTTTTCCCTCCTTGGACACTTTTTAGGGGCAAAACTGGCTTCACCACCTTTATGTTTGCCAAAGGATTAGGCCACTTAATAATGCTGCAGTCCCATTTTTGGTTTAGCTTTTGGATTTATGAGTTTTCAAATCAGTCAAAACAAATTTCTGCGCCCAGACAAAACTAAAAGGGAAAAAGCTAGTGGCCTCAAACCAGGCTTTTTAGCAAAGAGAAGCTCTCTTGTTGGCAGTGTCAGAGATCCTGCTGATGTTTCTGCAATGTCAATGATTCGGCTCTCTCTAAAAGGGGGCCCCATGGGACATTTGGCCCTTTTGTGCATTTATGGTGATGGATGCTAATTAGACAAGTGAATAAACATTATGTGACTTTTGACCTGTGTTTGTCAGACCTTAATTATATTTTCAAAACTCGTCAGTAACAATTTATTTGGATGTGCCCTTTAGAAATACTGTTGACTGGTAATGTTGCAACTGCAAATCATCTGACTCTGGAAATTCTGATATTGTGATATTTTTTTCTGCAATGAATACTGAGATATGAATACAGTTTCACAAGATAATTTGAATTGCACTATTTGACGGTTTTCTGGGGAGTCTAACAGTGTTTAGGTACAGAAATTGACTAATGACAATGCACAAAATACTTTTCTTACATTGCTTTGTCTCATTTTTAGTCCAAATATCTAAAAATTCTTAATCAAGTAAAAAAAATTACTTTGAATGAGTCAAAATTGAGAGTTTTTCTTTAAAACAAGCCAAATAATCTGACAGTGGGGTAAGCAAAATAATCTTGTTTTCACTTTGAACAGTAGATTTTTTGTTTGTTTGTTGCATAAATTGTATAAATTCTATATAAATACAGTAATTAAATACATTTCTGTAGCTCCTGGTCAACTGTAATTCAGACTCAACATTGTGATGTGACTATTGCGGATTTATTAAGCATTATAAGATGTTTAATAATATCTGTTAACATTATTTTAATGGTCCCCTTCAGACATTCTACTGACTTTAAGTGACTTTACCAGTACATATCATCATAGTTTAACACAGCTGTAACCACCTACTAATGCAAATACTCTATTGAGAGTTAGTTATTTGATAGTAACTACAATTTAAAAATAAATTCTAAACCAAATTTGAGTTCTTATGTAATTCCACAAATCAATTTAGACAGCAATAAAATAGTTTTTTTTATAAAGGTGTGTGTGTTTGAGTGTATACTGTATGTCAAATGCTTTTGAACAACTTCAAACACCACCCGATCAATATGGTATTGCTGCATAGTACCAAAAACACATAGATTACATTAAATCATAATTTGCATACATTCTTTTCATTCACTTGATTTTCTGCTCACACATACAGTAAGCCATGTATCATAGGTTCATGTTACTCATAGTACACATGTTCATGGATTTCTACTAACTCTGCTAATAACATTTAGCTGTCATGTAGTTGCAGAGCAAGTAATAATACACTTTTTTACTTATTACCTTAAATATTAAAGTTGAATTAGGGCTGGAGTAACTGAAGTTTATTTTAATGTGTATTTTGTCAGTAAGTACCAGCAGCAGCTCTCTGTAACTCTTACATAAACGCTCACTGAAGCTAAACATCCAGGTACTAACCTGGATGGGTGACCAAATGGGTAAGCTAGGTTGCTGCCGGAAGTGGTGTTAGTGAGGCCAGCAGGGGCTGCTAAACCTGCGGTCTTTGTGGGTCCTAACGCCCCAGTATATTGATGGGTACTCTATACTGCTCAGTAAGTGCTGTCTCTTTCGGATGAGACATTAAATTGAGGTCCTGACTCTCTGTGGTTGTCGCCAAATTTGCCCTCTGGGCTCTGTCCATGGCCTCCTAACCATCCACATAGGATAATTGGCTTCATCACTCCTCACCACCAATCAGCTGGTGTAAAAAATGTGTAAAGCGCTTTGAGTGTCCAGAAAATCTATATATAATTGTAAGGAACTATTATCATTATTAATTAAGCCGTTTGTAAATTTACAGCCTATGTTTTCAGATGAAGCAGAATTTACTACATAGTCATAGATGATTATTATTAGTCACACTAAATTAATGAATTCAGTTAAATTTTCAGTTTACAATTTAACGCTATGGGGATTTCCCAGGTCACTTCTTCATGGGTGTACATCATACTTCGTCTCTGGCTTTCGGAGGAGATTTGCTACTGTTCACACAACCATGCTTTACTGACAACATGTGCATGACAATTGCAGCTTTGCTTTGTCGCGTTTTTGACTTTGGTTTCGATTAATAATAAGTAATGTCCTCCGGGTGCTCCGGTTTCCCCCACAAGTTCAAAGACATGCGGTAAAGGTGAATTGGGTAGGCTAAATTGTCCATAGTGTATGTGTGTGAATAGGTGTGTGTGTGGATGTTTCCCAGTGATGGGTTGCAGCTGGAAAGGCATCCGCTTCGTAAAACACATGCTGGGTAAGTTGGCGGTTCATTACGCTGTGGTGACCCCAGATTAATAAAGGGACTAAGCCGAAAATAAAATGAATGAATGAATGATAATATAAGTAATGATTAACAAAAAAACGTTGTCATGACTTCTTGATCATGTCAGTTTTTAAAAGTGTAGGTTACATTATCTGTCGGGCACCATTGAAATTTTACACAAGTGTAAATCCAAATGTTCTGTAGCACCATACAGAATGGAAACTCCAGATCATTCAAAGATCATCTGAAACCACCACAGACTCCATTCACTTGTTGGCCCAGCAGCTCATGTTTTGTTTTCGCAACCCTGTCACAGCACAGCAGTTGGTTCTTGAGAGGCCCAGCAGATGATGTTTGAGGATCTCTGGGCTCGAGATAGCTCACATGGAGATGCCAGGGCTCTGGGATCATTGCTTTTGTGCAGAGGAAGGTGTCTGACCCTGTTGGCTTTTGGCAGACCCCGCGGCCTCAGTGTCAACCCACTTGAGTGCAGCTGTGCCGACACAGTATCCAGATGTCTGAGTGAGAGAGAGGGATGGGAAAAGAGGGAGGGAGAGTTTGTGCTGCCGAACAGAAGTAGTCAGACATGGATCAGTGATGATGTCAGAGGTGTTAATTTATGCGTTTGGTGAAGTGTCATCATCTGTCTTCCCTAAACACTGTCACTGCAGTTATTCTTAACCACAGACGATTTACTCAGGCTTCCACTGTTTTATGACTAATCAGAGGAAGTGATGCATTTCTGAATAAGCAATGGGATAAGTGCTTCCAGGTCTCACCGCACCGCTGGCAGTCTGTCTGGTTCACCACATTTTGTTGGGCCAGAGGGAGACACGAGAGGAATTAACAGAGATTTACAGGATATTTCATAGGCGGTGGCAGTTATGTCACTTCAAACTCTGTTAGACAAGACAGATCTCAGTGATGTGCTCATGTTTCAGGTTTGTGGTTTGTCTTTCTGATATATGAGAAGATACAGTAGACATGCACAGTACTTTATGACAATGAATACCGCCTGTATCTTTCAGATTTATATTACAAACAATGTATTAAACTAGATAGAATGACTGAAGTTTGACATGCGTCAAATTACATTTACAAAGGTGTTTTGAAAAGTACACTGTAAAACCCAATAAGTTAAGGCAACTCAAACCATTTGAGGAAAACGATTGCTACAAACCATTTGAGTAAAAAACTAATCTATACGAGTACTATGAAAGTAAATCAGTTGCGAAACTCGAGAGCTTGCAAATGTAAATGTGAGCACTTGTGATAATAATATTTGTATGTGTAGGTTGAAATGTACACTTACAGCTCTGATGTGAACAGCTGAAATCCTCGATTTGCACACACACACAACAATCCACACACTTGTGTTTTAAATTTGAAGTTGCAGATTAATAGTTGTGTATTTGTAAAATGTCATTCACAAATACAAAGTGACAGACACACGTGTGCACGGCAAATTTGACTGCATCTTCGCTCTACAACCACAGGTCGGCACTCACAACCTCTCAGATTCGTCAGTACAACTACAAATCTCCCGCGCTCTGACTTTTGCTACACATCTCCTGCGATCTCTGTAGCAGAACTCATCTGTGCACTCGCAGATGCAGAGGCGTGAGCAGCGCTGGGCAGGGGAGGGGCGGGGCTGGTGTAAAGCTGTTTGATTGGCTGATGCCTGACCAATGAACAATGCCAGCAGCCAACAGGACTGAGGTGCAAAATAATCATTTCCCACGATTATTTTATTATTTAGGGTTTATTTAAACTCTTTTCTGAAGAGATTCTTGTTAAAAATAATAAATTCTGTGGAAATGTACATACCAGTAAAAGAGCAGCAAAGCCAGTTTATTGGCTAGAGCCAGCCAATGAGATGGGGCGTTTCTGTTTGTCAGGACACAGGGCAGCTCACGTTGTTGGAGGCCTCGAGCAATCAGAGGGTAAGTTATGATTTTTAATAATTATCTATATGTTCAATACTGTTAGCTAAGCTAAGGACTGTGCTGGGTGCTTCTCTTGTTTGTTTCTTATATAAGAAAACAGTTATGAGTTATCTAGGAGCTGCTTTCAATCATGTTATATGGTTCTAAAGATACGATTCAACCCACATGAAATAAGAAGTTGTAATAGTATTTATAGTAAATAATAGTACGTTTTTGAACCATACTAACTATAGTAAACTGTATTATACAATATATATTGCAGTATCTACAACTTTGTTAATGAATGCAACAGCACACTGTAGTATTAACTAGCATGAACTTTAATAAATTGAAGTATATTTACACACACACACACACATTAATAGCAATTAAAAATAACACTAGGCGTTTCAGTTTCTTACAGATCATACAGGTTTTTGTTATTATAACCTGCATCATATCTATCTATCCATCTATCTATTTACATGTTTGTGTACAGTGTGTCCTTTATATCACTTTTTTAATTATGAACGTTACTAACTATAGGTTATTTCTCAGTTTCCTGTAAGGATGGAGTGACAGGAGAGATCAGCATGTTTCAAGTCGATGAGGAACTCAGAGAAGCTGCATAGCTTGAAAAGGATGTTATTTATGCTAAAGATGACATGATGATCCAGCTCATCTACAAACACTTCAAAATGATTCAGATCATTCAAGAGGAAGCCGACTTTATTTTCTCTTTTTTCTTGCCAAGATGACTACAGATTTGAACAAAACACACACTCACCCACAAACACAACTTTTATTTTGATAATTGTTTAATGTAGTATTTTTACACTTTACTGTAAGGCAGGGGTGTCAAACTCAGTTCCTGAAGGGCCGTAACCCTTCACGTTTTTAGTTGCAACCTTGCTTCAACACACTTAAGTGAAAGTCTTAAACAAACCTGAAGGACTCAATTAGTTTGATCAGGTGTGTTTAATTAGGGTTAGAACTAAACTTTGCAAAGCTGCAGCCCTCCAGGAACTGAGTTTGACACCTGTTCTGTAAGGGAATGTAATTTGTCAAATAAAATTTACAGTCCAAATAAGTGCAGTGCAAATGTCTAGTTACTTGTATTGAAATATTTCAGGGTTTTTCCTTGTTCATAATGAGATGGAGGTGGTAAATCCAACTTCATCATTACCCATCAAATGTTATCTCCTCTTTAATACTTTGCTCAAGCCTTAACTAATGGTCAGAAAGCAAGCCATTGTGTAAAGCTGGTTGATGCTCGCTGTAATAGAGAGAGATGATGACTGTTCAGCTTATGTTGCTTAACCCTGCAGATGAGATGCTCAAAGTGGACCCTCAGCCGAGCGATGGACACTGTCTCCCTCACCTAGTTGCTCTTCCTTTGAACACACATATCATGTTGAAGGATGCAAGTTGTGGACCTAAATCAGATGTAATGCATGTAGATGTAAAAATTAGAAAGAAATGAAACTGCTTTAAAATGTATTAGGTTTTACATATAAATACGTATTCTTAACAGATTTTTTTCAACTTGATATTTGCATAATAAATGGCATTAGAATGTTTAGTTTTAAACAGATAGCTATATTTCAATTTTTTCAAATTTAAGCTATATATATATATATATATATATATATATATATATATATATATATATATATATATATATATATATATATATATATACATACATACAAGTATACTTCAATTTATTAAAGTTCATGCTAGTTAATACTACAGTGTGCTGTTGCATTCATTAACAAAGTTGTAGATACTGCAATATATATTGTATAATACAGTTTACTATAGTTAGTATGGTTCAAAAACGTACTATTATTTACTATAAATACTATTACAACTTCTTATTTCATGTGGGTTGAATCGTATCTTTAGAACCATATAACATGATTGAAAGCAGCTCCTAGATAACTCATAACTGTTTTCTTATATAAGAAACAAACAAGAGAAGCACCCAGCACAGTCCTTAGCTTAGCTAACAGTATTGAACATATAGATAATTATTAAAAATCATAACTTACCCTCTGATTGCTCGAGGCCTCCAACAACGTGAGCTGCCCTGTGTCCTGACAAACAGAAACGCCCCATCTCATTGGCTGGCTCTAGCCAATAAACTGGCTTTGCTGCTCTTTTACTGGTATGTACATTTCCACAGAATTTATTATTTTTAACAAGAATCTCTTCAGAAAAGAGTTTAAATAAACCCTAAATAATAAAATAATCGTGGGAAATGATTATTTTGCACCTCAGTCCTGTTGGCTGCTGGCATTGTTCATTGGTCAGGCATCAGCCAATCAAACAGCTTTACACCAGCCCCGCCCCTCCCCTGCCCAGCGCTGCTCACGCCTCTGCATCTGCGAGTGCACAGATGAGTTCTGCTACAGAGATCGCGGGAGATGTGTAGCAAAAGTCAGAGCGCGGGAGATTTGTAGTTGTACTGACGAATCTGAGAGGTTGTGAGTGCCGACCTGTGGTTGTAGAGCGAAGATGCAGTCAAATTTGCCGTGCACACGTGTGTCTGTCACTTTGTATTTGTGAATGACATTTTACAAATACACAACTATTAATCTGCAACTTCAAATTTAAAACACAAGTGTGTGGATTGTTGTGTGTGTGTGCAAATCGAGGATTTCAGCTGTTCACATCAGAGCTGTAAGTGTACATTTCAACCTACACATACAAATATTATTATCACAAGTGCTCACATTTACATTTGCAAGCTCTCGAGTTTCGCAACTGATTTACTTTCATAGAGTACTGTGAACTTAATCCATTTAAGTTGAAGTAATGAGGTATTCAATTAAGTCATTACCTTCAACAGAGCTCAAAACTCTTTTTAAAAGAGTAGAATTAACTTTCAATCAATTTGGAGTACAATTTCATTGAATGGATGTGCAATGACAATTACAAGAAATCAAAAATATAAAGATTTAAATTCACAATTGCTTTAACTGTAATTTTTAATGTCATAGAATGATTCTTGTTCTAATTTTGCATTTATCAGATTATCAGATTTATATATATAGACAGACAGACAGACAGACAGACAGACAGACAGACAGATAGACAGATAGATAGATAGATAGATAGATAGATAGATAGATAGATAGATAGATAGATAGATAACCATTACCTTAATTACAGTTACAGGGTATTCACAGAAATTTATATCTTAAATTTCAAATACACAGTTTTAGGCAATAAAAAGTCTTAAATTCACTGAAACATTCTCTTGCTGTTCCTGAATCATTTAAAGGGGTCTTAATTTTCCTTTGTGTATACCTTTCACAGTACTGGGTTTCAATAAAACTTTTAGGCAAATTTTATTCATAACTAATATAACAGTCTGTTGTGCTTACATTTAGCTTTTAAAGAGTTTTTGTAGACAGCTAGGGTTTGCTTTTTTTGACAGATTGCTTAAAATTTATTAGAAATATGAAATTTAAGAAATCACCTTTTAGAATTAGTTTTTTTTTTGATGGGGCAAGTACATATTTCTTCTGCTTGGCCATTTAAAAAATCCTTAGTGTTTAGCCCTATATAAGTCAGAATATTAATTCCTCATGGTCTTATAAAGGTCTTAAAAATGTCTTAGATTTGACTTGGTGAAACCTGCAGAAAATCAGTAATTTATTAAAGAAAAAATTTAATTGGTAGTACTATCAGACATGGAGTGAAGAGAGCTATTCCCTCCACGTGTTGCGCACAAGCAGGTTTAGAGATGTCTCCACTTCCCCTCTCTAATCTGCCACCCTTTGATGCAATCTGGAAACAAGACTTCCAGGGCACGAGTGTCAGCCTCCTGATGTGGACTCACATCACATGCATTGTGATGCCTTGTGAAATCTGGTGCCAATAATTCTATGCTCCTGGCAAACATAAAGTGGCATTTTAATGAATGGATTATATACTGTAAATATGTGACTGCAGAAATTATATGTTTGTGTATATGCAATGTGTGTTGATATGTATGATAATGAAAATAAAAGATAAAACGAGGATGACTTGCACCTCTTCAATTTCCAAAGGCATCTGGTTATAGTAAAAGTTGAGTTTTGCAGATGTCTCTGTTGAAGAGATGCCTCGTTTTATTGAGTTTTACCACGCTGTTACCGTCAGCGCCTATTAATGCTTCATCTAAAAGCTGAAGTCAAAGTGAGGTAAGGAGACAAACTAGCATATGTGTTCTGTGCCTGTGACAGTTCTGTGACGGCAGAAATACAAACAAACCATCAACAAAAAAATGCCATTTTAAATATCGATCCTTTTGATCACTTTTGTTTTCCATTTCTGGTGGCTCAGGTTGTTATGAAATTATTTGTGTTTTTAAACCAATGATATGAAGTAAATAAAGGTCAAAAAACACAAATATATAGGTAAAAACACAACAGAATGTTACTAGGTGTATGATAGGGCCCTTTGAATGTGTTTTGTGTTATTTTGCTCGTCTTGTTCAATTGCGTAATCTCAATACGTCAATATGCTTCTAACCACAGGTCGACAGTTTGTGATGCTATTTAAGCATATTTGTTGGAAGTATGGTCTTGAGAAACAGCTAATTTCCGCTTAAAACAGCAGTTAGTAACAAACAAATTTTGCAACCAATTGGCTAATGATGCTTTTGGGAAAAATCAACATTTACAAACAGCCTGACATTGATTCAACCTGCTGATTTAGATGCAAAGACACTAGACCCTGACAGACATTCACAAACAGCTAGACATCAGCCAACCATTGACCCAAACCTATCCTGTTCCACTAGCCATCCAGATTCCCACAACTCCTGCATGCAGCCACCGAGATCAATGTCAGCCCTTTTTTTACGCCTCTCAGCCACTGTTATGTTCTTTTTTGCTGTGAAATTCAATCACGTTCTCCAGGTTTTACTCCTCATCTTCCTGTCTGCTCGTCAACCATCCCTGCACATGGCAAACGGTAATCCTAGGAAGACTTATAACCATCGTTACCCAAGAGAGAGGCTATAGAGGGGAAAAAAAGCAAGCGAGAGGAACTGGGATGGCCCGGGTGATTGATATTGGATGAGAGTGTGAGATGCTGGCCGAAATGCAATGTGAAATCGTGACACAGTCCACAATCAGATTTGTCTTCCATTTACCTCCCTTCCTCTTGTCTCTCCTGCTCCACCCGGAGATTGAGAGTATATTGAATTGAATTTTTCGACTTCCATTCTCTCCGAACCGAATGCAATCAAACAACAGCTCCTTCAGCCGCACTCCACAAAAACTCCTCTCTTAAATGTTTCGACCGAGCGACTCGGTTCACTTTTTAAGGAAATTATTTGGGAAATATGAAATGAGTCGGCCGTCTCAGTTGGGCAGTGTGCTTTGTGTCTCGGTTTGAGCAGGGAAATGAGAAGAGTGGGGAATTAGAGGGAATGGCGGAGAGAAAATCCTCGCTCAAGGTGCCTTTGCCATCGGGTTCCAGGATGGCGCGTTCACAGCAAGCCTCTTAGGAGATCCATTGAAGCTCTCCAGCCTCTAACACTAAGATATGCACCTCATAATGCCTTGTGCTGCTCTCCAGTTCTTCCTAATACCAGAAGCCATCCTGACCTAAGACGCGAAGTGATGAGGCTCATGTCAGTGGGACGTGTGGTTTTATGGGTAGGGTCATTGTTGAAGGAGCAGTGTGGAACAGCTAATGGGGGATGGTTGAGGACTGCTGACTTGTATTTGAATGAAAGCCTTTTTTATTGACAATTATTGAGGAAAAAACTCTCTTGAGGAACGTTTGGGATGCCTGACTTTGGCAGGATGGGTGTTGCTGAATTTTGCAAGGAAATTGCTAACTATGTGCGTAATTAGTCCCCTGCTGTGTTAATAAGAGTAATTATGTTGGTCTTAAAGGTGTTTCCACAGTCTTATAGGTGTTTCCTTGGCTTTGGGAACAAAACAGAACATTTTTCAAGAAATTTCATTATTGCTGGTTCTGCCTAAGTAAGGGCAGGTTTATAACATTTTGTTTTGTTTCATTTATTTGTTTTAAATTTAACTTTTATATTTACTTTATAAAGTACCATATGAATTTAAGATTTTGTGGAAAACAATCAAAATTCTAGATGCTTCTTTAGTGGTGTTAGGAATATCATTAGTTTTGTTGATTTTATTCCATATAATCTTTTATTATTTAAAAAAAAACTATTTATTTTTTATGTTTTATGTTATTAGTTTTTTATTATCCTCCTGAAAAGCATATTTTATAGAACAGCAATTATCAAACAGGTCTTTGTGGCCTACTAATCAACAAAAACACAAATTTAGGAGTTTATGAAAAATAATTATACTTGTACAAATATACTTGTATATATATTTGGCCTGATAATAAACTACAATATTAATTTAAGATTGTAATAAAATTAGATACATTGATGTTTTCACAGTCTTGCAGATTTTTTACATTTCGGGTAAAATGAATGTTTTTGTTTCTCTCCTATGGGTGAGATTTTTTAATGTATTATATTTAAAAAATGTATTTAGATTTTTTTTATTAACAAATGCTAGAAATATCTGCATTTATCAACAACATTTCTCTGCCAATAGTCCCTCTTATTAGCTCCAACATGAATTGTCCATTTTCTGAGGAATAATCAGACTCTTTATCTGTCTTTGTCACTCTGTGTAAAGACTGAAGGGCAGCCTGGGAGGATAAAAGCGCGAGGCAGAGAAAGAGTGTGTACTCATACAGTATGTGTATGCCAGCCCCTTGATCAATGCCCGCTCTGAAAGCGTCATTCTTGAGGAGCTGTTTAAAAAGGGACGCCCTCTCTTTGTGGCCTGATTCATTGAAGGGCCATTGTCCCCCTTTTTCACTTCCACTCACAATGGCGGAGACCATTTGAAAAACAACAGTAGATTAACTGCACTGCCAGTGTATTAAAGTGTGAAGAATGGCCCCTCTGAGGCATAGATCAATGTCATTCAGTCTTTTGCATACACAGGGCCAGAGCCTCAGCCCTGGAGAGGTGCAGGTTACTGGCCGAGCTCCCCTTTCAATGACTCACATTAGAATGAAACTTCAAAATGTGTCTTAATGTGGCACAGGCGTTCCTTCTGTCTATCTTTTTCTTTCTTTCTCTTTCTTTCTTTCTTTCTTTCTTTCTTTCTTTCTTTCTTTCTTTCTTTCTTTCTTTCTTTCTTTTTGATAGAGGCTTTCTGTTCATTTAAAATATTTCTGAAATGTCAAATGAAAATGAGGATTATAAATATATAATTTCTTTTCTTTTTTTTCCATTTGAATTGTTATAGTTTTAACTTTACAAGTGGTATTTTGGCACCGTATTGGTTTTAACTATTGGTTTAATGTAAAAGTGGATATTTATTGTCAAATATTTATTTTTTCTTCCAGCTTTTGAAAGATAAAAAGATAGATTTTAGATTTCTACACTAAATGTACTGTTGGGTTGTTTCAAAATATAGAGAAACCCAATCACTGGGTTTTTTTTTTTTTTTTAAATCAATTACATTTTTTTTTAACATGATAGGCTTGTTCAAATAGACCCAATTCTATGTATAGTGTATAAGGGTTTTACTCAGAAATTGTTAGAAAATTTCATAAATTATTACAAATAAACGTTTTTAAAATATCTATATAGATTTCATGTTACAAATAAATGGCAAATAGAGCACTGAATTAATTGCAACATTTTGTATTTTACAAGTATATTTTTCTTGTAAAATTTGCTTAAATAAGTGATCATGTTTTTCAACATAAGAAACAGCAACGACATATGTCTGAAATGAAATGTTTCTTTTTAATATATCTTTAAATCAGTTAAAATTTATTTTTTATTTCAAATAGTACTTTTTTCATTTTATTTGAAGTAAAACTTAAAGCAACCTGTTCCTTAATCACACACATTTTTAAAGAAATATTTATCCATTATTAAAAAATTACTTTAATAATACTGTTATACTTAATATCTTTTTAGCACACAGATTATTATCATAATTTTTGAAGTGTTTTAATGTTGATTTCTCTTTCAGTAATCAAGTAAAATTAATCTATAATATTGGTCATTTATCACTTATAAGACATTAAAATAATAATCACCTCATTGTATTTGCTTATTAATATTAAATTAATATATTTTTCCTCTAAATGTCAGGTTTGGTTCAGCAATCGTCGAGCCAGGTGGCGCAAACAAGCTGGAGCAAATCAACTAGCAGCATTTAACCATCTGTTACCTGGAGGATTTCCACCCACCGGCATGCCCACTCTACCAACATACCAGCTTCCAGAGTCCAGCTATCCTACTACAACATTACCACAAGGTGAGCCAACTAATGTTTTTCTGACTATACTAAACCCCAAAAACAGTAATAGCAATAGCGTGGAAGCTCCTATGATGCATTTTGCGAGTGGTTTTCAAAAACATCTAACTGTTCTTCCAGACGTCAGTGGCACTGTGCACCGACCTCAGCCTTTGCCCCCCTCTACCATGCATCAGGGCGGGCTCTCGAGTGACAGTAGCTCCGCCTACGGCCTTTCGTCCAATCGACACAGTTTCTCCAGCTACACCGACACCTTCATGAGCCAATCAGCGTCCAGCAATCACATGAACCCTGTGAGCAATGGACTCTCTCCGCAGGTCAGTAAGGGTCACTGGCCACAGTGTTTAAATACTCTTCTCTATAGCTGCATGTCAAGGAGTCTTTCAAGTGGAATTACGAGACCTTGCTAAAGATAAAACGGCATATTCTTTGTGCGCCGGCGTGTAGGTTTGGTGATTAGATGCCTCTTGTGTGTACTGAGCAGTTTTGGAGAAATCGTCTTCCCCTTGTGTTTATGAAGTGTTCATAAGATAGTGTTTTCTAATTAATATTCCTTTGTTTTACCCATTTTTAATTAAAATAGAGATTTAATTGTTTGATTCTGTGGAAAATTAGTTTCAGACAATACAGGATACCCTGAAGAGAATAAATCCCTCAAAGCACTGCGTAATCTCGCCAAAGTAATAGATCTGTGTGTTTAATTGTCTGGAAGGGTCTCATTTTCAAGAGTTAACAGACGTTTAAGCAAGTCAGGATGGTTTAATTAAGTGGAATGGGGCAAAAAGTATTGTCTTGTGTGGCTTGGGTTCATCTGTGAAGCTTGATGGTTTTTTCGAATGCTACTGAGGAAAGTGTATTATGCTGTTTTAATGGTGTGAATTAAATTTAGAGAGATGGTTCACATAAATTTGCTGTTAATTTCCTCACCCTTTGGGCGTGCCGGATTTAGGTGATGTTTTTCTTCCGATTGTGTTCCTTGGTGATTCAATAATTGCAAGTCAGTGGCTAACAGGGCTTTGGGAGTCAAACAGACATATACAGGAAAAACAAAATGAATACCTGTGACTCCTGATAGTACATGGAGGACGAATAAAGTGAAATTATATTAACTAAACATTATTTACGAGATTATTTGCTTGGAGATTCTTAGGAGTCTGGTTTCATTCTTTTGAATCACTTCTTTTGGAAACTCATTCCGCACTTCAATTAGAGGAAACCTTTCCAACTTTGACCAAAATACTGATGAAGTGGTTAAAAGTATGTGTGTTGTACCAAACACTCGAATTAACACAGGCTCAAAGAACATTTTTATCAGGTTAAGATCTCAATTTGATATGATTCTGGTTTTATTATTATTTTAGTTACTCATAGGTACATTAAAATAAATCCCAACCTCTCTTTCAAATGCATAGAGTGTGTAATCCAAATATAGAATAAATAGAATATGAAAAACATATCCATTTACAGATATTCAAAAATTAGCATGGGATCAGCCACAAAAGTATATATTTTTTAAAAATTACAAATCACAAATACATTTTTTTTCACTTAATATGGTTTAGACATCTACATCTTACATCATTAAGCAGGTCGCACACCAGAAGCGCCGCGCAGCGCCACGCAGCGCCATGTATTTTAGAATTCTAAACATAGGTTTCTATCAGGATACACACACCGGCGCCGCAAGTCGGCGGCTGTCGGCGGCTGTCGGCGGCTGTCGGCGGCGCCCGGCGACGGCTCAGGACGCAGTTCATTTTTCAGCCGCGCCACAGAGCGCCATCTGATTAGTTTCATGTTAAATATCATTCGAATGTGCGCGTCTGGTGTGCGATACTTTAATCTGTCATGTACGCGCCGTGTCGCGGCGCCGAGCGGCGCTTCTGGTGTGCGACCTGCTTTATTTGCCGATTTAATCATGCCAATGTGTATATTGCATGTCAATGCATCAAACTGGTCAATCGTTTAACTTCTGTATTGTCAAGAGCCATGATTATTAATTTTATTTTGCCTGTATACATTGTTTTAACTGTCAAAATTACAGTAGTTGTCCTTTTTTTTTTTGTCAAATAAGTTTTATTTGGTCATTAAATAGACTTGCAAATATCACAAATTCCGGGATTAATTTTCTGATATGCATAAACTTGCAAATATCAAAAATCAAAACAAGAACAAACACCCCAACCCCAAAACCCCTGTAAGTATACGATACAGTGATAATCAAAAGAACCTTTTAGTTATAATACATTGATTTGGGAAAGATAATTTATCTTAAAGTTACAGAAAAAAGGGCCCCAAATCTTCTGAAAGTGTCCAATGTTGGCTTTTAAAAGCTATTTGGTTTGTTACAGGTGCAGAGTACATCAATTCTTTAAGCCATAGTTTAGCAGTTGGAGGAATTAACATTTTTCTAGTACAATATTAACAGCTTTTTGGCTGTTGTCAAACAATATGTGAGGAAATTCTGTTGTGTGATGCTCAGTGAATTTGTATAATCAGAATGTCCTAATAGAACAAGCACTGGGTCAGGACCTACGTGTAGATCAAGGACATCTGAAAGCACTTTAAAAAACTCATTCCAGAATCCTGTATTTTGTGACAATACAAAACTATGAGCTAAATCAGCTTCTTTTGATTTGCACTCATCACAAATAGGAGATATATTGGGGAAAATCCTATGTAATTTCTTTTTGGAGAAGTGTGATCTATGTAGGACCTTGAACTGGATGAGGCATAATCTAGTGTAGATTGGTTGTATATCAATATCCTCTAATAGTTGTACATTTTGGATGCTGAGTTATCTTCTAACAGGAGATTCCCATTTGTGGCTGAACTGTCCCTTCAAGGCATGCAGTATTTTGTATTTGTTTTCTAGAATTTATTCAGACATTTTGGCTTCTGTCTGACCACTTTTCTGATTAAAAACTGTTGTTATCTATGTAATATAGCAATGCTGCCTGCTACCTTGGGTAAAAAATGACACTCTGCGCAGGGTTAAGCTAAATAATCGGAAAATGGCTGCTATTGATGCACATCATTGGTGAAGAGTGTATTACAAGCAATTATTCACCATTAGTGGACAGTTTGGCCCACCATAACCAAGGAGATCTGACTAACATGCAGAAAATAAGATTGAAATGGTGTGTAAGGAGTTGAAAATGAAATTCAATACCGCGTTTGTCCACAATTACCCTCTTGTTCACACGTTTCATGGCCACTTTCCCCCCGCACCAAATATTTCTTAAAGCAGATTGGAAACTGGTATTACTCTCCATTTTTTTTCAAAGAGAGGAAAGAATTAGGGATTTGATGACAAAAAAGAGATTTTCTCTTGTACTGTGGAGTTGGGGGATAACATAAGCGTTTCTCAGCATGTTTGATTGTTAATCATAGTAGAGGGGCTTTAAGTACTAATGCTCTCACCGCAAACCTGCATAAATAACTCAACGTGGCTGAAGCATATTTTAGAGGAACGTTTACAGACAGAAATTGATAAAATAACAGCTTTCTATTGCTTTATTCTATAGCTCATTTATTCATTTTAGTCAGAAAAAATATTAAATATTAATGGGAGTGAATTTTATTATTGCTATTATTATTTGTCCCTTTAATAACTGAATTTGAATTTGCTGTAAAGTATCTTGAAGGAAATATTATAGTCATAAACTTATTTAATATAAAATGCAAAGTAGAATCCCTCTGCAATTTCTTTACAGTAATTCATTTACTGTAAATAAAAAAATCTCTAAATATGCATTTAATTACTAAAAGAAGTAACTCAATTATTTAATTTAATTTTTTATATAATTTTATTTATTTAATTAAATTTTATATTATTAGCAGCCAAAAAATACTAAAACGTAAAACAAAGCTATATATTTTTTGTTTTATTTAATGCTAGTTTTAATATTTTATTAATTAGGATGTTAATCAAATAAAAAAGCAACTGTAGTTGTCAAATAAAATATTAAAACATCTTTTTTTAAACTATTTCATTTATCCCCCTTTACTTTTGTAATAATCTCTGGCTAAAATAAAGATGGTTCCCCCTCTTCAGCCCCTCTCACCCATCTCCACATGTCACATGTGGCTATTCCATCAGGCCCTTATTGTAGGAAAAATTAATGTTCTCTTTGACAGGAGTATCATAGTTCAAGCCCAGCATCACACTGAGCCTCAATGTCCATGAAAGAGCCGCCAGTGGCCCTAAAAAAAAACTTCATTCCTCTCAGATGCAGAGTCCACATGGCAGACCTTACAAACTGCTTTTTGTACATCACCATTTTCACCATCATATGTCTTATCTGTGGTCTTTCTTTTAACTATAACTCCCAAAGAGTGTTTTATTTGAACACACTAATAAGACAGTCAATGGAAATTGATGTAAATAATCAGGTAATAGTCTTATGCATTCTGTCTTGCAGTGAGAGGGGCAGTTTTTCCTAATGCTTGACTGTAAGTTTGCACAGAGAGCTTTTTGTTTGCTTTATTTGCTGGGAAATCTTGGGCATTTTAAAAAACTTTATAGCCTAAAGTTGTTGTCATAGGAGTGTAATAGCCTTCTCTCATTCGCCTGGACAAACCCTTCTTTGATGGCAAACTTGATGTTTGTCTGGCACATCTAAATGACAGATTTGAAATAATCCTGCTTATTCTTTTCAATTTATCAAGCATTTGTTTTCAACACAATTTATTTTATATTTAGTATTTGTGGCTTCTGATGTCTTTGTAAAGTCTTTGTCTGCTGTTTATAGGCATGGACAGAAAGAAAACAATATTTCGGTTTATTGCTGTTGTGGAGCTCTGTATTTGTAGATATTTTTAGAAATATGCACATATTATTAATTGTACTGTTTACTAAATGAATCATATATGAATGTAAGGATGTAATATTTATAGTAACAACTATTTTAGTTATGTCATTCTTCAGGATTATTTAATTTAAGGAACTGGCTTTTGTATGATTTAATTATAATTAGTGTATGAGGATAACTAATTAATAGGATGCATTGCAGAGTAAAATAGGGGAACCAATATTAACCAATTACCTGTTATCACATCCAAGTTGAATTAATTAATTTCCTCATTTTTCTTTTGCTACAACAAGGGACCATTTAATTATAACATGAACATAATTCAGTAAAAAGAAAGGATAAATTGTTTTGTAGTTTGCTCAATTTACTTAAAACAAGGGAATGAATTACTGAAATACTCATGAGAAAGAATGTTCATTTGTGGCCACAGTCATGGCTTTTTAAATGAATGCTTAAAACAAAAAATATAAACTAGTACAATCCAAAACAGACAGCTTAATTCAGTCAGAAAACATTAATTATTTTTCGGACTTTACTTGCAGATATCGTTTCTTCATTTATAAATGTACTCACAAATTTAGTTTTTTAGAAAACAAGACTTGAAAATCTCATGCTATTTTGTTTCTAAAATAAATTAATCTTGATAAAAAAAAAAGTTAAGATTAGGAAAATAATTTTTG
The DNA here is from genome assembly GCF_052040795.2 of Danio rerio. NCBI lineage: Eukaryota > Metazoa > Chordata > Actinopteri > Cypriniformes > Danionidae > Danio > Danio rerio. Next base: position 23,972,541 of record NC_141043.1, read on the forward strand.
CAGTACAGGTTATTTTACTATTTGCTTTAAGTTATACAAAAAAAAAAAAAAGATAACCGAATGAAAGATGCATGAAAGAAAACCGAAAACGCACGGGCAACTCATTATTTAGTAACATAATTTACATGACCATCCTAGAAACAGCATAACTAAAACTACTTAAAATGCCAATAAAAATTAACTTTTGTTACATTTTGAACAACAGAACAATTCAGAACAGAGATCGAGTACCTAATGAATCAAAACCTACAGAAATCCTTACAAACCACAATATACAAACAATTTCTGTTAAAATACACACTCGCACAACTGTTCATTATCCAACAATTGGCTTTAAATTCAAGAAAATAATTGATGAGGATTAATCAAACTGGAATTCTAAACAAAAAGATTCTTTTGTCATCACATCTGAGAAAAACAGTTGTGTGATCAGTAGTAAATCCTCTCCGAAGGCCCGAGGGCGCTCTTGAGCAGAAATTTCAAAGAGCAAAAATTCCCAGGAAATTCCCATAGCGCTGCATTATAAAAAGAAGTTTTATTTGCTTTTATTTATTCAGCTTGACTAATAATCACATGACTATGAAACCATCTCACAGAAAGATTTATTTCAAATACTTGACTTAAGTTATGAAGTGAGTTTGGAGTAAAAAAAACATTAGTATATGGGATATTTCCATTTTCATCATTTACTACACAGGGCTGTGAATCACTGAGCAGCGATAGTTATAGCCATAATCATCACAGAATAATTATCTCAATGTCATTATCATCCAATTAAATTGTTTTTGATATTGAAGATTTTGGTTTTCCGTTCTGGAGGTTTATTAGAACCGACTTTACTGACCAATATAGTTATAGATTTAAATTCATATTTATTTTGATACCATTTTTAAATTTACTGCAAAAAAAATCTCATCTTTTTCTTGTCGGGTTTCTAGTCCTAATATCAAAAAGTTCTTAGTGAAGAAACATAATCTAGACAAGTATAAATATTAAAATAACGTAAAAAATATCTAAGCCGTGTCAAAAAGTTTTTCCTTAAAACAATCTGCCAATGGGATAAGCAAAATAGTCTAATTTCAAAGCAAAAACTTGTTATTTCTGAAAACAAGACTGTATTGTTTTGCTTGTCTAAAATGGTTTTGATTTAAGATTTTTTTTTTTTTTTGGACTAGAAACAAGACTCCAAGTAAGAAATTATTTAAAGTGTAAATTTCAGTTTAGTTTTAGTTTGTTTCAATAACATAAATTAACATTTTTTTGACAAGTATTTTTAGTCTTGGTCTTTAGGCTTTAGTTCTAAAATAGCATTGTTACAGCTTAATGCAGGAACATTGCCTTCCATTAACCACCCAGTTCATACAAAATAATAATAATAAAAACAACTTGCTCTTTTTCTGATGTTCTTTTCTACAACTCTTTGAAAGATTGCACTGCTTCTTATCCTCTAAAACTAGTGCAGCAGTTAAAGTCCAACATGCCCTAATAATGGCCATGTGCCAGAATGAAACACAAACCTGCTGGGTTCACAACACCAACAGGTGCACACGTTCCTCTCATGTGCCAGCAGAAACGAAGCGCTTTCTCTGGAAAACACATTAAACAGCACTGCAGCTTCAGTTCGGATCAAAATTATGCAACGGCAGACCTAATCTCCATTAAGCCCACATTTGGACCGGGCCTCGACTGCATGTCTTTTCGCAGTGTTTTTCATCCGCCGGCCATGTGGAGCAGGAATGAATGCGGTAATAAAGCTGTAGGTTTTGCTCTCCTCCTCCTACAACACATGCTTTGTGCAGGTGCTTTATTGCCTCTTACAGACGCTCTGTTTTGCTGTGTCTGATATGTGTGGTGTTTTCGTTGTTAGTTGTCGTAACTGGAGAGGAAAAGGACACACAGCCCTTCTAATGAACAGGTTTTGCTAATACCAAGCATTCAGGAGGAATCGGTCATGCTTTTTGTTTCGGGCCTCGTAGCAACAACAGCAGCCCTCAAAGCAGCCAGTAAAGCTTCTATAGTGAGGATGTGTGTTAATGAGCATTTACTGCAGTTTGTCTCTGCTATCACTGTCAGGCTGACTGGCGCGTACAAGTAATGTTTTGTGAGCAAAATATCAATTAACAAATGATTACGATTGTTGTTGTTTTTTCCGGAATTTCTGTTTAATGTTTTAGTGGTAAACACAATATTTACTTTTTAATATTTTTATGAAATAAAAAATCATTAAATCAAATAATTAGTTAGTTTACATTTACATTTATTTGATATGTTTACATTTATTTAAATGTATAATTTCATAATTGTTTTATAAATTAAAATGATGCATTTTTTTTAAGTAAAAAAAAAAACATTTATATGTATTCTAAGAAAAATAAATGACTAAACAAATTTATAAAAGATTACCAATTTAAATAAAATCAAACTTTTAAAATAATTACATTTGTAATCAAATGCATAAATTAAAATGCACACACAGATTGACTATTCTAATATAATACTGTGTTTGGGATTTTCACAATTGTTTCTTCCCCTTGCAATATATATATATATATATATATATATATATATATATATATATATATATATATATATATATATATATATATATATATATATATTAGGGATGTCCCGACTAGGTTTTTTGCTCACAGGTACAAGTCATTTGATTTTGAGTATCTACCGATAACGAAACCCAATCCGATACTTCTATAACACATAAAAAAGAATAAACAAGAGTAAAGAAACAATCAAGTAATAAATAACATAAATTCTTCAATTTTAGACTTTAGTGAAACAGTAAATATAAATGTCACTTTAAGCTGTATAGAAGTGTCTTAAAAATATCTAGTAAAATATTATTTACTGTCATCATGGCAAAGATAAAATAAATCAGTTTTTAGGAATGAGTTATTAAAACAGTTATGTTTAGAAATGTGCTGAAAAAAACCTCTGTTAAACAGAAAAAATAAACAGGGGGGCTAATAATTCTGACTTCAACTGTATCTTGACATTAAGGGTTGATTATAAAACATTTGTATATTCACTCTTTTATAAGACATTTTATCCAAAGGAAGTGAGAAATAAGCAATACAGTGTTAATAACATATAATTATAATTAACATAAAACTATAGTTTTTAGAAATAGTTTATTTCATTTCAAATTCAGGACTTTTTTTTGCATAATTATAAACCTAAATGTAATTTTAATACTTTTTTAAATGATGTATTTTGTATTAAAAATGCGTGTTGAACAAGTACTTAGAAAACACAATTTGTAACAGAAGTGATAGAAAAATGGCATCCTTCTCTTCGTTTGCGTTTGTGTGTGTGTGTTGTAAGATTTGTGTTTTGGAATGAAGGAACTGGCGAGCATTTGAAGTGAGGAGAGGAGAGTTTTTGGCACGGGGGGATCAGAGAGGCAGAGAGTGGAGCTTTGATCCGTTTCCCCAGGCCTCGCGCTCTACTCCGGCCTCAGCGGTGATTCCTGACAACTGTCTGCCCGAGATAACAGAGGGACTCCACCATTAGCACTGCACACACTTTACACTGGATCAATTACATTTAAGACGCCTGCACAGGGCTTGCCAAAAAAAGAGAAAAAATTATATGAGCAAGAGAAGATTGAGCTTTGGTGCACTCCAGTCCTTCTCCTCCCCCACATTTTTTTTGCACATTTTTTGCCAAGACATTGCACACCTGAATGTCAGTTAGTGAATCACTGCAGGTGAGGAGGGTGAAAAAAACCTTACATTTTTCACCATATTTCCCCAGTTGATTGATTACATAACTGAAAACATTTTGTTTAAATATGCAAATGATACATTTTGTTTTTATTAAAATTGCACCAATTTACTTACATTACTGGCACTAAAATCTGAAAAAAAAAAGAAGTGATTTCAAAAGGTAAAAAAACAGTGAAAATACCCCAGTAAGAATTTATAATCTGGATATCAGTTTACTTAATGTATACGGTAAATTCACTTTCCCAGAATTCTCTGCGTGACATTTTACTTTTTGTTATTTTTGTAGATAATAGTATTTTTTCCCTTCTGAGTTATGCATTTTAAAGTTTTGTTACATCTGATGTTGTTTTAATTTTGTGTGTTTAGCTGTCGTGTGAATGCCACTGGGCACCTTCTATATATTACTCTGTTTCTCTGCTTGTGGGAAAAGTAATTTGAAATAGGATATATTACTAGTGATGTAAAGTAACAAATTACAAATACTCAAAATACTGTAAGTAGTTTTTCTCAGCAATTATAATTTACTAAATAGATTTAAAAATGTGTACTTTCACTTTCCCTTGAGTACATTTTTGGTGCAGTATCGGTACTTTTACTCATTAAAAAATATATCAAATCACTACTTCATTATTTCTTGTCTATGGGGATTAGAATCAGTCCTGTGATTCCTGTCTAATCAAATCGCACATAGAAAGTAAATAACATCATACTCAACTACATTAAGACATGCAGCAAACTGTTTGAAAGTATTAAAAGAGTCCAAGAAGATACTTTACATGCAACGACCAAGAAACTTTTTAGACTGAATGTCACTGATGAGAAGATGATGGATGTTTACTGTATGATGACCGAAATAGCCTTAAACAATAACTATCTTCACTTCAGAATATTACGTTTACACACACGCACAAATGTCAACGCATCAACCATTCACAGCATAATACTCACTACTCTTGATTACTTTTAGGTATTTTAAGTAATATTTACAACAGATACTTTTAACTCTACTTGCACTACATTTGTGTACTTTTACCTGAGTATGATTTTTCAAAACTGTTTCCACCACTGCATATTATGTTATGAAAATAATATCAAATGACTTTCTAATTCAAACATGCATATGGTTGTGTTTTTGTCTGTTACAAAGTTATGACGCGTAGATGTTAGTACTTCAAAACACTGGTGCATAACAAAAAGACGTCAAATTTAGAAATGTATTTTACATTATACCATATTTTGAATAGGTAAGTTGCGTCATCCACAGCTGCCGGATTTTCACTGTGAAAAAACAACAGAGGCTAATAATAAAAGAGATATGACAATGTGAAAAATGTTCTCGGTTTAACAGCACTTGGGAAGTATTTGTGAAATAAAGAATTAAAATTGCACAGAAGGGCTGTTAATTGTGTCTTTAACTGTAGATATTTTCAAAATAAAATTTGTAAAATAAAATGTTGTATATTATCAGGCAAATAATGTACAATACGAGCAAATCCATGCAGCAGAAAAAAAAAAAAACTCTTTTTGACTGAAATCTATATACACAAATTGATAAAGTGTGACTAAAGTATGTGCATTTTACATCTTTTTTTATATGTGTGTATATATATATATATATATATATATATATATACACACACACACACACACACACACACACACACACATATATACATACATACATATATATATATATATATATATATATATATATATATATATATATATATATATATATATATATATATATATATATATATATATATATATATATATGTTGGATTGAAAAAAACACTTTGAGAAGCTAAAAAGCCCAGAGTCTCCACAATGACAGGTGCATGAAAAGCAGTGCATTTGCCTGGGGTGTCTGGCCTGAAGACTGTAGTATTAAGCCTCTCAGTGGGCACAGTGTCAGCTGGCACACGCCACCATCAACAAATCAAAGGAGGAAATAAATGCACATTTACATCACCCGCATGCTCCAAGAGCAGAGGAGAAATACTTGTTAATTAGAAGTCGTCTTAAATACAGATGCTGTTTCAATTTGGCAAGAGTTAAAAAGAGGCTTAAAAAAAGACGAATGAGACCTGCTCATGAGCTGCCAAAAAAATCAGGGGAATTTAAATCATATCCACTGGCAGAATGTTTTCTGCATGCATTTATTTAGTTTCTCTCTCTCTCTCTCTCTCTCTCTCTCTCTCTCTCTCTCTCATCTTTTTCCTTCTCTCTAGCATAAGCTGAGAGAAATTGGAGTCTTGTGCGTGTGTTAATGACACATAGTAGGTTTCTCTGGTCACTCAAATGCATCTAGACAGTTAATTTCCAACATTTCCATTGACTCTTGATTGAAAACATTTTTTTTTTTGAGGGTCTGTTGTTTTGGCTTCTGGGTGTAAAATATTAAGTGCAAAATATTAAGAATGGTTTATGATCTTTAAAACAGATAAAATGTATGAATCTAATTTTTTACTTGTGGGGCATGTGGTGTATGTAAGCTTTATGAGTGTAAGCAAGACAGCCTTTAAATAATGGTAAAATTATACTATGTACTTTATGGCTTTATTTTATTTTATTTTATTTTATTTTATTTTATTACACTTGCCCAGTAGGGATTCTCAAGTCACTCAAATACACCTGTAAATGTTCTTTCAGAGAGTCGGTCGTCTCACCATATCTGTGAAAAGTCACACAAAATATTAGTAATAATTTAGTTATGATCTTCTCAAACTCTTTTTTTTTCTTCTTCTATGTTTCTGTTTGTCCGTCACAGCATCTCTAATCTGATTCACTGTTTTACACATAGACTGACTGCTACTGTGTTTTTATTGCCATGTTTGTATGTGTGAGAGGGTGTGAACTGTTGTATCCTGATGAATAGATGATATAAGAAAATGTGATTTACATTTATGTTTATCTGTCAGAGGCAGTGAGCTTTGTATGTAAAATATAGCATTAATTGTCAGTGTGAAAAATAAGCTATTAATAATAAATATGTTTTTTTTCCATTTCTAAAAGAAAAAAACTAATTCATTTATTCATGAAAATTAAATTTTCTTTTCAATAAGATTTATTCCATACATTTTTAATATCCTTCTCTCATGATTAACCGCTACCATTTTCATAAAGCATTGCAAAGATTATTTGGTTTGTTTTGATTAAAAGTGTTTACATATTTAAAAAAAAAAAGAGCAATACATCTCAAAGTTAGAGAAAACAGTAGACGTGCAGGGGTCTTCATTTACATGAGGTCTGGGTCTGGGTCGATTTTAAAATGCCATGATGTATTATTATTTATATATATATATATATATATATATATATATATATATATATATATATATATATATATATATATATATATATATATTATTTTTTTAAAATCAGATTATTTTTTATTCAGAAATCTTTCCCATGAGTGATCATCAGTCTTTATTCAAATAGGCGCACCTATCCATATCTAGTCTTTATAATGAGCAATCTAGCCATTTTATTTTATTATGTCATTATTAATATTATTTTATACTTAATTGTTGATATTTTTGGTTTTATTTTACATTGTCATTTTCTTGTTGGCTTAGTCCCTTTAATTAATGCGCGGTCGCCACAGCGGAATGAACCGCCAACTTATGCAGCACGTTTTTACGCAGAGGATGCCCTTCCAGCCACAACCCATCTCTGGGAAACATCCACACACACTCATACACTACGGACAAATTAGCCTACCCAATTCACCTGTACCGCATGTCTTTAGAATGTGGGGGAAACTCAGCACCCAGAGGAAACCCACGCAAACACAGGGAGAACATGCAAACTCCACACAGAAACGCCAACTGACCCAGCCGAGTGGTTTTATTTTTAGTTCACAATAAAAAAGTATTTATTTTTATTTATTGAATAATTTTATATGTATTTTATTAACTTTTTAGGAAATGCTTGTTTCTTTAGATTTTTATTTGATTTAAAGTTTATATTTTATATATCACATAAATTGTATGAGCATTTTTATCCATTGTATTATATTTAATATTTCTACAATTCAACTATTTTATGATATGTTATTTAATACATTTGTATACATTTGTTATTTTAATTTATATATAGTTATTAGTTCATTTTTTCATAATGTATTCATTTTTTATTTGATTTTAAATATGTATTTAAAAATTATTTAAAGTTTTGTTTGCTTGTTTATTTATTGATTCATTGTTTGTTTGTCCTGCTGTGAGAAAGTACATAGGGTCACCAAGTAAAAAGTAAAAATCTCCAACAATTACAAACCAGCTCCAAAACACCCTGAATTTGTGTGTCTCATCTTAACCCACATGCTCTCAGTTAGTTCCAGATGCCAGTCTGACAGGTGTGAAGCTATGATTAACACTACAGCCTCGCAAAACTACAGCGGCCAATCACTCTGCCCGCTCCGCACTTTATGACTGGCTTTTGCAAGCCCGTTTGATTGTTTTGCACTTGACATATAAAGCTACAGTAGCAGTACAGTTTCTGTGATGTGTTTTTCTGTATTTTCCTCCCTCTCCAGACCCCATCTGCTCCTCTCAGACTCCAGCTGAGAGCTATTTCACTATTTATTTACATGTAATTACCCCTATGAGGTGCCGATATTAACACTGTCAAGAACAATTTGACTTGACATTCCTCACTAGTCCTGCGCCCTGCTGCTTTCAGCAAACAAACGCCCCCTTCCTCCACCTTGCATTATTCTTGGCCTGCCGTTCATTCGTTCATTCGCTTCTGCTGCTGCTGGTGAAATCATTTAAAGCAGACGTTTAATTTGGCAGAGGCGCGAGGCGTGAAGAGGTCAGAGGGGGATGTTTTCTCTCCTAGTGACTGAATCTGTCTCTCACTTCCGCAAACACACAGAATAAAATAAGCAGATTGAGACTTGTACTTCTTGCTGTATCCACTCAATAGAGGGCATTAACCTTTGGTTAACTCAGGGCCTTGTAGCACTTTGGGACGTTTAGGGTTTTGTTGGTTCTGAAAAAGCTGTGTCTGTGTTGCACAACAGCAGACTGGAGGTGGTTCGTTGTTGAGGATGTTATTTTGGGTGGAATAATTTTAAATTGATAACCATTTATTGAAAGAGAAAGACTTATAAGAATTATATTTTACATACTGTAGAATATTGTGAAACTTCATGAAGTAGCTAAGCAAACAAAGCACTCGTTTTTTCTTTTCATTCCTCCTTGTGTTTTTTTTGCCAATTTCTATATTTTATTTGCCACCGTATATATTGTAAGCACCTGCAGATAGCTATCTTTCTTTGCTATTATTTGTTTATTCATCCCCATTTTCTTTACGGATGCTTTAATATTATTTATTTGTACAAGGCATTGTACTGTAAATAAAATCCTACACTATCTCACGGCAATTCGTAGCTTTTTGATTTAGTGGCTAATACGTATAAATTCGTACAATTCAGTACAATACATAAATACAAAACATGAATAGTTACGTTTCCTTGTGAGATCACGCTAATAAAATTAGCATATTTTGTGTTAATGTTCGGCGTCATTTATTAATGAATAAATAATATAATAAAATCACTAGATTACGGGGTGGCATCACGATGGCTCAGTGGTTGAGGTTGATTCCGCTGTGGCGACGCCTGATAAATAAAGGGAATAAGTCAAAGGAAAATTAATAAATGAATCACTAGAATGCAGTCCCTACGATATATGATACATTTGTTACAATATAAAATTATTGTGATTTTGAATGAATTACAATATTCTGCGATTAACTGCAATTTATGACCTTTTTTCCAACTTTTTATGTGCCCAAAATAAACATTTTGCATTATCTGTTTAATCTCACTCAACTAAAGTTTTATAGCTGGAGCACATCTGTTGTATGCACCTTTCCGCAATGCATTTAATGGATATTGGGAACAGTATAATAAAATATTGACATTAAAACATTATGGGCATCCATGCATTACCATGTTGCCATGGAACATATCACAGTACTTTACTCTATCGATATTTTCCCCCAGCCCTACTAGATTTGCATATAGTTAGAATTCAGTGGGCAGTTAACAGAAATGTTTGTTTATGCCCATTTTCTATACATGCTCTACTATTACTTTTTTAGGCCTCATTTAAAAAATACTGTATGCTTTCTTATTTTTTACTCTTACTAATAATACAAATTTAATAATGGCTATTTACATACTGTAGTATCTATAATCTTCATAAATCAAGCAAATAATTGACTTTAGTTTCGTTCAAATTTAAAATGTTTACTGAGTGCTCGTGCAGTATAACAATAAACTCAAAATACTTAAAAAGATATATTTAAATATAACTTAAAACAGTTTAATAAAAGCGGAGCAAACCATCACAAACAAAAAGAAGGGAGGGTACAGTATATATTTCAAAATATCTATACTGTACATGTATTTGAGCACTGTATAAATACATTATAATAAATTAAATTATGGCTCTTAAAGTTTAGTTAGGTCATTTTTGCAATATTTGCATATTTTTTTAAATAATAAATACTTAAAATGAATAAATTAGGTAAAAAAGATGTCTAGGCCTTGATTAAATAGAGCTGTTTGCTTGATTTAAGTGTTTTTCATGTTTGTGTAATCATCCATTATTGATTCCTCATAGAGTGCTATCAGAGCCCTAAAGGTTACTGCAGAGGCCTAAAAGAGCCGTATGCAGAATATTTCCAGCAGATAGCATGTAGCGAGAAGTGACAGCTTGTCTGGTCGCACGCTAATCGCTCTCATCTGGGCCCAGCTTGTCAATGCCCACTTTCTGCCACTGTCAATCACACGGCTAATTTGAAACAATTAAAGGCTCCCCAGCCGCTCCACCCTGTGCCATCCTCCATCCTCCCAGTCAAATGCCTACTTTTGGCTCACTCTTCTTTTCACTTTCAATTAATGTGCTGTGGCCAATTAACAGAGTGACACAGAGCCAGCAGAGGAAATCATCGATGTCGTCTGCTCTCTGCCCACCTCCGCCTCCAGCGTGACAAAACCTCTAATTGATTTTATGCAATAGTGTTTATTTCAGGAATGGCCATTTTGTCTGTTGGGTGGTGGTGGTGGTGGTGGGGGGTCGAGTTGTCTCTCAGGGTGATCATTTTTCAGGGCGATGGGCTAATTCTGCAGTCTGACTTTAAGTGTATATATATATAAAAGATTCTAGAATTGGTGCTGGTTACATTGGGGATGATTTATGGAAACTGATTTATGTTACATAAGTAGATATTTTTGGGTTTTCTATCGGATATTACAGAAAAATGAGTTATGACGAACAGAAAGTTATGACAATGTATGTTTTTGTATTACTTGAACTGATCTAATTAATAAAATAAGGTTTCAGGTTTCAACTTTGGCTGGGCGATATGGCAAAAAATACAATCTATATAATTATTTTCCTTATTGAACGATAACTATATATTTCAAATTTTCGATAAAAGTTGTTAATGCTTCCAGATTTACCCCAACAATGACTGAAGCCACAAAAACTTAGAGGGTCTATTAAATGGCATAACATTTTTGGCCAATACATTTTCAGTGGCCAAAAATTCGGTACATCCCTAATATCAACACACTTTTAGAGTCTTATTGTTGCACATTTCTGCTGTGTGATTGGCTCTTAGATCATTACAGTAAAAAAGTCCAGAGCTTATCATTGTTATTGACAGATTTTATTGCGATTTGATAAAATATTGTTTATCGGCCCAGCCCTAGTTTCAACTTTAAGTTATACAAATGTTTTAAGTCAGTTTTATTGTTGCAAGTTGAAATGACTAGTAAAGATAATTTGATTGCAATATGTTCTAAGTTTTTAGAATTGAAAATTTATAGTTTTTAATTTCATGCAAACGTTACATAAATATGGTACAAATATGGTGTATATTTTATGGTAAAAATGAATTGGTAAAAAAAGTAGACAAGCTGTGTATACTGTGTTTTAAATACGTTTTAAATGTTCAGAAATTTTATTTTTAACTAAAACATTTCTCAGGTCACTCAAAAACTTTTGTAAATTTTGTTTTATTTTTGAATTTTTTATATTTTATTGCTATTTTTGAGGTGACTCATACATTATACATGTGCAAGTTGTAGCTTGTTTTATATTTTATTTTAAAATGTATGTATAGTTATATAGATGTGTAAAGTTAATTTGATTCAACTTAACATTTAAAGCAGATTTTACAGTTTAATGTTTATAAAGGTTAATTCCTGTTGGATCAGAGACTAATAAAAAAAAAAAACATTATCAAAACGGTAAAAAAGTAAACTTCAGTTAAAAAAAGAAAAGAAATTAAAATAAATGTAAACTTTTATCAAAATCTTAAAAGGATATATATATGAAAAGGTAACTATTTTACATTTTGTCAGTTTAGTGGCTAATTTGTACGAATTTGTAGAGTTCAGTCGTATGAAAATGTACGATTTTAAAAGGAGGCATGGCACCTAGAACCACCCCTAAACCCAACCATCAATGGGGATAAGCAAATCGTGATAAATTGTAGGAACGAGATTGTACAAATGAATATGAATTAGCCAAAACATTTTTATATATAAAGAAATTAGGAATTTACCTTGCCAACTTTACTGCAATAGTTTGGTATATTTACCTTCGGCCCAACACCATCAATCAAGTTTGGTTTTTGGCCCTTCATAAGAAAAAGTTTTTTATTTAGTCAATAAATTATTGAATGATAGTGCATCACAGTGTTCAGTTGCGTGAATTGTTATTGGTGGACCAGAGACTTTATTCATTCATTCATTTTCTTGTTGGCATATTCCCTTTATTAATCTGGGATCGCCACAGCGGAATGAACGGATGAGCGGATGCCCTTCCAGCCGCAACCCATCTCTGGGAAACCCAGAGACTTTATTACTACTTCTACTTATTATTTATTATTATTTCTCAATTTCTGTATGTTATCACTTGTAGCACAGAACGCCGTTTTCGACTTTTACCTATGATGAACTTGAACAGGACTGAGTCATGATTGTGTTGCTCAAATCTGTGCTGAATTACATCATTCCAGAAGCTCCATGCACAAACATCCACGTTTTTATTCATGCGCTTGCCTGTTTGCTATATATCGCTTCCTCGCATTGTTTGCTAGTTGATTCCAGCATTGTGGGTGTTGGGATGTTTTATGGATTAGAGCTTCTTCTAAATGACTTCCCCACAAAGAAAGGCAGCGCTTCTTTAATTACGGTGGCATTGCATCAGATATTGCCACTAAAATGTAATGCTGAAGCCTGTGACTGTTTTTATACTGGCGTCACTCACAAGAACATTATACCATGTTTTTTAATCCTCAAATCCAATATCGCTTTGGAAGCAGTGTCTTTATGTGTTTGACATATTTATACCGCATAGGTTCCCTTTAACCCAGTTGGTTTAGCAGATGTGTATGATAATAATGGGTCCATATCATGAAAATCTGACTTTTTCCATCTTCAAATGGTATAATTGAGTCCCTGATGCTTCTACCGGACAAGCCAGTAAATTTTTTATTTGCTTTCTTTGCAAGCACCAGCAAAGTCATGGCATTCGGATGTAGAAAGGGGATCTTGTTATATATTATTTTGCATTTTAGAAGGAAATCAAATATACAATATTTGGATATAATATACAGTATTTTTTCAGTTGGATTGTTTCCCCAACAAGGGTCAGTTCAAGACTATTTCTGAAGGACATCGTGTCCCAACTATATGTCATGTGAAGCTTTGATACACAATAAAGGCTATTTTTTCCATCCTAAAAGGAGTTTTTTTTCTAACCATCCACGACGGTGATGTGCAGAATTTCTATTTTAGAAACGTTTTCTATTTCTCTGATGTCGCGGCTGGATTTTCTTCTTTTTCTTCCTCTATTCTCCAACCCATCCAAATGTTTGGTTAATTGCAGAATTTGCGCCTCTAGCGTCTGCTATTTACCCTCCACTGGGGCAGCAGCATCTTCCACAGCAAAGATTTGGTTCTTAGTTTTGGTGATTCGTTTTTCGTGGTCATCAAGTTTTTCTTTCTGTAGTTGAAATATTTTGGAAATGCTTTCTGTAATTTCTGTAATAAACTGCCGTGTGCCAGGTTTAGGAACACTGGTGTTAGCATCCGAGGTAATAGTAGCATTATCATGACTCTGACGGTTACTTTCTGTCTCTGATTTGGTTGATTTTTTTTTTTTGTTCCGTTGAGGAATGGCAATCGATTGCTTCAAAAAGTATATGTCTAGACTCATAGCAAAGTGTGCTGCATTAACACAGAAGATAATGAGCTTCTCTGTCAAAAATAATGATAATTGAATCTCAAAGACTGTTCTTTAAGTCGCCATCTTATATCTCCGGCAGTGATCTGCCCATTTATTGATTATGTGTTAAATGTTAACAGTATTAGTCTGAAAACCATTTATTGCCATGCTGAAAGTGGAAGCAGAAAGTTTACCTAATTGCAAAATAACATCAGGCACTCAACATACACTTTTAATAATGTTAAAGATCTTTAATATGTCCTCATTATAAAACTTACCATTTAATTGGGACCACAGTGCATTATTCTGAATGTCTGTGATATTTAAAAGTTTCTGTCGTGCTGTGACTGGTGCGGATAGCTAAATTGCTTGTTGCTGGAGTCGTGTTACATCAGAACAGAGCAGTAAATCATGTTAGTTGTATCAACTTTACTCCACAACAACTACATAAATGTATCCAATAACAGTTTAGACTAGAAGTTGTAACCTCTTCCTCTCCATTATTATCTGGTTTCAGTTAAAACACATACATGTAAGTGTTTAGTCACACAGAATGTGTTTTTCCATTCCAATATTCTTCTAAGTAAATGTGCTTGATGCTGTAGATGTGCTGGACATTACACTCTTTTACAGCACTTCGCATGTGCACTTTCATCAAATACTGGTCGTTTCTGATATTTTAGCTATTGTGAGATTTGCTTGATTTGTTGTTTCTGAAGTGTCAGTATTTCTTGTAAAAGCTCCACCCTCCTCAGGACCTTATTTCCATTTAAATGGACACTTACAAAAATATGTGTTTTAAGCACACTTAAATAGATACAATTTGAAAAGCTTTTGAGCTAAAATTTCTGTCACAATCTGGGGACACTAGAGATTTGTTTAAAATGTTATAAAAAGTGAGGGTTAACCTTCAGCTGTGTTAATATATGACATCAGCTCTTCTAATTCCAGCTCCCTAAACAGGTGACGTTTCTCCAGCATGATCGTGAATACTGTAGTGAAACGAGAGCTGCTCTCTTACACCAGCAAATCCAGTCTTGGCCAGATTAAGCAGAATGTGAATAAAAGGAAAGATTTTGTGCGTGCGTGCGTGTGTGTGTGTGTGTGTGTGTGTGTGTGTGTGTGTGTCTTTGCTGGCCCATAGACACTCACTGTCCTCTCAGAGTCTCCACCTACATCTGTCCTCCTCTCTCTCTTTCACTCTCTGTGTGTTTCTCTCTCTCTCTCTTTTTCTCTAAGCAGGTGGATGGCCAGATTTTCGACTGTACTGTCGGTGTGTTTTTATAGCTCTCTACAGGAGAATTGACCTACTGTTAAACCTATAAAATAACCACTGTTATTCTTAGGACTTAGACAAATAAGGTTACGGGTGTATTTTGGCTTAAACACAATTTATTATCTGACAAAAAGACCTGCCAGCATGCTGCTGATTATCCCAGAAAGCAGCTTCCTTTGTTGGTAAAAGATTATATGTACAGATTTAATCTATTTATATTATTATTTTTAATACATGAACTTTACATAAAAAAACAATTTTAGATTAATATAATATATAATAACATGCCACACAGGAACATGTAGTTGAAACCATTTAGAAACTACTAAACATCACAAATAATAACAAAGAATTATTTAGAACTTTTTTCCGTTTATTTTTTTCTTGTAAAATGATTTCCAATATTCTTTGTTTTAGTTACAACTTCTAAATGTTTTTGATTTAATAATAATAAAGAAAGTTACATGTTCTTTTTTAGATAAATTGTGTATATACAGTTGAGGTCAGAATTATTAGCCCCCCAGTTTATTTTTTCCCCAATTTCTGTTTAACCGAGAGATTTTATTTTTTTTTTGCACATTCTAAACATAATAGTTTTAATAACTCGTTTCTAATAACTGATTTATTTTAACTTTGTCATGATGACAGAAAATAATTTACTAGATATTTTTTCAAGACACTTCTTTACAGCAACTATCGAAAGAAAATATGGCTTCAACTTAAAACATTTTTCCTGAAAAATACAGTGTTTGTAAAATGTAGTCGAATAATCTTTTTAATGTTGTCTTATTTATACAACTCTGAAATATAAGAGCAGGTTTACCATAAAATATATATAGAATAGATATATGTTTCTTTGTAAACAATCCACTAAATATTTTTACTAGCAATAACTCTATCAATCCCTAAAACTTTTCTAAATTACAAATAGCATTAGTTTATATTGTGATTATAACTAATATTTATAAAATATAGTATTACGAAGCCATTTTCTCCAGAAGTGTTTTGTTCAAATCAGCCCCTCTGTTTATTATAGACTGAAATCACTGTCATCACATTTGAGTTTTGTTCCAGACAAACATGAGCCTGGCTCCATTTCAGCAAAATAATAATAATAATAATAATAATAATTTAACAAAGAAGGAAGTCACGTCGAACACTGACTCAGACAAAAAATATAATTTGACAGTTAAGGAAATTATGTTAGTGTGAAACGCTTTCTTTTTCATTGCTGCTGCGCTGTTTGTTTATCTAAAAGGATGCACATTGTATCAATTTCCAGTTCTACATTCACACTGCTGCAGGCTAGAGGCCTCTGAAGTTGAGAGAATTAATTACTTTTTATTATGATTTATAAAGTAATCTATCTGTGGAGAGACAGAAAGTGAAGAGGGAGAGGAAGAAGCGCCTGCAGCAGTGTCCTTTAAACTGAATCCTGCCTGGCATTATCAGCTCCAGCAGCTCTCTCTCTCTCTCTCTCTCTCTCTCTCTCTCACACACACACACACACACACACACACACACACACACACACACACACACACACACACACACACACACACACACACACACACACACACACACACACACACACACACACACACACACACACACACACACACACACAAAAAGGAAAATAATAGATTAACACTTCACTCTGTGATAGTGATATATAAATATACATAGCCAACACGCAAGGTAAAAGGAGTTATATAATTTTTGGCCATTTTTATTTACGTTTAGGGTTGTTTAATATAAAATAACTACTGTAGTTTAATTTTTTACATTTCCTTTTTTAACCTGAAACATTTTTTACATTATTTTCGTCCATTTAAAAATTTTAGTTTCTTCAAAAAAGTTTGTTTTTCTTGTCTTAAATGTATTTATTTATTTAATTAATTATTTTTAATGTTTCCCTTTTTATTGCCCCTCCCCTTTCTATAATCTTTATAGTATTTTTGCTCTGTAATCAGAGTAAATTTATTTTTTGATACTGATACTTGTATTTATCTTGAAATATACTTGGGGAAAATGATTCTAACATTTCTACTACATTTTTTATTTACTTTAAATTAATGTACTAAAATAGAAAAAAATATATATCTATAAAAATGTTGTCCACTGAACAATATAATAATGTCTTACTATAATTTGATATTTTCTTCTTTTTTCCATATACTATTTTATATACAAATTGTGAAGTTAGTTTCTATGGCTTTGTTTGTCCTCTGCTGCTAGTGGCTGTAGTCTGGACAGTCACTGCGCCTCAGGATGTTGTTTGTCTGCCGGATTGATTGGTAAATATTATATTCTTTTTCTCAGCAGCCATATCAGATACTAAAAAGGTTACACATGTGAAAAACGTATTGATTTTTACTTAGTAATGGTAGTATGGCAGAAAATAATAGATTAGCTCTCTATTCAGTTATAGTCTTATAGGTTCTAACTGCAGGCAAGGTTATAAGAGTTATGTCATTTTTGACCTGTGAAAGTATGTCTGGCTTGTTTAAAAAATTTATAAAAGAATAATAATAAGTGATATAAAAAAATTTATGTGGCAATGCAGTGGCTCAGTAGGTAGTGCTGTCACCTCACAGAAAGAAGTTTGCTGGTTCGAGCCTTGGCTGGGTCAGGTGCATTTCTATATGGAGTTTGCATGTTCTCCCTGTGTTTCCTCTGAGTGCTCCGGTTTCCCCCACAGTCCAAAGACATGCGGTACAAGTGAATTGGGTATACTAATCGTCTGTAGTGGGAATGTGTATGGAGGTTTCCCAGAGATGGGTTGCAGCTGGAAGGGCATCTGCTGCGTAAAACATATGCTGGATAAATTGGTGGTTCATTCCGCTGTGGCGACCCCAGATTAATAAAGGGACAAAGCCGAAAATAAAATAAATGAATGAATGAAAAAATGAATCCACAAAAAAAAAAAAAAGTTTTTGGATCATGATTTATCATTTTCCTTTTCTGTATTTGTACTACTTAGATATGGTACTCTAAGATTTATCTTAGATTAAGTTCTCCACAATTTTTGTTATTTTTTATTTTAGCTTATTTTGATATATTTTTTTAATTATATATAATTCCCTCCATTTTATATTTTCAATTTTAATTTCCAGATTTTTTTATTCCCCTTATTTTTGTTTTCATTTCAATATAATTTTTTTGTAATTATTTTTTATGTCCTTCCTTTTTTAGTTTGCCGTTTTAGTTTTTTCCCTACTCATTTGTATTTACATTTTACTTTTTTACACTATTTTATTTGCAAACTGATAGTTGCCTTTCCCCTCTGATTTTCCCCATTTTTGTATACATTTGTTTTATTTCATTTTGATTTTTATTATTAGAATTTTTCCTACTTTGTATTAGTTTCCATTCATTTTGTCAAATTTATTTGGTGTTTTTTCTGTTCATTTATAATTTCCTTCCATTTGAGTTTTTTGACATTTGACATTTGAAATTATTGAGTCGTTTTTACAAACTGACAAAGTTGTTTATATACTAATCATTTACCTCAGATTTATCCTATATGTAAATAATTTAAAGTCAGTGCCATCTCAAAAATTACCCCATTTCTAAAACCATGCCAAACTGTCATTTTCTGTTTGTGTGTGTGAATGTGTGTGTGTTTTGCACTTTCCCCACTGTGCGTGCCGTAGCCCATGTAAGGCCGTCCTGCTGTTTGTTAGTGTTTGTGTTGTGGCTTTAAGTTGAATGTCCTAATTACAGCCGGCCGGGTGAGAGGATTGAGCCTACAATACCCTCACCACGTGCCTTCTCTGCTGATAAAAGCCAGCCTCTACCTCTTGCCGCGCTCCAATCTCCTCCGTTTGCCACTTTAATTGATGTCAGCGAGGTTATGCTAAATGTGCAGATTTGAATAATTTGTCTTGCAGCACAATAATGCTTAAGCGCGGGGCTGAATGGAGGTGTCAGGAAGCCGGCACTCGCTGTGCCCACATTCAGGGCTTCGTCCTGCCATCATCTGATTAAAACTACACTCCTGTGGAGATGACGAACTCACAGAGGCTCAACATTCACTATTAGCTCAAATTACCTCTTATTACTGGAAAAAAGACAGTATTGAGGGAATATTGAGGATTATGGTGTCGAATATGACTTTATTGAGGTTTGGGGGTTATACCTATAGTACTTTGAATAGGTTAAGATGGGTTGAGGAATTCGTAAATACAGTTTGTAAGATTAATAAATATTATTCATGTAAGAGTTTTCCATATACTGATAAAGTCAGAATTATTAGCCCTCCTTTTACCTTTTTTTTTTTTATATTTTGCAAATTATGTTTAACAGAGCAAGGACATTACCACAGTATGTCTGATAGATTTTTTTTCTTTGGGAGAAAGTCTTATTTGTTTTATTTCGGCAAGATTGAAAGCAGTTTTTAATATTTTAAAAAACACTAAGGTCAAAACTATTAGCCCCTTTAAGCTATTTATTTTTTCGATAGTCTACAGAACAAACCATCGTTAGACAATAACTTGCCTAATTACCCTTATCTGCCCAGCTAACCTAATTAACCTTGTTTATTCGTGTCTTGAAAAATATCTAGTA
This sequence comes from Danio rerio, assembly GCF_052040795.2. Classification (NCBI taxonomy): domain Eukaryota; kingdom Metazoa; phylum Chordata; class Actinopteri; order Cypriniformes; family Danionidae; genus Danio; species Danio rerio. The sequence goes on from NC_141043.1 coordinate 23,992,382, forward strand.
AAACATTATTTACTGTCATCATGGCAAAGATAAAATAAATCGGTTATTAGAAATGAGTTATTAATACTATTATGTTTAGAAATGTGTTGAAAAAAAATCTTCTCTCAGTTAAACAGAAATTGGGGAAAAATAAGCAGGGGGGCTAATAATTTAGACTTCAACTGTATGTAGTGTAAATATACAAATACATATATTTGTGTTACACTACATACAGTATATGAAAAAATCTTACATGAATTTAAAGATGCACATTTTTAGTTTTTTTTTACAAACACTTAATTTAACTTAATTTATCCTGAAACAGTATATACACATGCACACATTTAAAAATAAAAATTTAAATTAATGTACTAAAATTATTTAGTCAAACATCTTTATGTAAAGATTCTTATTTTTATATCATTATTATTACAATTATTATATATTTTATTTGTTTTGTTTCATTATTAGTTTTTTTCTCATTTTTATATTCATATGAAAATATATTTACTTTATAATACAAATATTATCATCATTACACTTCTATTTTCAAAACATATTTGTACATATAATGTTTTATGTTTATTTTGTATTTTGTTAAAGTCTTCTATACACTGCAAAAAATTATGTCTGTAAAATATTTGCAAACAATTATATGTGTGTTGAATTTGAACAAAATAAATTTTGTAATGTTCAACTTAATTTGTTTGTTTAAATTCATCCCAAATAAATTGTTTACAAGCAGGGTTGCACAGTTCACTGGTACTATGATAGTATCATGATACTATGGCTCCAAAATACTGACGCTGCCATTGTAGTTTGTAAATGGTAGTATCGCCATTAATTGTTTATCTACAATAGATAATGTTGCATGTGGAAAGTCAGTAAAATGCTCACACATTTGTGCAACAATAAATCATTTTATTTTAATAGTCTGTGGAGCCCTTTAATGTTGCAATACTGTGTAGAATTTGTGAGTTTTATGGTAGCCTATTGCACGTTTTCTAACACTTCAGTTGGAATGCACATCTGAATTTCATTTGTGTTCCTGTTAATATGATTTAGTAGCTACAACAACTGCGACAGTCTCTTTAAAAGAACCACTGAAAAACTGAAACTTTCAATTACTTTGGATTGTTACCTGTTAAGACTGAAAAAAAAAAAACATTAGATGAAAACCCAAAATAGCAACAGGAAACATTGAAACACTTCATATAGCCTAATTTTGTTTGGAAAAAATTCAATTTTATTTGGTATAGTTTGTATCTTTATTTATTTTTTAGTCCGTTATCTACAAAATAAAAAGAATAAATCAATTTTAGTTGAAGTGACGTGCAAATAATACTTTTTTCAAGAATTATGAATTAAATTCAAGTAGGCCTATAATAACAAAATATAGTATTTCTGACAATTTTCTTTATAATCTGAGTTATGACACAGTATCCCAATACTACTTGGTTTCGTGATACTTCAGCTGGTATAGTATCTTAAGAAGAATAAATGGTATCGCAACAACCCTACAAGCAATACTACTGATCTGAGTCCAACAGAAAAAAGTGGGCGGTTCTATCATCTCGGTTAGATCAGGTGATTGGATGAAGGCATATTCTAAAAAAGGGGTGGAGTTTAGATTGAAAAATGATGGAGACCTCAGGAGTACATAATGTTATTTAACATATCAAAATGAACATTTAATACTAAAGATACAAATTTTACTTGAAAACTGCATTCTACTGTACACTTTAAACACAACAGCAGTGCATAAAATCCAGTCAGGGGCGTTTCATTTACTAGCTAGAGCTGAATATAATCAGACCTCAATTAAGCGCCTGTTAAGTCTGTCTCTCCTCCAGCTGCCCATTGAGCCTCCTGTTGGGCAGCTTTTGGCCCTGACTCATCGCCCCGTGTCCAGGGTCACACACCAGTGCTCAGTCCCATTAATTAACACATTTCCCTCATCTTCATCTATCCTCATATCATATATCACATGCACCACAAATGAGAACAGGGACTTTCCACACTGGTTTCTGGAGTTTAATGTGTTTCAAGTGCTGCATATTTTCCTGGAAGCGTTCGGGAGGATATTGGGCTAAATTCACTTATCTGTTTAGGCCTGCTTGCGCACTGGGTGGGTCGAAGCCTCACCTTGATTTATTTTGTGCATTTGACCAGTGTATCAGACTTCAACAAATAGCCCATGGATGTTGTTTTGAGAGGTGCATGTGGGCTTGATTTGGCTGGCAGCGGCTCTGTGATGGACTAATTGGTTTAGCAGGTTGGGTCCTGGGACGGCCAAAGGGCAGCGGGGCGTAGCGAGGCTCAACGTGAACCTGATGTTCAGGACGCTGCTTTGTTTCAGTCTGCGGATGGGGAGCATGTGGCAGGCAGCGTTTCTCGCCTTCTTTTGCTCCTTTCACACACTGCTTTTCTTCTGCCACCACCCCTTTGAGCGCTTGCTTCACACTGGGGTTTAAACGGATTTGAATGACCCTGACCTTATCCTATCATATATATACAATGGGTTCAGAGTTTTTTGTCATAGGAAAATTTCTTCTATTTGTTAATGGGTGTTTCTCTAGTGTGTGTGTGTGCGCGTGCATGCATGAATACTTAAATGTTTATGTTGTGTACATGTTGTGTGTATATTTATTCATATATTCTCTATCATATACTCCCTACAGACAGACAGACAGACAGACAGATAGATAAATAGTACTAGAGACCACAAAAGTAATTTTCTTATATAGATTTTTTTTGTCTTGTTTCTAGTCCAAATATCTAAAAAAAAATCTTAAATCGAGAAGCTTTTTCTAGACAAGCAAATCATAATGTCTTGTTTTCAGAGATAATATGCCAAAATTAAGTGGGTTTTTCCTAAAAACAAGCAAAATAATCTTATGTTGAAAGGAAAAACAAGATTATTTTGCTTATCCCATTTGGCAGATTATTTTGCTTGTTTTTAGGGAAAACCACTTAATTTAGGCATATTATTTCTGAGAAACAAGACATTATGTTTTGCTTGTCTAAAAAATGCTTCTCAATTTTAGAATTTTTAGATATTTGGGCTAGAAACAAGACAGTCAGACAGACAGACAGACAGACAGACAGATAGATAGATAGATAGATAGATAATTTATGTAGCATCGTTGTCCTGCGAGTTCCTCTGTATGTCCACACATGTAGCAAAATGACAATAAAGCTCGACTTGACTTTAAGTGACACTACATGGTGTAAAACGTGTAATAAAAAATATGCATTGGAATCACAGGACTAAATTAGTTTTGAACAAAGCAGAAAACAGTTCTTTCAAATTGTAATAACAGTTCAATGGTTAGTGTTAGGTTTTTTACTGTTATAATAATATTACTGTTATAATAGTATTACATTTTTTATCAATTAAATGCAGCATTTATGAGCTAAAGACACTTATTTCAAAAAGATCTTTTTATAAACACAAATGAAAAAAAAAAGACAACTAAAAGATACAGTACTATCATCTATTTTCGCACAGCTCTCTGAGTTATACATTTGCCCTAAACCATTTTACACAAAACAAGGACAGACCTTGTCAAGTGTCTAATCTTCCAATCTCTTGGGGCATCTTCAATAATATGAGTGTTTATTTTTTTAATCATTCATGAGGGTTTGAGACAGTGGGATGGCTGAAGGCTTCAGATTAAACTCTCCCTGGGAGCTTGTTATGAAGTAGAGCCTCAGGGTAGAATAACGCTGGCACTCTCCGAACACCCCCTTTACCCTGCGCCCGTCCCTTCTGTATCAGTTATTCACCCTCGCACTCTTTTTAGCCTAGTAAATGCTCCCTTGGGATGCAGCAATGGGGGTCGCTGTGAAGATGTTTAACCCCTATTAAGGAAAAGGCCTTGATACTCGTCTTGCAGCCTATGATGTGGTGTTTTCTCCCTGTCTATTTTTTTGCTGATCGAGATTCCCATTTTCTTTCTACCCTCCAGGTGATGAGCATCCTGAGCAACCCAAGCGCGGTGGCTCCTCAGCCCCAGCATGAGTTCTCCATCTCCCCCCTGCACAGCAGCCTAGAGGCCTCAAACCCCATCTCTGCCAGCTGCAGCCAGCGCTCCGAGCCCATAAAGACTGCTGACAGCCTGCCCTCCTCCCAATCCTACTGCCCCCCTACATACAGCACCACCAGCTACAGCGTGGACCCTGTCACTGCGGGATACCAGTATAGTCAGTACGGCCAGAGTAAGTGGCTCTCGCTTCTTTGTTTTTAGACAAAACAAACAGCCTTTTGGTTGAATTTACCCCCCCCTCAGGCCCATCAGTAGGCACGATTTTTATTGCTCATTTGTTAAGTAACTTCTTTTTTTTGAAAACAAAGTGTGCTAGTTATAACTCTGGTAACACTTTATTTTGATGGTCCATTTGAGTGTTAGTAGACTGTGCTCATTATCTGTTGATATTGCTTCTTCAACAGACATTTAACTGACTATAACTGACTAGAAACTTTGCAAGTACATGTCAACTGACACTAACCCTAACCCAACCCTAACAGTCTACTTATAATCTAATGGGAATTAGTTGCAATGTAACCTAAATTCAACAATTGGACCATCAAAATAAAGTCTGTCCTTAACTCCTAAATTTACCTTTTTCAATTATACTTGGTTTTTCCAATATAATTTCCACCCAAAAATGTATTTTTTAGCGTGAACACTTCAGTATTCTAAAGAATACCTTTTTTTTTTTTTTTACTATAAATAATCTTTTGTAAAGTGGAAAGGTTTGTTTTTTAACATCAATGATGGAAAAGAAATCATTAATAAGAGGAGGCCTGGACTAAGCATGGGACGATAACCAGTTTCAAGGTTTACCGTGGTTTGGAAAAAATTTCTGTTATACCGGTCCTAGTGTGTATGTAAGTGTTTTTTTTTTTTGTTTTTTTTTTTAAACATGTTTTTCACAACAATTTTTATTTTGTTTTTTTGGGCATCAGTATCTCCAGCAGAAAATGAACCTCTACATCAAAAGCTACTGGTCCAAACTATTTAAAATGTTTCTTAAAATATGGGGGGAAAGTTGTTATTTTTTACCTAGACATTTAAAAAGAACTTATTTTGGTTATCACAGTAATCACACGACCGTGACACTGAAACCACTATATTTTCATCCAAGGTTATCATACCTTCAGAATCTTATATTGGCCCATGCCTAGCCTGGACACAGTGTTGGGACCTAAAATAACTTAAATAATTTAAATATTGTTAAATTTAAGTTGTGTTTTGTGTTTATTTATGAATATTTGCCTATATTTAGGGTTTGATTAATACTGAAATGATGGCCATAATGTCAGAAAGGTGATAATGGATAAAGAAAAGAGAAAAAGCAGCTAAAGGTCTAAGGTGCACCTCAAAGAAATATTTAAAAAATATTTATTTTAGAGTAACACTTTAAAGTCATTTTATTTAATGTTATTTATGTTTTCATTCTAATGTATTACCAAAACCATATAACTGATTTTCAAAATAATAAATAATAATGTTAGTAATGTTACAAAAAAGCACCAAGTAAACTATATCCCAATCTTTTAAAAGCCACACAGTAACTTTATGAAAGAGGGAAACAGACTGAAATTTAAGTAAAAATAAATCAAGCATGATCATGGTTGTTAATAAGAAAGCTTTTGGATCTTTTCAGTGAATCTGCTGAGCTTGTTTACAAAACTGAACTAAATGATTCATTCACTGATCTGGCGGATCTGATTCCCAAATTGTGACTCAGGAGTTTACTTACTTGCTTTTGAGCTTAATAAAGGAGATGATAATCACAAAATAACAACTTGAAAAACATCTCCTTCAACACGTATTAACTTGGTGCTAATACTTCCTGTTATTTTTATTAAATGGGAAAGTCACAATTAATTTGTCATTTATGTGTTTATGAGCTAGAAACAAGCTTCAGTAGAGAAGTGTAGCTACTAAGGTGATTATTCACAATTCAGTTTCTAAGTTCTTTTAAAATTTGACTTATGTTAAAGACTGCATTTGGGGTGTACTGTTTCTTTAAGTACTTCCTGGGGTGCAAAACCACTGATTTACCCCACCTGTCTAATATTTCATTAAAATTCAGGGGGCAGCTTAAGGGCCCACTTTGTAGATGTGCGCATGTTTGCATGTGTTCGCCGCGACCGTGAGTGTCAGAGAGCAGATTGGGTGCTCCTCTTAGGGAAGGCAGCGCTTCAGTCTGAGCAGGATTTAAGGAGCAAACTGGGCTGACAGGAGAGAAAGGCTTCTTCCTGAGGGAGAGAGGTTAAATGAGCTGTGATTACTCTCTCTGCTAGCTGTCAGCACCGGTGTCTCCTGTACAGACAGCTGGCCCACCCACAGGTATGCGAATGCTACCGTTCGCGCCGCCGTTCCCTGACAGCTTCCTTTTTGCTGTTGCTTACAGACGCTAACGTGCAGCGCTTACTGTCACACTGACAGATGTCTGGCAGCGTCCGCTCGCACCCTCGCTCTGCTCCGCCTCAACACTTCTGCTAATGACGAATAAAGGAAAGAGAGGTTCAAATAACACCTCCTCGACTGCTAATCAAAGGGCCTCCAGACCCCCCCCCAAAAAAACAACATCAGAGACTCTTGACAAGCCACCAGCTAATGCCAACACGCTAATGCTAGCGTACAGAAGCCTTTTTATATCCATTAATCACAGCTGTCTGCGTCGTCATGTATTATTTTTGACATTTTGATCAAATGATCACTGTGTTTACCGCTTGTCGGAAAAGGAGTGGCTCTGAAACTCCAAAATAATAAAAAACAAAACTCAACTAGCAAAAACTCAATCCTGACAGTTTCAAAATGCAAAGCCCTCAGGTTTAACCTCCTCCGCTCGACAGTTTCCATTTTCTCCATTTCAGCTTTGAGGATGGGGGTGGGAAATGTCTATGCAAATAATTACCTGAAGGTTACAGCTAGCGCAGTGCTAACTTAATAAGCTAGCCAATTCCAGTCAGACTCGGCTGCTTTACTGTTTGGAAAGGGAAGTGGCTGGAGGGGTTAATTGGAGCTTCCCCAATTTTTTTTGCAGTGCACCACTTCCATCCTGTCCTTGGTTTGTCCTTAGCGCCCAAAACTCAATTGACTGTCTTTTTCCACCAATCAAACATCTCTAATGTCTTTAGCTCGCGTGTTTAAATTGAAACAGTGTGAGACAGGAGGCAGATCAATGCTGAGGTCCTGGGTTGCGAGTGGGACTCGGGGCGGCCTCTGACCCTGGATTAGCCTGCAGGATGGAGTCGACACGTGCTCCTGATAAAGATCTCCCAGCCAAGCCAGACTCCAGATCAATCCAATGAGAGTCGTGCCCTCAGGTGCTGTGTTAGTCACACCGTTTTGTGTGCTACACCTATCTGGTGGGAATCTCGCCACTCTTTCTGCCGTCTCTCTCCTCTCTCTATTGCATTTTGCGCAGCCGTACTGATACACATCTAGAGAACAGTAACAGTTTTCACAGGCGTAGAAAATCGAGTGGACTCATTATCTAAATCTACTCAGCTGAGAAAGTTTTAGTTTCCCCAACTTTATTTCCCTCTTAACATGTTCAGGCTAACTTTATTTTGTGTGTGCTTGTTTTATTATTTCAGTTTTTGATTATGGTATTTGGCCTGGCATTTTTTAAGGAAGATGGATAGATTAAATAGACTGGCGTGTCACAGTGTGATGTTGTATGATTGAGAGTGTGGAATTCTGAGGGCAGCGATGACAGACGTAATGAGGAATGTGTTGAGGAATACTCACTATGACAGTGGGGAACAGGTGCTCTGTGTCTTTGCATTCAACAGTGTTCGTGAGAGGTCGCAGTGATGTAAAGTGTCCACATTATAGATATGTCTGCTCTAAAACTCAAAACTAAACTCACAGCAGTCTGCTTAGAAGGATCTTTGAAAATAAGAATGTCTGAGAAGAAGCTAACTGTTTTATTTAAAAGCAAATGATAATACAAACTGTTTTAAACGATGTTGGTTTCATAATTTCATGAATTTGTTGATTTTTTTTATTTAAATACTTCATGCCAAAATATTGATGTTTTAATATACACTCACCGGCCACTTTATAAGGTACACTTTACTAATACTGGGTTGGACTCCATTTTGCCTTCGGATTTGCCTTAATCCTTCGTGGCATAGAATCAACAAGGGACAGAAAATATTACAGATTTTGTTCCATATTGACATGATAGTGGATGTCGCAGCAGAAATCAAGACTCATCAGACTTATCAGGCATAATTTTTCCAATTTTCTATTGTCCAATTTTGGTGAGGCTGTACAAATTGTAGCCTCAGTTTCCAGTTCTTAGCTGACAGAAGTGGCACACGATGTAGTCTTCTGCTGCTGTAGCGCATCGATCTCAAGGTTGGACATGTTGTGTTCAGAGATGCTCTTCTGCATACCTCGATTGTAACGAGTGGTTATTTGAGTTACTGTTGCCTTTCTATGAGCTGGAACCAGTCTGGCCATTCTCCTCTGACCTCTGGCATCAACAAGGCATTTGCACCCAAAGAACTGTCACTTACTGAAAATTTTCTCTTTTTTAGACCATTTTCTGTAAACCCTACAGAAGGTTGTGCGTGTAAATCCAGTAGATCAGCAGCAGTTTCTGAAATACTCAAATCAGACCGTCTGGCACCAACAACCATGCCATGTTTAAAGTCACTTAAATCACCTTTCCTCCCCATTCTGATGTTCAGTTTGAACTGCAGTAGTTTGTCTTGACTATGTGTACATGCCTAAATGCATCGAGTTGCTGCCATGTGATTGGCTGATTAGAAATTTGATCCAATGAGCAGTTGGACAGGTGTACCTAATAAAGTGGCCTGTGTGTGTATAAATAGTATAAATACCAATAGTTTATCAATACTAAAATGTCAGGTGGTGTAGCCCTGAAGTTAAAGTTTGAATTCTATAGGAAGCATTTCAAAATAACTTCTTTTGTGTTTAACAGAAGAAACTCAATAAACTAATGAGTTGTTTTTATCTGTCTGTGCAGCTGCGGTGGATTACCTGGCAAAGAATGTGAGCTTGTCCACGCAGAGAAGGATGAAGCTGGGAGAGCACTCGGCTGTGCTCGGACTTCTACAGGTGGAGACGGGACAGGCGTATTGATGGATCTCGAACTGAACATCCACCCGTGCGTTTCACCAGCATCCCTCCATTCTTTCTGCAGTGCCCACATGTGGCCCATCTGATGAAGAGTGAACAAGACCAAAAGAAGCTAGAAAAATCACGGGCAGTCTTAGACTTTCTACCTATAGCAGCGTGAATACAAAAGCCATTCCACATTAAAAACAGACACTATTGTGCTGCATCTCCTTTCTCATCCCGATCCTCTCTCTTTCACAACAAAGAGCCCCTTTCAGGGCTTCATATAGAAGCTGAGGGAAAACGAGCATCAATTGTCTGAGCTCAAATCACTAAAGCCCTGCCCGTCGGCATACAATGTTTAGCACACATCGACTATATCCGATTGCCCATTCCAAATGGAAAATGTTGTTTATAGGACTGAAAATGATGGTATTATAATTATATTTGTTATTATAAATGTGGTTGTTCCTAATGCTGTTGCATTTACTACTATTGTAATTACTCTTTGTTTACATGTTTCATTTTTTTCTCCTCATGCTTAGTTCCTGTTTCTATTTTAACCACAAGGCCTTGCTTTTTAACATTACATTTCTGATGGATCAACATGGAGAGATGCTGACAGATTTGACAAACTATGATTCTCATTTAAATCTTTAAACTTGACATTCCACAAAAACCTTGTTTTGGGCCGAAAATACAGCCTGGGACCAGTTTTATATGAGTGGACAGTGTTTCAGGGTGAATTAACAGTGTTATTTATGACTATTTTATCTTATCCGCATACTTTGTTCTGAAATATGACCAAATGACTTTATTTTTATTCTTGTTTTTTTTTTTTTGCAATGAACACAGACTTATTCTTTTATGTGGTCACTCATGAGCCCTTGGCATTTTCTGGCTTGCTATAAATTGTCCCACTAGTATCTCTGCTATTCATGGAAAGTATACATATAGTTCACAAATCATCTGAGAACTTAAAAGGAAGGCAGATTTGTGGATTTTGTGTCAAAGGTTCAGTATTTACCAAATTGGTAGCACTTTTTATACTTGATGAGCTTAATTTGTCTCAGTGGTCACTGTAAAATAACAAACTGAAATACAACAGTATGATGAATCATCCTTTACCAGTTTGAAAAGAGAAATGGACTTGTTGATCTTAGGTCACTTCACATGATTACAGTACAAGCATGTGATGATGGTCTCTAAACAACTGGGATTATTAAAAATATATACTGAGAAGGACAGGCATCCTAAGCTTATTGGAAATATGTGACTCTGCCTACATTTCTGCAAAACTGCACAAACTCATCACTTCCCTACTGCGTCTTAAATTATGGGTTCCATTTCTGGTTCGGAACTTCCATTTTCTTATGAAAATAAACCATGGTTTTATTATTAGTGTTTTTAATGATTACCATTTGTATAACCAAAATTACATTTTTAAAAAATGGTTAAACTATGGTTAATTTGTGGTTCACAGCCCTACAAAAACATCCATCATGAACAATAATGTTAGGATTGATATTTTAACATCATATTAGTATGAAAATGATGTCTGTGGCAAGAGCTCTGAGTTTTTCTGCTGAAAGTAAACTGCTGATTCTGATTAGTTTCCTTTTAAAATTCATTGGCTGAACTGCTATGACGAGAATAATAACACGTTTGACAAAAAAAACAATAATAAATAAAATTGTTTACATTTTAGCTGAAGTACGTCACACCAATAATTCGTGCAGGCGGCTTATGTGGCGTAGTAGGAAAAAGGCATAGAAAAAGATCGATGTTGATACTGCTTTTTTCACATCATGGCAAAATTTCTCGATAAATCTCACCTTTTATGGCGTCGGCCTTGATGGATACGAGACCCGCAAAACAGCCGGGAAGCTCAGTAAAAACGAGGTAAGACAGCCTTTTATGTCACATTTGCTAACATTAACGGTCATTGTCAAGTTTATTACAGGTGATAAGTTAACTTTATACGCGACAAAATGACATTTAAGCTCTATTAATCGGACATTTCATTTTCTGACCTGCAGTGATGAACCAAACATCCCCACTGTCACGTTCAAAATGTCGCGGAGAAAATTAAACGTTCCGCACCACACAAACTGAAAATTCAGCTTTGAAATGCTAACGTTACATGTGGTAAACGTGCTAAAAGCAACGCGGTATCTTTTATCCACTGTAAGTTTTTATGACACCTGTTTAAAAATAGAACAATTATATTGCTCTTGTTGCATGTTATCTGAAAAGTGCAGTGAAGCGTAGGCTACGTGGAGTTTGTAGGCAAAGTCACGTGGATTCCGCGTTTACATTTAATGTAAGTTATTTCTATAACCTATTTCAGCAGTCTCATTATTTCACATTTTCAGCAGTTTTTTTTACCCCAAGAGACAATTTCTGTGGCCAAGATAAACTGAAACCAAACTGTGCTCCATTGTCACTAACGTTAGACGTGCCCTAAAATGCCATTAGGCTAATTTACAGGACAATACCTGAAACAAACACTTGACCATGTGCCAACATTTCCATTTAACACTTAAATATTTTGTAGTAAATAAAAAAGACAAAAAAAGAAATGTGAAAAAAATTGTTTAGTGTGTAGCACTCATTTCTACTGCAAGCATTAATCTATTTGGGATATTGAAAGCACTGTCTGTCTGGGCAATACACCTTTCCCAAATATCTTTTTGACCTCAAGTTGCTCTTTTTCCTTTTTGCGCATATGTACTTTCCTTTGATATATTTCAGTTTTTAGCATGTGTGTATATTATCATGGCATAATTTATTCAGCTGTATGAAATACTAGCTTAGTGGGAACTTGTATTGGCATTTACTACCTTCAGCCTGTTGGTGTCTTTACTGTAGCACTGGCATATCTGTTATGGATTAAAGCTCTCAAAAAGTGGACAAAGAATCACAGATCGTTTCTTTCTTTCTTTACATCCACTAGGATCATGCAACCCAGAAGCACTTTCAGTAACTTAATAGCCTATATTGTAATAATAAGCATGCATGATTTAGCGCTCCGAAATAATTGTCTGATATTTAAACATAGAGAATGCATTTTAGGAATATTCGTATTGTTCCTTTTGCAGTGGTGTATAGTACATCACAGCACCAAATGCACCTTATCAAACTTTTCTAAATCCTGAATCAATATCAAGTTACTTTTGTACCCTGGAGGGAAATGACGTTATGTAGTTCAAAACCACGATTAGACAGGTAATGTTATGTTTTTAAACCATTTTGGTCTTGTGTTCTTATTTATGAATGGGTTTATATGCACGGAAGTGTTTTTTTAGCCACTGAAAATGTCCAGCGAAAGATTGACTATTTTCTAGTTCATGGAGTACCTTTTACAGCATCGATAAAATAGTCAGTTAAATAGACATAAGAGCAATTTCATGCAAATGTCAACCTTGACATGAAAATAATACAAAAACCATTTCTAGTTTTTTTGTGTCAGCAATTATTTTACAGTACTTAAGAAATACTCAAAAATGCATCTGTCAATGTTTTCAAACTATTTGATTTACTAAAGTCACACAAGTGGCAATTTCACATCTGTTACATCCGTTACGGAGAGATGGCACATCCACAACACTTTTTCCTCGTGAATGTGAAATTATTAAAATAAAATCAATAATTTTTGTTTCATAGAGAGACAACTTGTATCCTTTTGGTTAGCATTGGTTCTTTTGGGTTGTGCAGTTTAATTCACAGAATTTTCTACAAAGTATGTTGTGTATTGTGAAACCACAGACTTTTTTGTCACATCCATAAGGCATGTTTATTTTCCATGTTTAAACTACAAAACATATTTACAGATTGATATTTTTCTGGTCCTTAACTCTGTGGTCAGTTGTTCTGGAAAATATAAACAAAAGTTTCAATATAATGTTAACATATGCTTCTATGCAAATTTATGTTTTGAGTTTTTACTCCAAATGTCACATCCATAACGTTGGAATTGCTCATAAGCACTCATTTAGTAACATTCATTTGGCATTCAATTGTAAAAGAGGAGGAAAACCAACAATCAGGATAAGCGAGAACAATTTAAAATTCAAAGTCACTCATTGTCTTGCCAATGTAAGTGTGACATAAACGGTAAAAGGATATTTCTGTTTTTAGCATGTTTTTCTCTAATCTGATTTTTTTTAGTTGAATAACAAAATATAAGTAAATAGTGCTGTTCTGCCTAACTAGCTTTACTAAGGTGAAGTTTGATTTATATCGGCACATTTGTTCATTTTTGAACAGTGACAACTTGTGACATGCTCCCACTCTAACCTGACTTTAAATTGGGTCTGAAATAGCATGTAGGAATGACTTCAAAACAACATTAGCACTATTTCACTGACTAAACAATGTTGTATTTTATAGTCATTGGCTGAGTATATGATTTCACTATTTCAAATTTGCAAACAATACTTTTCTACTTATAGAGAAAGTCAGAATATTAAACCAGCTTTATCCTAATGCCAGTTTTGGGGAAATATAATTCCTGCACCTGCTGGCCTGTCAACAATTATGCCATGGTGTTATTTTAATGACAAAGTGTGCGTGTGTCCATAGAGTTTTCTAACTAGTGAATGATAAGATCTAGTTTTATATAAGGTTGTCCATCGTTACCACATCGTCATTTATTCTGTGCGCGTTCATGACTTAAGGAGACGTGGCTTTGGATGGCAGGGGAAGGACGTAAGTTATTATGCTAATGTTAGCATTTTGGCAGATCACCTACTCCAACTTTAATTTGACTTTGAGATATTCAGTGACAACGCTTAGATTATTTTGGGCTTATTATTCGTATAATAATATATCGCTTTGCAATAAGGCCCTGATTTGTTTGCAGTAGTTAATTAAACTAATCTTATGATGACAATTGCTGTTTTAATTAATAGAGCTAATTAATTAATGGAGATGAAACGAACTTTTAATAACTAATGTAAAAAATCTGCTATTTAACATCGTTAAAACGTTACCTAGGCCCACACGGAATCTGTGAGCGCAGAAATCTGCAGATTTCAACAGATTTCCAGCTCATCATTGAGTCTATTTATTTAGTTGTATGTAAATGTGTGTAAATTTATATTTATTCAGTTTTTTTATGAATTTCAGTAATATTACTGATTAATATGAAAACATTCATATATTTATTTACAAAACAGTTTGTAAAGTAACAAATTCTGTCTTTTAGTAGATATGGTAGATATAATATATGAGGGACTCGCTTGGTTTACCAAATAAATGGATCTAATAGGATTTGCATTGTAAACATGAAATAAAAGTTAAAAATGTATTGTTTTTTATTTAACATTTAAAATTTTTAATTACGATACACCCAAAATCATTCTGCATGAATCCGCAGTTTTTTTTTTTTTACTATATTCTGTTCAGAAATAGCAAAAAATGTCAGCTGATTCTGTCTCGCCCTAGCATTAACTAACATCTACTAATGGGACCATATTGTGTATAAACCTTTTTCAATTTAATTTCTTGGGAACATTTCTTTACTCAAACTATTTATATACAATAAAGCAATACAAAGAAAAACATTGAAGTAGACCTAACCCCTTTTTTGACATTTTTTCAATCTTGATAACACCATAAAAAATCTTCAGCAATTATTGCAACAAGAAAATTTGATACTGTCATATGCCTAAGTCCAAAAATTTAATACATGCTCATAAATGTTAAAAGATTTTATAAAGCATTTCATGTTTTACTCTGTTACAATATATGGCCAGAATTTTTACCATCTAGTACAAATTTATGAAACGCTTTTTTAATCCGAAATGCTCGTTTTTCTGTAATACTTAAAATCTATTGGCATTTATCATATACTCTCTTTTCATTGCTTTGATGTTGCTGTCAACTCTAATCGTGATTTAATCCCCATCTTAACAATGCAGTATTTTTTATAGCCACTTTGAAGTCAAGAGCATCATGACAGTTGTGGTGATTTAAGATACTAAAAATATCAGTTTCCAGTAATTGAGTTGCGCTGGAAGTGAATAGAGTGAAGTGTTGCAGACAGTGTCACAACAGAGACTTTTCAGAGCCTTGCATTCAGAGAGGAGCCGCGGGGCCTGAGGGAATTTACTGCACTTCTTATGGGGGCACAGACTGGGCACTCAATACCAGCCTGTGTGTAATGACTTTAACAGCACGATATGGCGAAGATGCAGAAGAGTGTCACACCTCCACTCAAAACGAGCGCCACTCTGATGATGGAATTATCAGTGTTTAATTAAGAACTATACATTATAAACATGGTTTGAGTGTGGCCATCTGGGGTCATTGAATGGATTCACACAGTGAGGGAATGTTTCAGGAATGTGATTTTGCACTGAGGAATCTGCTTTATGATTCAGCTGTCCTCAATGTAATGTGATGTCATAAAATGTAATTTCTGTCATTTTTCCATTATTGCTATTGCGGAAGCAGCTGCTCAGATAAACAGTCAAACCTTTTGGATGGTTGTGGCTTATTTGTCTTTTGTCAGTTACCGTAGTTGCCAAATATTCTATTCTATTCTATTCTATTCTATTCTATTCTATTCTATTCTATTCTATTCTATTCTATTCTATTCTATCATATTCTATTCTATTTGATAATAGAAAGGATAATTGAAATGGACATAGAAAATAGGCTTGGGTGGTATCCAAAATTTGATACCATCAAACCTCCTCCCTGTTTTTACCTTGGTATACGGTATTACCATGAATAATAAAAAAAATGTTATGACGTAAGGCCCAGACAGCATCACCAAACTGTTGGCTTGTGCCTAAACCATTCAGAAACTGAATACCAAACACTAATACTGAAACTAGGGCTCCACGATTCTGGCTTGTATTTAAAATAAAGATCAAGATTTTCTCACAATTTCTGTAAATGTAAAATAAAGACTAATATGAGTAGGCTATTAATTTTTTTTAAACATATGGTAAAACAACAATGATATTATTAGGCCTATGTGTAGGTCATGTGTAGGTCTACTGTTGGTTAAACTGCAAAATTTTGTATAGACTTGGAATGGTGGACTTGAATGCCCTGGTTGTTAATTCACAGTAAAGTGATGACATCAGAAGACAATTAATAATAATTCTAAGGTTGAATTATTATGTTTCGGACGTAAGCTTGTCATTTGTCATTGACAATTTCTTTTGAAAATATAATTGGCTAAATCGTAGAAAAGCGTGTGTAGGGTCAAATCGAGATCGTAATCTTTTTTCGATTAATCGTGCAGCTCTAACTGAAACCATAACAAAATAACATGCACAACAATGTTAACAACTTTATTAGCAACAAATAGTTGTTCATAAAAAGAGCAGTTTATAAAAAGTTCAAATACAACAGTCAAACGGAATTAAATTATTATAAACATCCATAACAGTTATGTGTGCGAGCAGAGACACGCACACAAATCAATTAAAATTTTCCATGCACAAAAGGACTTTGTTTTATCTGTGTGAAAAGAGACTATTTCCTTCACGGAGTATTTTGTCACTGCATTAGTACAGGTTTTCCAATGGACACTGCCCCGTTTGTACTTTGTTGTTTTCCTGAATGCCCCCATTATCATCGGCTGCATACTGGCGGTGGACTTAGATGTTGTTAGTCCTGCGTCGGGAGACGTTGAAACTGTTGCACTAAGTGAACTGAGGTCCATCCTCACAGCAGTTAGTTGATGGTAGTTTTGTTTATGCAACCTTAGGTCCGAGGTATTTCCATCTCTCGGGGTCACCTTTTTGTTGCACATTTTGCAAATTGTCTCGTCCAATTTACCACCTCTATGAAGTCAATCTAGGGTCACATATACTTGCTAAATAAAAGAAAGTTGTACAAATGATTAAATAAATTATTAAGCAAAATCTTATTTTTGAGAAAAAAAATTGCTAACAAAAATAAAGAACTGCAAAGGGAAAATTAAGTTTTGAAAAAAAAAAATTTTAATTTGTTAACAAAAAAAAATCAAGCAGTGCAAAAAAAAAAAAGAACTTTCAAAATTTTATGGTGGTTGACAAGAAAATTATGACGTTGGTTAAATGGACGCAGGTCCGGGCCTGCCATAAACACCCAAGTTCCCTTGACTCTGCCCCCTTGTCAAATCAGAGCCACAAAGTGAAACATTCAAAAATGTGAAGTGCAGAGTGAAAACAGCATCGCAAACTCACAGTTGACTAAAAAGCAAATCATAATGAGCTTTGCAATTCACTGGTTGGGTTTTGTAAAGGCAATGCTTTAAATTTTTTTTTTTTTTTTTTTTTGCAAATATACAGTTGAAGTCAGAATTATTGACCCCCATGAATTATTAGCCCACTGTTTATTTTTTCCCCAATTTCTGTTTAATAGAGACAAGATTTTTTCAACACATTTCTAAACGTAACAGTTTTAATAACTCATTTCTATTAACTGATTCATTTTATCTTTGCCATGATGACAGTATATAATATTTGACTAGATATTTTTTAAGACACTTCTATACAGCTTAAAGTGACATTTAAAGGCTTAACTAGGTTAATTAGGTTAACTAGGCTGGCTAGAGTAATTAGACAAGTTATTGTATAATGATGGTTTGTTCTGTAGACTATCAAAAAATATATAGCTTAAAGTGGCTCATAATTTTGACATTAAAATGATTTAAAAAAAATGTAAAACTACTTTTATTCTAGCTGAAATAAAACAAAAAAGACTTTCTCCAGAAAAAAAAATATTACCAGACATACTGTGAAAATTTCCTTGCTCTGTTAAACAACATTCATCATTTGGAAATTATTAAACAAAGAAAAAGAAATTCAACTGACTTCAACTATTGACTTCAAATACATATATAGTTGAAGTCAGTTCATATTCATATTCAGTCATATTCATAATAATCAGCATACAGTTTCCTTTTTTATGTAAGTATAGGCATTTGCTGGTATAAGTTTCTGATGGTATAATAGCCTTGGATAAATATACCATGGTTTGACAGTATCACGGTATTGTGATTACTGCTCTAAAATAAGTTCTTTTTAAATTGTCTGAGTAAAAAAAAACTTTTCCCCTATTAAACACAATATATTTTATTTTAGGAAACTTGTAATATTTTGGAACAATAAACATGTCAGGCAATTCAAAACAATCATTGAATTCTGCTTTCTTCATTACTTTCAAAAACACAGATTTATTTACAGCACATTTAAAAAAAAACATTAAAAAAAACTTAAAACCTTACATATACCTTAGGAACGGTATAACAGAAAATTGTGGCGGTTTAAAAACCTTGACTTTTTCAAACCGATGTAAAACTTAAAACCGGTTATCGTCCCATGCCTATTTATATAATACATACATACACATATATAGTTCATATATGACACATAGCAGAGGAGTAACATGTCTTACCAATTTGTATGACAGTTTATACTTAAATTACTTCTATATACTGAATAAAAATAAATAAATTAAACTAGAAAGTGTCTATTGGCTTGAATATGTGATTCTGTTCCAAATATTTCTATGGGCATAAACTGATAAATCTTATAACTGAATTAAAGAACTGATTTGTTTAACTGATTTATTTGAAGAAGAAGAAAGAAGGAAATTTGCAGAATAACTTAAATATGTGATTGTTTTCCGAATATTAATATGGATATAAACTGAAAATAAGTTAAATAAATGAATGTTTAACTGAAATATTTGAAAAAATTAAATAAAATAAATAAAAATAAATTTCAAAATCACTTTAGTATGTTTGAAATATTAGTATGAACACAAACAGAAAAATCTGATTAATAAAGAACAAGCTTACCAATTTCGATTTAGTGAATGGTTTTACCAATTACAAAAAAAAAATATATATATATGTGTGTGTGTGTGTGTGTGTGTGCGTGCGTGCGTGTGTGTGTGTGTGTGCGTGTGTGTGTGTATATGTATATATGTATATGTGATTATTTTCCAAATATTATGATATTTGAACGAGTGAAAAAACCTGGTAACTTAATGATCATTTATTTGATATTAGCCTATAGACAGACAGGCAAACAACATCCTCAATTTAATTAAAAAAAACTGACTTTCCACTGGGGCAGGTATTGAAGGAATTTCTGGGATGTATTGTTTTCATGATAATGAGTGTTTTGGTCACTTAAACGTTGTTATTTTGAGGTGAGAACACGCCACGAGGTGAAGACTGATTAAAACATGCCCGAAGAATTTCTCCACGAGCCTCCCACCCCTTCCTATGGCTGTTATTATTATGTTTCAGAAACTCTGTAGTGTCAACCTCTTGCAAACGTAACAAAGAAAGCACTTACAAAGCCTAACATCTCCTTAAATCCCATAATTATTCCAGGATACATTATGTACCTGAGCCCGGGTGTCTGATCTTCACCGAAGGGATTCCACATTCCTACAATCAGCTTACACCGACAGATCGCATGATTGCCTAATAACCAGGATCGGTAAGTAGAGCGCTTAGCACAAGATTGTTACACAGAGAAGAATGTATCCAGTTGACAGACTCTATTGTTCGACATATTCTGCTTATGCTCCTCTCAAATGGATTTTTTTAGTACAGATGTCAATAGGGTAAGAGAATTTTATTTCTCCTTGCAATTCACAGGAAGTTTCCCTTTCTAAACCCAGTCTTTCATTTGCTGTCTCCAGGCACCTAATACAAGATTATAGTCCCCCATAGTAACCCTGGCATCCCTCAACCAAGCCTCCTTTTGCCCCTCCTTGCCCCCAGACTCTAATCTCCACACTCCAGCATCACTTCAAAATTAAGCTGTGAGGGAGATGGGAGTCGCTTTAACCCTGCTTGGTCTAAAAGACTCTCAATACACTGTATTGGGGAAAAACTCACACTTTTTCCCTAGCAATATGTTTCGTTTGATGCACATCGTCAGTTTTTTTTTATTGTATTCTTCTGTGCCATTTCACCTTAGTAAGGGGAAAAAGGCAGGATTTCAAAGTGAACATGTAGGTATAAAGGAGTCCAGGTATGCCCCTTTTCATAAGATGTGAAATAAATCACTGGTGTCACCAGAATGTAAGTTTCAGCTTAAAATATCCCACAAATGATAGTTTGTTAAATTTGTCCTTATTTTGGTGTGCATAAAAACATGCTGTCCCTATAAATGCCAGTGTTGGGTAAGTTACTTTTAAAAAGTAATAGATTACAAATTACTGATAACTACTGGAAAATTGTAATCTGATACATTACTAATTACTTCATGTAAAAAGTCATCAGATTACTCATTACTTTGAAGCTACTTTTAAAACAATATGCGCTCCTAATATGTGTGCGCGCAAAAGATGCAATATGTGAATTGCCCCATAAGCAGCTATGCTTCTCTTCACATTCATGCCTTTGCTCCCAATCCTGCACAAAAATTTAAGTTGGGCCACTGTGTTTTTGGGCACCTGTTTCCTTCTTGGTGATGAGTATTGTCCGGTATAAGTTGCTGGTTGAATTAAAAGCAGTTGAAAGTTCCTTTAGATTGCATTTCATAGCAATATTTTTGTTTTTACGCTCAATTAAATGAAAGTAATATCTATATTTCCACTTGAAAAAGCAACCACTCTCGACAGCAACCATTTCAGCTTGCGTTCTCCTGGAATTTAAAATCGCATGCTTATTAACTGACGTTGCAGCAGAAAACGAAATTTAAAAGAAACATTTTTCTTCCAAAAACTATATTTGTAACATAAGTAACACAATTACATTGACTTTAGTAACTGCAATCAAATGACACAAATTTAAAATTTAACTCCTTACATTACTGCATTCCTCAAAAATGTAATTAGATTACAGTAACGTGTTAAGGCTCCTACACACCGGGACGCATTACGTTTTACCTTATTCAAACCCAAGCGATTTTCACTGGCGTCAAGCAGAAGAGTATGAAAAATCATTCTTTGACGTTAGATGGCGCTACACAACTTTAAGCTTCTGACACCCTCTTATAACACAGAAGAAGAGGAGGAGAGGAAGTTCACAAGCTTGTTGTTAAGGTTACTGGTGACTCAAACAAGCATGGATGGTTCAAACAGCAGCTCCAGCTCTAGCGATAAGGAAATGATGAAACGTTCATATCGCCTCTGGGCATCTTCTTCAATGTGCGCTCGCATTGCCAGTTTTGTGCTTGAGCACCTTGAAGTGCTGTTTACTGTAACTTCAGCAGCTCCGTGCACATGAACAAAAGTGCCGATATGATTGGTGGAGAAGGTTTTGACGCGGTGCGCGATCACATAGATGCCCTATATTTAGTCATGAGGCGTTAAACGTCGATGGAAAACGCGAGCAAAAAACGTCTCGGTGTGCATGGGCCTTTACTACGGAACAGGTTACAATGCAAATGAGCTGCTACTTTTCAGAAGAGTGCGGAGCCTATACATGCAATTCTGACACTCCAGAAACAACAAAACAAGTAAATATCACAGACACAATTTATGAAATTACCATGAAACAGTTTTTGTGGAGTACATTTATACATTTATATTCACTTCTTAATCTGCAATTGCCTCTCTGGCTATACCCATAGACTGTAAAATATATGGACGTAGTATCCGTGACGTCACCCATAGGTTTCTAAAGAGCGCAAAAGAAGCCACAAGTAGGCGCAGCCAACCGTCACCATTTTGTTTGCGCGTCATTACACCCACGGCAGGATACCAAACAAGGGCAAAGAGGCGGAGAGTGAGCGGAGCTACAGACACCTGCTGGCATTTAGCTTGGACCTGGTTTAGAAACACTTTACTTTGGGAGAAATGCTTAATACTTTATCACCTGTGACTCGTTTGTATTCTGACCACTTGTGCTTGGTTGTATACTATATCAAGAAAGTGTTTAGACTTTTAAAAACACAGCTGTAATACATTGAGCCACTAAACATTGTTCTTATGACGTTTTTCAACAGGAGGAAAACACGAATTACTTCCAAACACTTCAGATATAGTCTGTATTAGTTAATGTAAGACTATTGATGAAATCCAGCATAACACTGTATGACAACGCTTCAGATGACTGTTCTAAAGCCTACAGCTAATCAATCCGTCAGATTCTGGAGTGCATTACAGCTCTAAATATAAATATAAACGATAAATGATCTTAAATAAAACAAATACATGTATATAGATGGTATATAAGTATATAACTTTACTCACATGGGTAACAGAGGCCACGTGAATGGTTTGTGAGCACAATTAAGTTCACTCAGCATGCCATGCCATCTAATAATTGTAGAAAACAAGTCCAAAAGGCAGTTGACTGTATAAAGCCACATAAAACAACACAGAAATAAGATAAATATGCCGAGTTCAGTGGCTAATCTGCCGGATTCAGCTGAGGTGATGTGACGGCGACCAACGAGACCTAGCTGTCACTCAAGTGGCCACTCCCTTAATTATGCAAACGTAATATAACTTAATATAAAGGAAACGGATGAGTTATAAAAAAATTCACCCCCCTCACAGTTGTCATGAAGGGTAATATTAGCTGTATTAACCAAAATCTTTTTATGTACCAGGCTGTAAACACCTTTTTTCTGCTGTAAAGTTGGCCATTCTAACAGTGGGCTCAATTGAAATTTGCTCTGTTTTGGAGCCAGGAGCGGCCAGGACTAGCGGAATTTCGGATGAATTGCAGTTTTAGTTACTTCCATATTGGCTTCCTGAGGGAGAGCGGGAGGTTGCCGCTTGGTTGTACTAATCGATCAGACCAAAAAATAACAAAAAAAACAACAACAACAACAACAACAATTGAAGTATTTAAGGGTACTAAAGACAAAAGTGATAACAAATCAAGCAGAATACAGCCTACACTGTAAATAAAATACTGTAATTTAAACTATTTCAGCTATATTTTTATATATACAGTAGTGAGATCCTCTTCCAATGTCATTAGGGAAACAAAATATGAAGGGCAATCTATTTTTCCATACTTGCAGAGAAAGTCTTACCAAAATAAAGTTATTGGATTGGCACTGTAAATAAGGACTCAGCAATTAAACAAAAAAGGTGTGATTTTTATGAAATTTCCCCTTAAGACCCAAGTCACAGAGTCTGTACATGCTGTTCCCAAAATCTACAGTCAGCTTGCAGACTAATTAATAGTAATAATCCAGAAATGGTGGCACTGAGTAAGAATAATGAGCGGGTGCTGCTGTATTCTGAAGGGACATCCATATATAGACTCTCTTTCTGAAAGCAGTCAGTTCTTAACATGCGTGACGCCTGGGTATAGACTCTAATACACAAAGACAATTTTTCTAGATAATAGCCTATCACGCAGGATACAATTTAAATTAAAAAAATGCAATTTTCACCTTGAAATGAACAAATGATTACAATTTCTATACAAATTAAGGCATCCAGGCAGTGCCTCAGTGCACAACTCAGGCCATGAAACCTGACATAATTACCATGAAATACATTCTCAAATATTTGTATTTTGTCCATCGCTTTAAAACACGACAGCCTGCCTTCTTCTGATCTCACCTTCTAGGGCAAACACAGGGGAAAAAAAGGAGTGGAAATCAAGATGAAAAGCCCTTCAACAGGGAAGATAAAAATGTGTAAAAAAATGGGATGGGGGTAAAAAAAAAATAAAACAAACAGTAAATTGCTGCCGTTCAGCCTGACAGCCCCTGGAGTTATCTCTAAAAGCCAAATTATAGAGTCTTATCATGGGAATCATATCTAATGGTTATCTATACTCAGATGTTTCTCTCTCCCCCCTTCTCTGAACCCCCCTGTTCTTTGCCAGAGATTGCATTTATTTATGATTAGGAATATCTTTAGAAGAAAAGATGTTAACTTGCGCATTTGGTTTGAAAAGTTATGGTGAATTGCAAGTGGGGACAAAAGAACGAGGCATGTAATTCAGAGGTGAGCACAGCCTCTGAGGAAGATGAGAGAGATGCATGCCAATGACCAGGTGGCATCTATATGCAAATACAGGCTCAGGAAAATATACTTTTAGATGATCATGTGTAGAATCCTGAGGTTCTTATATTATGTTTATCAAAAATATGTATATAGTGTTCATAAACATTATATTATATTATATTATATTATATTATATTATATTATATTATATTATATTATATTATATTATATTATATTATATTATATTTTATTATATTTTATTATATTATATTAGGTCCCATTTTATATTAAGTGTCCTTAACTACTATGTACTTACATCAAAAAATAAATACAATGTACTTACTGTGTTTATAATGCATTTGAGAACACATGTGGTGCTTTTGAGTTGGGATAGAGGTTGGGTTATGGACAGGTTTGGTGGCATGGGTAGGTTTAAGGGGGGGTTAAGGTGTAAGGGATGGTCAACAGTGTATTTACAAATGTAACTACAAAAGTTATTTACGGATGTAATTACAAACATGTATTAAATCAAGCATAAGTACACAGTAAATACATGTATTTACAAAATAAGTACATTGTAACAAACTATTAATTCCTTTGTAAGTATTAGTTAAGGCCACTTAATACAAAGTGGGATAGATAGATAGACAGACAGACAGACAGACAGACAGACAGACAGACAGACAGACAGACAGACAGACAGACAGACAGACAGACAGACAGACAGATAGATAGATAGATAGATAGATAGATAGATAGATAGATAGATAGATAGATAGATATCACAATCTAACAATATCACAATCAAGTATAGAATTTTGAGATTCTGTAGGCTATTATATTATTTGAATATTTATATAATGTAGAGTACTGCATTGCAATGTAATATAGCCTAATATAATTCAATACATATGTAGTTCGATAAGCTCACACATAACAGTGACCACCCTGAACCACACAAATCGACACTGACGCTGTTTTCTAAGATAGCATTTCCTCTCCAAGCAAATTGAAACATATATTACAACACCACTTCACATTCAGCATCTGGCCTTGCTGACCTTTTCCCTGATAGCACTGCGTCTCTCACAACTCACAATATTGCCCAAGCAGACCAGCAGCCGTTCTCTGGTATGGAGGCTCTTATGATTTCTCTCTCTCTCTCCCTCAAATGTGAAAGTGTGCTTCATTCAGGCTCTTAACAATGCTAGCAGAGAACTTGTAAAGGCTTTTCCCTTTCCTTCTTCCTCCTCTATCTGTGTGCCTGAGAGGCGCACATCAGATTTCAACACTTGACCTCATAATGCTGAGGGTCAGCGCCACACCAGCAGCAATTTCACACACAAGATGAAAGGGAAATTAACATTGAAGTTGTCTGAGGCGGCAGCTCTGGGCTCTGGTAACCCCGGCACACTGTGAGCCACAAAGAGGCCGAGAGAAGGCCGAGGCTGCTGGAGGCTGGAGGAATGCAGACAGACGTCCTGCCGCTGGAGGCTTAAGCCCACGACCACCTCCACTCCTCCAGCAGAAGAAGGCCAAACAGACCACAGCGCCGCCGCACATCACAAAACAAGCCATTAGAAACAGGGCTCGGTGACCTTCACTTTCAGCCCAACACTGTTTTTGATGCTTTCCTGTGGGGATTCAATTTTATTTTAGCTGCTTTTGATGCCTGGATGGTGTAAAGAAAAGTGGATAATGTATTTTTTTTATAAATGTATGTTGTTCTTTAAAAATCCTTTTATGTTTGATGAAACCATCCAACCAACCATCATAATATGAAGAATGTGTACTTGTTTGATGATTTAAAACTTAATTACTTAATTTTTTAATAAAAATTTTCATCAGTTGATTATAATATTTAAATGACAAAACATACTTGTAAAAAACAGCAGTGGACAAATTATGTCTGGAAATACTTTAATGCTATTAATAACCCTAGAAGTTTAAGAAAGTATCAAAATATGGAGAACACTGAAATTTTGCAGTTAGTCCTCATATTTTGATGTAAATTAAATGCTAAATTGGTTATACTATTAAAATGAACATAATACAGAGAGAGCTTATTGCACCCTAAAACATGACAGACCCTATTTTGGGTATGGGTATTTAGGCTAATAAAATACAAAAGACTAGGGAATCAGGATGTTAAAATTTTATAAATGAAAAACTAATAATATGAAGAACATGTTCTTGTTTGGATTACAACTTAATTTTTATATAAAAACGTTCATTATTTGATTATGATATTTTAATGATAAAAAACATAACTGTAAAAAATCCTACAGCAGTGGACAAAAATTATGTCTGGAAATATTTTATTGATTTTAATAACCCTAAAAGTTTAAGAAATCAAAATATATGAAAATGAACATAGTACCCAGAGAGCTTATTGCGCCCTAAAACGTGACAGACCCGGCAATTTAGGTTATGGATATTTAGTCTAAAATGATGTTAAAATTTTATAAATGAAAAACTCACTTTTCAGAGATCAAGTTTTTGAGTCTCCTTTAAAACATTTTTCGTTGTGCTCTGTTGTTTAAGCAAGCATTGTGAGAAAATGAAGCGCGTTTTCATAAAGTGTTTGCGCTGTGAGAAAATGCAGCGCATTTTATAAATTAGTTTGCATTTTGGGAAAAAGCAGCACTTTTTTATGTTTATGCATTGTGAGGATTTGCAGCACGTGTGCTGTCAATCTAATATTTTTTTTTTTCTTAATTTGCTGGCGTTTTCTGTAATTGCATATGCTTTCTTAAAGTGCAGCATGTTAAGCTATCTCTGCCATCGTAACAAAAAAACATTTTAAACATTTTTTTTCAAGTAAAAACAACAAAACAAAAACAAAAACAATACTGTATGCACGCAAACAAGGCAAAGTAAAATAGCACAAAAAAAAGCTAAAAAAGCATATAAAGACAAAGTATACACTGACTGCTAAATAATCAGCTATTAATATTTTATTGAATGTCTCTTTTCTTAATTACATAGCTTCCTTTCTCCTGCAATCCTTGCAATATCACAAATTAAAGTCAAAGCACAAAGGTTTTCACTATCCAATAAATATGCATAAAAAGTAGCATAAATATGTTTAAAAAATAAGCAGAGATAACCGTGTTCCTCAGTTGTTGACAGTAATATTGCTGTTGATAATTAGGGCGTGACTGTGACTTGTTTACAAACAAAATCTACTTTAAAGGGCGACCTGTTTAAGCTTTCTGTATGAAATGCATCATTTTGGACATTTGTTTATTACCCGCTACAGCATTACGTTAATATAATGCAAATTTTTGACTATGAATCTTGTCACTGCATGCTGTATGTATTATATTGTAAGTTTATATGTCAACACAAATGTAAACAATTTTAGTTTTACTATATGCTAAATCGTCACTTGTTTGCACACTGGATTATCATTCATTATTAGTAATAGTTTATAGTCAATAATCAATTAATTCATCAGTCAATCTTTGTTTTATATTTAATTACGTAAAATAGCACAAATAAAATTAAATAGGAGTATATGTAATATGTTTCTGCAGTATTCTAATAAAACCATCTATACTTTTAGTCAAGTTCTTGATTTATACTTCCCTTTTGAGCACTAATGAATTCTTAAAATACCAGGAAAAGTATACTGGAAGCTTACCCAGCATTTGTACCATAACTAATTAACATGAACAACCCAGACAATTTATAATTTTGAACTGTAAAAATGCCTTCTTAAACTGAAGCAGTAAACATTTAATCATGTGTATACTACAATTAATGAAACAAACAAGAAGGAAAATTAATTTTATTTGCACATTTTAATGAGAATATTATTTTTCAAATATTCTGAGGACAAAAAAAAAACAACAACATCAAGAATGTCACATAAAAACAATTATTTCTTTTCTCTTTTCTATTCATATTATGCATGCAAATCTTTTTGGATTCTTGCACTGGAAGATGGATCAACTAAAAAGTTGATTACATTGTTAAAGTGTTACTAATCACATGTGCCTGCCACTGAGCACCTCTGAAAATGCAATGTGACACTGAGATGGGAAATCTATTCTTTTTTGTCAGTGTCTCTCTGCCTGTGTTAGCAGAGCTCAATGGTAATTTCCCTCACCTTAACCAACCCTCCCCCAAAAACAATTTACAGTTCTGTTGCCATTATGTCCTACCAAGACCAGTGCAGATTCAGTCACGACCTTCATATTATGGGGAAATTGGACTTTGCAAACTTGACACAAGAGGGGGGGGGTGGGGGGGGGGGCTGTCAAATTGCTTTTTTTTTTTTTTTTTTTGCTCGAAAAACCCAGCATTAGTTCTTCAAAAATCTTTTTCCTATAGGTGGAACTACAGTAATGCCGCAATCCACTCACAAAACCTGCATGCATGCTCAATCAAATCCTCCAAAGGCTCTTATGCTATCATCTGTATTTAAATAAATAAATATAATTTGCATTTCTAATCGGTTTTGTGCTCTTGTTGTGTCTGTATTAATCTGTGCATTCACAAAATTTGGACACAAAATGACGAATTA
The DNA here is from genome assembly GCF_052040795.2 of Danio rerio. Taxonomy (NCBI): domain Eukaryota; kingdom Metazoa; phylum Chordata; class Actinopteri; order Cypriniformes; family Danionidae; genus Danio; species Danio rerio. The sequence goes on from NC_141043.1 coordinate 24,020,894, forward strand.
ATGTCAGTTTCAAAGGTTTCACAATTACCTTTTTTTTCTTTTGATATTGTTTAAAATGTAAAACTCGAATACAGGAGCTTAAATATAGAGTAGAATACTTTAAATGATTTATTGAAATCATTTTAAAGCAAGGGCATCACGGTGGCGCAGTGGGTAGCAAGATCGCCTCACAGCAAGAAGGTCTCTGATTCAAACCTTGGCTGCGTCAGTTGGCATTTCTGTGTGGAGTTTTCATGTTCTCCCCTTGTTAGTGTGGGTTTCCTCCAGGTGCTCCGGTTTCCCCCACATTCCAAATACGTGGTGAATTGGGTAGGCTAAATTGTCTGTAGTGTTTGTGTGTGAATGAGAGTGTATGGATGTTTCTTAGTGATGGGTTGTGGAAGGGCATCCGCTGCGTAAAACATATGCTGGATAAGTTGCCGGTACATTCAGCCGTGGCGACCCCAGATTAATAAAGAGATTAAGCCAAAAAGAAAATAAATGAATGAATTTTGAAGCAAGATATTTACATTATTACATTTACTTTAAATACCCTCTAATAATGTGCAATTGTTTTGCTTTTTGGATTTGAATTTGATTCTTATAACTTATTTGGTAAGACTTAAGCAAGATGGTTGTATTAGTTAATGTTAGTTGATGAACAATTTATTTATTACAGTAGTTATTCATCTTTGTTATTGTTAGTTAACAGGCATGTATTTGTATTTTAATAATAGATGTAATAAACTGAGTAATAAATGCTGTAAAATTATTATTCATTTTTAGTAAATAAATAGACTTATATTAACTAATGGGACCTTATTGTAAAGTAAATAAATAGACTTATATTAACTAATGGGACCTTATTGTAAAGTGTGATCACTTATTTGTAACCTTATTATTATTATTATTATTATTATTATTATTATATAATGTTATGTAATTTTAATGAATAGATAAAATATTGCTAATTAATAATGATTGACAAGGATAAACAGCTGAGCAGTTAACATATATTTTTATATAATAAAGTGTTTATTAGTGCTGTGCGATCAATCGAAATTAAATCGCCCTCGTGATTTAAAACATTGCTATTAGCTTAATCACAAGAGGCTGCGATATGTATAATTTATTTTCAAATACATGACTGCTGTCTGTGTGACTGACTTACTAGCCAATTGAGTAAGCACACTTTCGTTCTGCCCAATCAGAACTTTTCAATCTACCTTTTATCAGCCATGTTAGTTTGCTGAGTGTTCTGTATTTTTTTATTATTATTTCTTTTGATAATAAGCTACATTATCTCATAAATTTTAGTTGAACTTGTTTACAGGTAAGGTTATTTTATTTGAGTCTACTGCTTGCTCTAGAGAAACATTAGTGTTTAATTTCTGATTATTTAAAAACAAATTTGAATAAATGTTTAAGTAATTTAATATCTTTTCAGTTCCTTTTTTAAACTAACACTTACTTAGCAGTAAGAAGCTACAATGCAGATTATTGAGCTGAAGCTTGAATACAAAATTAAATTGCAAATTAAATCTAAATCGCAATATCTGTCAAAAAAAATTACAATATTATTTCTAAAATTATATAATAGATATTTTCCCCTAATCACACAGCCCTAGTGTTTATGTATTATTTTTATTAATATTATTATTGTTATTTTTATAGGTGTTATTATTATAATATAATATAATATAATATAATATAATATAATATAATATAATATAATATAATATAATATTATTTAATATAATGACATTTAAAATATGAACATTTAGTATGTAAATCTTGATTCATCTAAATTACATTTTTACAATTTAATTTAGATTTTTACCAATAATATTTAAAATAAAACTAGCCTACGTTTGAGGTTTTTTTTCTAAATTATTATTTTTCTCTCAGTGTGTCTTACAGTATTTGCAATATGAATAAATCTAAAAGTGGCTGTAATTAATTTCCTAAATTGAAGCACTTCACCATTTTAAATCAGTTTTATTTCTTCTGCCACAAAAATGGACAAAAACACTATAGGAAACAAATGATGTCGGACATACGCATCTTGAAAAGTGTGAAATGAATGTTACGATTATCGTCTGAGAATCATGTTTTCATAACAGGATCCATTTACATTCTGAATCCCGTGACGCATATTGAAGCGGACGTTTGTGTTGTTTACAAACACATTGGTTGTGATATGCTTATAACATTGACCCAGCTGGGGCTCAAGAACTGTGTCAGTCGTCCCAGAATGTTTCAGTGTTTGCTTTTGTTTCGGCCCCTTCCGCACACTATAGCATTGTGTATCCTCCAGCATGTTGATTGTCGCTTCTCCAGCTTTCTAATTTAATCAGTAGTCCCATCGGGCTCCAGAAATGAATCGAGCATTTGTTTATCCGACATGTCTGTGCATTTGACTGATGTTCTGCCTTGTTTGTGTTATCCCAGAGCTGTGCCCACTTTGTTATTAATTGAGCTCTTTTTGGCCGTCGTTTTGCTCCTTCTAATTCCCTTTAAGGAAACAGGCTTCTTTTCAGATCTGAGGCACTGCGGGTCATTAATTATGACGGTAAAAAAAGGTGTTGTGCTGTGCCAGTAAAGCCTCTGCCAGTGCTAGGAATCTTTCTCTGTTGTCTTGTTTTTGCTTTTCATTCAGGCTGGAGGGACAGTATTGTTTATGTAACGCCAACAGGCTTCTTGGACACCAAGGCCAATGTCTTCAATAAGTGCAAGTGTGTTTTTCTTTTGTCGGAGGACAAGTTTGAATGAAAGAAAGAATAATTGCGATGAGGGGTCCCATACGCCGTGTAAAGCCTGCGGTCTTGAGAGATGATGAGTCTTAAGTATGGTTTTATTCTTTCCACGTTTCTTGCTGAGACACATTGTTGGGATGTTCTCACATGCTTTGACTGTGTAAATATTAGAAGAAGAATGGAGGCTTACATGTAATCTTAAGAATGTAAATTCTTATGAAGATGAATACTACTGAAGGCTGTCTTGTTTAGATTTTAAAGACATAATCTTCATTTTATTTGTAGATGCAGTTATGGACGATACTATTTATTGTTTTTATTCCTAGATCTATACAGTGTTGCCTATGTGGGACTTGGGAATGTTGCGATTGGCCCATAAATGTCAAGTACTTCAGAAAGTTCTCTTCTTATAAGGGTCATATTCTCTTTTTTAATTCAGGTAAAAATATTGAAACCTTTACAGTGCATCCGGAAAGTATTCATAACATTTCACCTTTTCCACATTTTTTTTCCAAAATGGATTAACGTCTTTTAATTCCTTAAAATTCTAAACACAATACCCCATAATGACAATGTGAAAAAAGAGTTTTTGAAATTGTTGCAAATTTATTAACAATAAAAAACCTGAAAATAAGTATTCACATAACTATTCACAGCCTTTGCTCAATACTTTGTTGATGCACCTTTGGAAGAAATTACAGCCTCAAGTGTTTTTGAATGTGATGCCACAAGCTTGGCATACTTGTCTTTGGGAATGTTTGCCCATTCCTCTTTGCAGTACCTCTCAAGCTCTATCAGGTTATATGGGAAGCGAAGGTGTACAGCCATTTTCAGATCTCTCCAGAGATGTTCAAGAGGATTTAGGTCTGGGCTCTGGCTGTGCCACTCAAGGACATTCACCGAGTTGTTGTGAAGCCACTTCATTGATATTTTGGCGGTGTGCTTTGGGTCATTGTCCTGCTGTAAGATGAACCATCACCCCAGTCTGAGGTCACTAGTACTCTGAAGCAGGTTTTCTTTCAGGATGTCTCTACACATTGCTGCACTCATCTTTCCCTCTATCCTGACTAGTTTCTGCTGCTGAAAAACATCCCCACAGCGTGATACTGCCATCACTATGCTTCACTGTAGGGATGGTACTAGACTGGTGATGACCAGTGCCTGGTTTTCTTTAAACGTAACGCCTGGCATTTACTTCGAAGAGTTAAATTTTAGTCTCATCAGACCAGAGAATTTTGTTTCTTATGGTCTGAGAGTCCATCAGATGCCTTTTTGCAAATTCCAGGTGGGGAGTGGCTTCCGCTTTACCATACAGGCCTGATTGGTGGATTGCTGCACAGATGGTTGTCCTTCTGTAAGGTTCTCCTCTCTCTACAGAAGAACGCTGGAGCTCAGACAGAGTAAGCATCAGGTTATTGATCTCCCTAACTAAGGCCTATCTCCCCCCATCATTCAGCTTAGTTGGACGGCCAGCACTAGGAAGAGTCCTGGTGGTTCCAAACATTTTCCACTTACGAATGATGGAGGCCACTGCAACCTTCTCCAGCCTTGTGCCTCGAGACAATCCTGTCTCAGAGGTCTACAGAAAATTCCTTTGTTTTCATGCTTGGTTTGTGCTTTGACATGCACTGTCAACCCTGGGACCTTATATAGACAGGTGTATGCCTTTTCAAATCATGTCCGATCAACTGAATTTACCACAGGTGAACTCCAATTAAACTGCTGAGACATCTCAAGAATGATCAGTGGAGACAGAATGTACCTGAGCTCTATTTAGGTCTTCACGGCAAAGGCTTTAAATACTTATGTACATGTGATTTTTCAGGTTTTTATTTTTAATAAATTTGCAACAATTTCAAAATATCTTTTTTCACATTGTCATCATGGGGTATTGTGTGTAGAATGTTGAGGAAATAAATGAACTTAATCCATTTTGGAATAAGGCTGTAACATAAAAAATGTAGAAAAGTAAAACGCTATGAATACTTACCGGATACACTGTATGTTTGTTTAATCAATATTTCTGATCACCAGGTTTGATCAATTGTGACTCACAGTACATTAAAAGAGCTGTAAGAATCACACTTTATAGCAAATGTGTGAAAGCTTGTTGTCCTCTTTAATCATACCTTAAATCTAAAAAACCCTCCTCTTCTACTATATAATACCCTATATCAGGTGACAGCCATTTTGTCATTCATCACTTATGCATACAGTACAATCCACTCTGATGTTGAGTTTACATCAATTGTACACCATTTCCCAAAATCTAACCCTCAAACTCAATTCCTGGAGGACCACAGCTCTTTACAGTTTTGCTCCAACCCTATTTAAACACAGCTGATCAAACTAATCAAGGTGTTTTAGACTAGTGCCTAGTGCTGCATCCCAATTCACATACTACACCCTAAAAGTATGTACTTTTTTTGAGAAGGAAAAATATACACTATTGAGTGTGTAACAGAAGAGTATGCAAGCTTTGGGACAAACTACCTCATTAACAGATCGTTATGTTGCTTAGTTATGTCACCTGTCAATCATCTTGACACATCATCCACATTTCTTTCATAAGCAATTATCTATCTCATTTGAGAAGCAGCAGCAGGTTAATCTGCCATTCGTGAGTCTTTTATCCAGAGAACTCTCCTCAGCTCTTTTGGTAATTATGCATTCAGAAATTAATGTCCGAGCATATCGTAATATGAGTTCACATTGTTGTTGCAGTTGAACTGTCATTTAAACAACTTTACCCAAGCCTCTCTACTTGACAGTTGGTCTCGCGCTTCTGCCATGTTTGTAGTTTGTTTAAACTTTTTACCTGAGTTTGTAGTTCCAATCAAATTCATGTCCAACATGCAATGTATTGTGGGCAATATTACTGGTTAGAGTATGGGCAATTTTACACTAAGCTTGGAAATAGTAAACCACCTGGGATACTCTTTTCAACATACTATGGTTCGAGACATACTAATTCAATTTTCGAATACTATTTAGGATAGATGGTATGCAAACTGGGACGCAGCGTAGTAGTCTTGAACACCTTGATTATTTGGATCAGCTATGTTTGATTAAATCTTGTTTTTTCTTTTTGCCTTACTAAAAACAGTTTGAAAACCCCACAAAAAATACTTGTCCCCTGTAATAAACATTTATTGTTCATCCTCCTCTCCTCCTTTTAAAAAATAGCATATAACATTTTGTTTATATCACAGCGTTCATTTCGCTGTGGCAACCATTGATAAATAAGGGACTAAGCCAAAGGAAAATTAATGAATGTAATTCTAATATGAAAAATAATATTCATGACCAATTTGACTTAGGTTGTAGCAGCAATATGTTGGGGCACGATGGTTCAGAGTCTGTAGAGCATTTAATTGGACAGAAAATTAAAGTATAGATTAATCAAAATCTTTATTTTATATGGATGGAAAAGTGTGACTGTAACTTTTGAAATCTTTTAAATCTGAATTTTGTTATGTTGTTGGTGCATACCAGTTTATAGATGACCATGCAGGTTATGATTTATACCTCCCCAGTGTGACCGTGCTACTTGCTCATGATTGTGTAGCGCTTTGGGTATATGGCCATGCACGATAAACGTGCTATATAAATACACATTACATTACATAACATTGTTTCCTTATATTTAAGCCCATGTGTTTCACTTCCTGTTTGTTTTTGTGTTTGATTTCTTCTATTCTGCCTTTGAGTTCATATTTTGTTTAATAATCGTTATTTATATACTACACGCATGTGGATCCACCCCATGCCTGTTTTATGGACCTACTGTTAACAATTATAACTGAGGTTTCTGTCTTATTTTATGTGATATAGTAAAAGATTTATGAACACGTTTATATTCTAATAAACAAATATACAAGAGTTATTAGTTCTGTTTGTTATTAAACTATTCAAAAAATGTTTGAAATTAACAGATACATTTTTTTTAATTCACACAGCATATTACAGATTGGCAGGTGTAGTGTTCATAGCTGATTTTTTTTGTTCATCTTGTTATGATGAAGTGCACTCAACTGCGCTTATTACAATTAAATGCACTCAACAAAGGTATCAGTAAATGAGTGAATGAGTTAGCTTTTTGTAAAGTACTTAAATAATTTCCACATGCACTTTTGTCCTATCTGAAGTGAAAGTCAGACTACATGAAGATAAGAAAAAATATATTTTTTATATTATATTTGTTTAATGTTGGCATCACACATTATTAAAATGATAATTTCCAGGTTTATATCTTTGTAAGGCCATGATCACAGCACGCAGAGAACAATTGACAGTTTATGTGTACTACATTTATTGTCTATTAATGCCCCTCTATGCTATCTTTGCCGTATTGACTTGTTATTATTATGAAAACATATTCAGAATATTTTATGGGCCTGTCCTTCACTTTCTGAGAATATGTTAATCCCTGAGACGGCAAATCAGCTGCCGTCTGTCTCCTGTGCTCGACACCTGTATTAAATCTATTATGCCCTCTAGAGTCTCATTGGGATGAAAATAAGAAATCCCCCTTCTCATTGTCCCTGCGTGCAGTCAGGGGAATAGTGAACGTCTACAACAGACCTGTGTTTGGGAAAAAGGGCAATTACAAATGAATTTAACATCTAGACGAGAGCGGGATTACAAGGCCTTATATCAGTTATAGAATTCTCTTGCCTCATTACAATCGCACACACGCAGGCGTTTGCTGCTGATCTGAGTATAGCGCAGAAGGGGGAGAACATTTTAATTTGAAGGATTAAACCAACTCTGATCAGCTTGATTGTACTTGATTCCGTCAAACGTTTCTGAACACATTTAGGTGATGGAGGTTTAGATTTTAAAAGCAACACTATGTAACATACTGTCATAATTTTAGAGACAATATTTTCAGGCAGAAAATGTAAATAGTGTTGCTTTAAGAATAAGGGGCTTAAACCCAGCTCTTTCAACCAATATTTACCCTCAAATCTTATTCATGTTACAATCTAATTGATGTGTGCTTAATTTGATAGTTTACAACTAGAGTTATTGAATCACTCCTGTTCTTTCTGCCAATATTATTTAGCCAGTAGGTGGAAACTATTGCTGTATCCTAAATTGCATCCTCATTCACTATTTCCTACATTAGTCCTCTAATAGAATCCATTTGAAGGAGTGAATAAAACAAGTAAATTTACTGAACCAGTTTAATACATTTTGTTTAATAAGTTTTTTAGACAGATTGAATTTTCAATTCATTTGTTAGACCCTATGATAGTTTTTTAACACTTAGTGAGCTGTCAAATTAGTAATGAAACAAAGACTTTTGATTCCTGTCATGAATAAAAAAATTTTGCAGTCTATGTAAATGTTTAGATGCCATCTTGTGGCAATTCTTTAGGCGCACAAACTCTCACAATGCATTGTGGGTTTTTTTTAGCTGTTGAGTAAACATGGGTTGTAGACTCGTTATGTCAATTAAACACAAGAAGTTCTCTTTTTTTGCACTCTTGTGGTCACATTTATTGATTGCTTTTGTCACTGAAGCTGTCTCATTTCAGAAAAGAAACCTTTTTTATGCCCGCCACTTTGGTGTAAAACATCAGCGATAATTGTGCATAATAATTGTCCTGGCAATCCCAAATCTGCTAATTGAGTATATGGATTTATGCAACCAGTAGAAAAGTATGTTCTATATAGTATGAATGTGAGTTCACTCAATAGATGGTGTTTGCTGTTTGTTTAAACTACGCATTTAAAATGGGCTGAAACAATAGAATTCTTGAGTTTTTTTTGTGACAGCTTAATTTTTTTTATGTTCAATCCACTTAACTTTGTAACAACTAATAAATGTACTTAATTCCTTCATGTTGTCCCAGCACAAATCTACTGTTTGGAAGCCAGCGTTTTCTACAGTGTAGTACAAATGAGCTTGGACGTACTACATCCGCCATTCATGATTATCATGTGACCTACCCTGCATCAGTTGTGTCGCTTTATTCACAGTCATGAATTCTCTCGTGTGGCATCATGGAATAGCATAGCGTCCATCAGATACATACTTCAGAATCTCACCAGAAGAAGTGGTTCATCCGGGTCCTTCCTGTTTTTTCAAATACTATGAATTCAGACATACTAGTTGGCTTGCATACTTGTTCCATACTATATAGTATGGAAGTACACTTCACGTCCACTTTATTAGGTACACCTGTCCAACTGCTCATCACCTGGAAGCAACTCATTTAGGCATGTAGACATGGTTAAGACTGTCTCCTGCAGTTCAAACTGAGCAGCAGACTTTAAACATGGCATGGTTGTTGATGCCAGACGGTCTGCTCTGAGTATTTCAGAAACTGCTGATGTCTTAAGATTTTCACACAAAACCATCTCTAGGGTTTACAGAGAATGGTCTAAAAGAGAGAAAATATTCAATGAGTGGCAGTTCTGTGGGCGTAAATGCCTTGTTGATGCCAGATGTCAGGGGAGAATGGTCACATTGGTTCGAGCTGATATAAAGGCAACAGTAACTCAAATAACCACTCGTTACAACAGAGGTATGTAGAAGGGCATCTCTGAATGCACAAAACTTCAAATGGACAAAACTTCTTTGAGGCGGATGGGTTACAGCAGCAGAAGACCACATTAGGTGTCCCTCCTGAACAGGAAACTGAGGCTACAGTTGGGACAGGCTCACCAAAACAGGACAATAGAAGATTGGAAAAATGTTGCCTGGTCTGATGAGCCTCAATTTCTGCTGCGACATTCATGAAGTAGGGTCAGAATTTGCTATCAACAACATGAAAGCATGGATCCCTCCTCCTTGAATCAATGGTTCCGGCTGCTGGTGGTGGTGTAATGGTGTAAGGGATATTTTCCTGGCACACTTTTGGCCCATTAGTAACAATTGAGCATCGTGTTAAGGCCATAGCCTACCTGAGCAACGTTGCTGACCATGTCCATCCCTTTATGACCACAGTGTACCCATCTTCTGATGGCTACTTCCAGCAAGATAACGCGATGTCATAAAGCACGAATCATCTCAGACTGGTTTCTTGAACATGTCAATGAGTTCACTGCACTCAAATGGCTTCCACAGTCACCAGAACTCAATCCAATAGAGCACCTTTGAGATGTGGTGGAACGGGAGATTCGTATCATGGATCTGCAGCCGACAAATCTGCAGCAATTGCGTGATGCTATTATCTCAATATAGACCAAAATTTCTGAGGAATATATCCAGTACCTTGTTGAATCTATGCCACAAAGAATTGAGGCTGCTCTGAAGTCAAATAGAAGTCCAACCTGTACTACTGTAGTAAGCTGTACCTAATAAAGTGGCCGGTGAGTGTATGTGGTTTCAGATGCAGCCCCAGTGGGCATGAGTCTTTACAAACATGACAAATAAAAAGACTAATCGCAAAAAGGAGTCCGCTTTTATTTTTGATTTATTATTTTTTTAAATGATGAATGTGACGTGAACCTGAAAGGGTGCAACCTTTTAAATCAGACACAACTGCTACTTCTTACGGGGAAATAAACAGACCAATTATTTAAACTATATGATCTTATTTCATCTATAGACCCTCCATAATCAGACAATGGACAAAAGAGACACCAAGTGTAGACAGGAGTGTCTCCATCTTCTAATTGTAATCCAATCAATCAAAATGCCCGAGAAAGTTCAAGTCTAACTTTACCTTGCTCTCTCTCTCATTTGTTTTTACAGTACATTCTTATGTGTCTGCAAAACACTGTAAGACAAGCGCACTGACAAAATGTGTCCAGCTGTATCAGCCATCAAACAAAGCGAGGTGGATCAAGATCACACTCAAAGCAGAACCTGCAATCAATCACATTTAAAGGTCAGTATAAATGTTGCTTTAAGCCTTTTGGTACCCCTTTTTCTCTCTCTCTCTCTCCACCCCTCTCACTGGCTCTTACTTAAAATTATGATCAGAGGCAAGTCCTCAGGTTTCAGGGCATCAGATATGAGCAATAGGGAAAGAGGGCATAGGAAAAGCAGGAGCAGGAGAGAAGAGAAACACTTTCCCAGGGTTTTGACAACTCGAACAGCTGAGGCTCCGTCCTCCCCCATCTTTTAGGCTCAGTGTGCCCACAGATGTGTGTGAGGGACGGGTGTGATGTTGTGCCAGAACGGGGAAAGTTGTGTAATGAGAAAAGTGGGGAGAAGCCTCATTCCTGCTTAATGTTTTTTTCTCCCACATGCATAAAGAGAGATTGGCTGAACAGCTGCGGCTCTCTTCTGTGTGCTGCTATATGGGCACTCCAACACACTCAGTTCTGCACTGATTCAGTGAGGGCAGCTTTTAATGGTAATGGTAATGAGTAGTGAATTTATGTGTGAGAAAATTTTTTTAGAATATATTTTTTTTAATAAAATATAGGGCTTCTGCACGTTTCACCAAGTCAAATCGAAGACTTTTAAAGACATTTTTAAAATGATCATGAATTAAATTTCAGATGTATAAGGTTTTTTTTTCTAATGGCCAGTGGAAAATATTTTTATTTGCCCCATTAAATTTCAAACATATTTTTAAACTCATACATATAAACAAATGTTATTATGAAAAAATAATTCAACCAAAATTGCTAAATAGAGTTAATAAATGTAACTTTTGTAAAAGATTTTTGGTTTTAGATGATGTTGATCGTACCAATTCAGTAGTTTTACATGGCCAAAAGGAAATTAGGAGCTGTTTAAAATTTAAGACCTACAACACTATATTTTAGTGAATTTAAGACTAAATGTCTAAATACCTAAAATGTTATTTTTAAAATTTAAGAGATATTAATTGTTTAAGACCCTGCTGAAACCCTGATAATAAAATATATGACATGTCAATTAAAGAGAAAACCAGTGTTCACACTGTCCCCTGGACCCTTTTATATATTTCTTTTATTATTTTTTAATATTATTATTACATTTTAATATTATCAAAAAAAAATTTTCATAAAACACCCAAACAGGCATAAATTAACCAGCAACCAAGACTCTTGCTAAATTTTGTAGGATATTTTTATTTTATTTTATTATTTTAAAATAAAATCTAGCAAAAAAAGAAATATTCTGTCTTGCAAATTTTTTTGCAAGCATTCTCTCAAGACCCATAATTAAAATAAATAAATAAATAAATAAATTCATTCATCCATCCATATTTCATTCATTAAGTTTCTTTTCGGCTTAGTCCTTTTAATAATCTGGCCTCGCCACAGCAGAATGAACCGCCAACTTATCCAGCATATGTTTTACGCAGCGGATTACTTCCAGCTGCGACCCATCCCATCCTCATACTCTATGGACAATTTAGCTTACCCAATTCACCTGTACCACATGCCTTTGAACTGTTGGGGAAACCAAAGCACCCAAAGGAAACCCACGGAAACGCAGAGTTAACATGCAAACTCCATACAGAAACGCCAACTGACCCAGGTGAGGCTCGAACCAGCGGCCTTCTTTCTGTGAGGCGACAGCACTACCTACTGCATCAAATATAAATATATATAAATATATATGTATAAATATATATATATATATATATATATATATATATATATATATATATATATATATATATATATATATATATATATATATATATATATGTATATATACATACACACACACACACACACACACACACACACACACACACACACACACACACACACACACACACACACACGTATATATATTTCATAAAACATCTAAAACAAGTGGTTATAATAATAAAAAATAACTGTAATAAAAAAAATAAGTAACAAACAAGTGAACATGCGGCTCTTCATCGCCATTTTTTTATTATATTAATAGTCTTTTTTTTATAAAACATCTAAGCAGGCATACATTAGCCAGCAACCAAGACTCTTGCTAAATTTTGTAGGACATATTTTTATTTTATTTTATAGCATTTATAATCTAGCAAAAACAAAGAAACGTCCTGTCTTTGATTTTTTTTCAAGTATTCTTCCATGACCCCATATGACCAAAAACAAAAAACAAGCAATAATAATAATTAGGTTTCTTTTTAGGTTTTAAGATATTTACGATCTTTATTTTAGACTAATTTGTTTTATATATTATTGTTAGTTTTATATATACATCATCATCATAAAACATCTAAAACGAGTGGTGGTGATAAAAAAAATAAATAAATAATAATAAAAATAATAAAAGTAAAAATTACAAACAAACAAGTGGACACGCGGCTCCTCATCACAATACCCAAGACCCATTTTCTCCTTCCTGATGACAGCCAACAAAATAACAGCAGGGTAAAGAAGCTATTCAATGAGTCATCCGTTGCTATCAATTTTGACTTAATGTAATTTCAGTTTGCCCAAAGCAGGCCATAAAACACAGAACTTTATCAAACCTTCAAACCCAAATAAATCCTTCTCTCCTTCTTTCCTAATATGGATAATAAGATTCATATGCTCAGTTTACATACAGTATCAGTCTGGCCCATGTGACTGCTGGCGGCTTGAATGCCTCGACTATTTAAAATGCATTTTGGGATGCATCATGAGAACAAACTTAACTTTATAGTGGCATCTGAAATGAACAGCATGGGACGTGGCAGGCTGTAGGGTGGTTTCCCACAAATGAGGCTTTATTATGAGTGAAATGCTGAGAGCAGATGTCAGCGGCACTCTTGGCTCTGCAACTGGAGGTGGGCAGAGAGAGTTGTGCTTGTCGGAGGACGAGGCCGCACAAAAGCCAACATCTGTTCCTATCAGCATCAGTGCTGCAGCTGGATGAGTGTGTGGTGATGATGATGTCATCAGAGAGCAGCTGCACCTAGATGAGAGAGAGTGATGCTGGTCAGGAAAGATGAGGTGGGCGGATTTGTCTTCACAATACCCCATATTGAAAATCTGAAAAAAAGATATTTAAAAATTTTTGCAAATTTATTAAAAATAAAAAACCTGGTAAATCACATGGTCATACTGTAAGTATTCATAGCCTTTGCCGTGAAGCTCTAAATTGAGCTCAGGTACATTCTGTTTCCACTGACCATTCTTGAGATCAGTGGAATTGAACTGGAGTTCACCTGTAGTAAATTCAGTTGATTGGAAAAGTCATACACCTGTCTATATAAGGTCCCAGGGTTGACAGTGCATGTCAAAGCACAAACCAATCATGAAGACAAAGGAATTGTCTGTAGACCTCCGAGACAAGATTGTCTCGAGGCACAAGGCTGGAGAAGGTTGCAGTGGCCTCCATCATTGGCAAGTGTAAGATGTTTGGAACCACCAGGACTCTTCCTAGAGCTGGCCAGCCATCTTAGCTGAATGATCCTGGGAGATAGGCCTTAGGGGTTACTCACACTATGCCATTCGTACCGTCCCCAGGCCGTTTCCCGGATCGTTTGAGAAGTGTGAGTTCGCTGAATTGGGCTCAAGCTCGGTTCACTTGGCCGGCCCTGGCCCGTTTAGAAGAGGTGTGCCTGAGCGCGGTTCACTTGGGCTTTGGCACGGTACGCTTGTGTGTGAGTGCAAAACGCTCCAAAGCCCAAAACTGAACGCGAGACGTGACTTTTAAGGGACTGTTTTATATGGATTTATTAATCATTCTTACTGTTCAGTGAACGCAAACTGCCGTAGTTTATTAAAGACGAGAACTCCTCACAGCACGACAGCTGCGTGGCTTCAGCAGACCTCCTCATTCCTGCAGCACGAGGGCTTTATGATTGTTTATGAGCACCAAAAGTGGCGGATCTGTTCGGCAAAATATCTGACTGCGTGTCCCCACATCCCTAAGGACTGTTTGGCTAAATATTTGACTGCATGTCACTGCATAGCAAACGACTGAAACAATATAAGATGAGAAATCTCCACTGTGCTGCTGAGTGAGAGAGCGCTTCTCTCTGAACAGCACAGCAGCGATGACGTAAGCTTGCCGAGGCCCGTTTGTGGTGTGAGTGCGGGCCGTCGGGGGAGACGGGAGGAGGGAAAAGCGTGCTTTGGCCCGGTTCCAGGCAACTGTACCGAGTGTGAGTACGGCCAAAGTCAGGGAGATCTATTACCTGATGGTCACTCTGTCTGAGCTCCAGCGTTCTTCTGTGGAGAGAGGAGAACCTTACAGAAGGACAACCATCTGTGCAGCAATCCACCAATCAGGCCTGTATGGTAGAGTGTCCAGACGTAATCCACTCCCGCCTGGAATTTGCCAAAAGGTATCTGAAGGACTCTCAGACCATAAGAAACAGAATTCTCTGGTCTGATGAGGCTAAAATTTTACTCTTTGGAGTGAATGCCAGGCATTACGTTTGGAGAAAACCAGGCACCGCTCATCACCAGGCTAGTACCATCACTACAGTGAAGCATGGTGGTAGCGTCATGCTGTGGGGATGTTTTACAGGAACAGGAACTGAAAGACTAGTCAGGATAGAGGGAAAGATGAATGTACAGAGACATCCTGAATGAAAACCTGCTTTAGAGTCTACATTTGATTTTTCTGTTTTTTTATTTTTAATAAATTTGCTACTATTTCAAAAAATTTTTTTTCACATTTTCATTATGGGGTACTGAGTGTAGAATTTTGAGGAAATAAATTAATTTAATCCATTTTGTAATAATGCTGTAACATAAAAAAATGTGGAATAAGTGAAGCACAATGAACACTTTCTGGATGCAATGTATAAATATATATATTTTCCTTGTAATGAATAAGTTGTATAGGCCCACTTAATATGTATAAAAAATGTATGTGTAAAAATTTAAATTAAGAAAATTCTGGTTATTACTGATGTATGATTAAAAAAACATGATATTAGTTTATTTAAAAGTAAATGTAATTTATTAAATGTATGTAACATATTTTAGCCTTTTTCCCAGAAATGGGTTGCGGCTGGAAGGGCATCCGCTGTGTAAAAACATGCTGGATAAGTTGGCGGTTCATTCCGCTGTGGCGATCCCAGATTAATAAAGGGACAAAGCCGACAAAAAAATTAATGAATGATATTTTAGCCTTTAAAATGAAGCCTTTTGCATGTAATGATTAGGGTGTGCACATTTCTAAATATATTGAATACAAGTTCCCTTGAAAAATACATAAAATCTATTTTTAAACATTAAGATGTTGCTAAAAAATATGTATACATCAAGTGTCAGCGTTCGAATGACAAAGCAGTGGATGTATTGACAAACATACAGTATTTTTTTTAAACCTTTCTTAGGTGGCCATGTGCTCATAATATTCTATAACATAACTAGTACATGAATGTGACAGTTTAAGTTAAAAACCACCTACTATTACACTATGAGGCTTTATCTTCAGCTTATGTTTTCATAGAGAAGATTTATGCATCTAAATGATCATCAAACTTGTTCCCATCAAAAAGCAAGAGCTTATTCAGGAAATTGAGAAATTCAATAAAGAGTGAGCTTTGCTTTAAACTTTAATCCTGCACTTGCAGAACAGGCCACAGATCTGTGTGATGTATTTGAGAGAAGATGTGACGTCTGATAGGAGCCACTGCGTTGTGAGCACTGAGAAGGGGCCCTCGGTTTGAGGGGGCTTCGTTATGGAGATTAGCTCACCGTCCATGCTAATATAAACCACGTAAACCAAACATCTCCCTTTCTGTGCCTGTGTGTATAGACCATACCGATCCACCTTAGGGACCCCAGCGGTGCTTTTTAATAAGTGGGGCATTACAAAGCAGCTTCCTGAGACTGCAAACTAGCCTGAGAGAGAGAGAGAGAGAGAGAGAGAGAGAGAGAGAGAGAGAGAGAGAGAGAGAGGTTTTACCGCAGTCGAACAGGAGGGATGAGACCCTCGCTGCAGCTACAGAGTAGAAACAAATCAATTTTGATGAATATTTTCAGAGATTTTTCCAGCCCAATCCCACAAATAAAGATTGTATGTATTGTCAGAAAAATGGATAATTTAGACAAATGAATAGTTAATTTTGTGTGAAAACATATGATGTAAACCTACTCCCTATTCGAGGATGAGCAAATTGTACTGAAATTTATGAATGAGATCGTACAAATATAAAACATGTCACTAAATCATAAAAAGTTATGAATTGCAGTGAGATTGTGTTGAATTTTTCAGTAATACAACCCTTCGCTTGTCTAGCATCAGTCATGAATATGGATAATCATGTGTGCATTCACACAATGTATCATCACACAGAGTCAGTGGCTGCATCTAAAATTGCATACTTCCCTACTATATAGTATGTTAAAATCAGGAAGCAAGCCAAGTAATTTATTGCATGTGAGCCAGTTTATTAAATTTGAGCCAACAAATTTATTATTAAGTATTATGTTTGAATTAGTATTTTAAAAAATATTCTAGGTCTTGGTTTTTCAGTGCAAGTAAATGGCTACTGGCATTTTGAGAGTCAATAAAATGTTTACACTGTAAATTGTAATAAGTTGACTATACTTAAAAAAATTAGGCAATAGGTTTCCTAAATTTTACCAAGTAGTGTATTAATTTAAAGTAAAACAGTTTGTATTTACAACTTCTTAATAATGTAACTTCAATACCATTAATTCAAAATAATTAGTTGTGTTAAGTTCTTATTGGTGTTTACACTATCAGGAAAATATAAGTAAGCTGAACTAAAACATTAAGTAAAGACAAAAACCAATACTTTACGTACCTACTCCTGGTGCCATTTATATTGAAGTTGATTTTTAGTAGCATGTTGGTGTTTTGTAACATCCAATTTTTACAACCTATGCTCATTCTGAAAACGTATCTCTATATAGATTTCTGGAGAGCGCAAAACACATCCCAGGGGGTATGCTTTTTGCAGTTTTTGTTTTCGGGAATCCACGAGAGGCCGCTGTGTACGGTTTTTGACTTATCAAATTTCTCTCATGAGTGCCATTTGCATCGGCTGTTCTCGTGTAAACTCACCAGAGGCTTTTGTTGACTGACTGTTTGACTGACTGACTGGCTGATCGACTGACCCACCCTCCTCCTTCCCTAAACCTAACCAATTTTATTAATTGACCCGCCTAACCACTCCCCTAAACCAAACCAACAATTTTTAAAAGCAATCCATAAAAAGAACAGCCCTCGTCTGATTTTTACTATATTTTACCACATTCTTACCCTGTTATTTATTTATTTTATATATTTTTTTGGATTCTGTTTTTGTCTTTCTTGCTTTCTGGAACCGTTGTTCACTGGACTCGAACCCCGTCGTTGTGGTCAACTCCTCTCTGCGTCTCAATTCCGCCAACGGAAATGGCAAGCTAATGGGACAAACTAGTTACAGCGGGAAAGCTGTCCATACGGAAGTAAGCTGGTAAGCGCGAAAAGGAATGGGATCATACCGCTCCTTAGCATTCGTTAAAAAATCAAATGCGGCCATATGTACCTCTGGCTACACAATTTGCGGTCCCCAGAAATGTATACAGGGCTAAGTTTACAGTATGAGCCTATGTTGAATTTTTAAGAGGTGGGTCGTTAGCCCTACGCTCAACCCCCAACGTGGAGGATCAGGACATACACACATAACCAGCAAAACAAAATTATTCCTTGTGAGGTCTTGAAGATTGAGGTCTTTTGAAGCGATTAATTTACTAGAAACTGAACATTATTTGCAATATTATTACCTTTCATCCACAGACAATCACATTGCAGTGGCAGAGCAAATACCACGACTGTCACTTCATACTTCTTACAAGTTGCACATCCTGTATATAACAGCCTTATATTTAATCAAAGGGAATGTGTTATCCAAGTATTAAAGGGATAGTTCCCAAAACTAAAAATTCTGTCATCATTTACTTCACATGTTCCTAAACGGTTTAATTTTCTTTCTTCTTTTGAACACTATATATTTTTAAGAACTCTGGAAGCATTGACTTCCATATTATTTGTTTTCCTCCTATAGAAGTTAACGGTTACATGTTTCTTAAAAATATCTTTTTTTTGTTTTCAACAGAATAAAGAATGTACCTTTTTCAGTAAGGAGGTTCAACCAAGTTTAAACTTGAACTCTGAGTTGATTTACCGAAGGATTAAAAACTCTTAAGTTTTAAGTTTCAGAACAGCGGATCTGAGTTAGGTCAATCAATCAACTTTGAGTAGACCAACTCAAAGTTAAGCGCGCACACCGTGACTATAAAAAGGCATTATCAATGGAGCGCAGATATTACGAGTGACCATGACAACATCTGAAAAAAGAGATCACCGTTTCTTTCTACAGCTGAACTTAATGTGCTTAAGCAAAGTTATAGCAAATATGAGCGTATATTTTAAAAAGCAACACCACTGCATCAGTAAAACAGAGACAGCGTGGGAAAACAGTTCAAGTTAATGCGCAATTTTACATTTAAAGTATTTAAATATTTATGTAACATTATTTAATAAGTAATGTGTGACATATGTTCCCACTTTTATACACGTTGATTAGTTTTAATAGATTTAAAAGTGCACTTGTGTGTCTGCCTTTTTTATTGATCAAGTGATAGAGGTTGATTTGACATTTAGAATGTAAGCAGAACTAAACAATAGCCATTAGCCTAAACCTGCCATTTTGAAACGGAAAACCCAGAGTTTCTCTCATGCAGGGTTAAAATACTCTGAGCTTTCACCTAACCTCCTTTTTGAAACGGGCCCGAATAAGTGATAAATTGTTTTGGGGTGAACTAGCCCTTTAATGGCACAGAAAGCACCATAGGATTGACCATGAGAGGTTTTTTTGGGAGGTTGTGATTTACGATTTCAAAGAGGAAGTGTGGATTCAGAATGTCTGGATAAACAGATCAGCTCTTTTTGAGTTGTAGCACTTGCTGCATCATGACTAAAGGAGACAGTTTCTTCAAATAAATCCACAAAATTAATTTTAAACAATGATTATGGGGCTTTTAGGGACACCTTGTGCCCTGTAAATGTGACCAAAAAAATCTGTCAATGTGTGAATGTGTGGACACCTGTGTGGATTTATTTATACTGTAAGTATGGACATTTTTGTGATATAATGCATACAGTTCAAGTTAGAATTATTAGCCCCCCTTTATTTATTTATTTATTTATTTATTTATTTATTTTTAAATATTTCCCAAATTTTGTTTAACAGAGCAAGGAAATTTTCACAGCATGTCTGATTATATCTTTTTTTGTTTTATTTTGGCTAGAATAGCAGTTTTTGATAAAAAAAATGATGATCAAATTTTTTAAGGTTTAATTTTTAATAAAAAAAATTCAATATTCTACAGAAAAAACCATCATTATACAATAATTGCCTAATTACCCTAACCTGCCCAGTTAACCTAATAAACCAAGTTAAGCCTTTAAATGTCACTTTAAGCTGTATAGAAGTGTCTTGAAAAATATCTAGTCAAATATTATTTACTGTCATCATGGCAAAGAAATTAAATCAGTTATTAGAAATGAGTTATTAAAACTATTATGATTAGAAATGTGTTGAAGAATTATTCTTTCCTTTAAAAAAAATTGGGGGGGGGGGGTGGTTGGGGGATAAACAGGCGGGCTAATAATTCAAGGGGGCTAATAATTCTGACTTCAGCTGTATGTTTTGATTAACCACACAATCTTTAAGGTCAGCTTTTCTTTGTCAAACATGTACTGTATCTGAACATACTCCACATAGTTTGTCTGGCTGGCCAATGATACACAATGGAAATCTCCCTTTAGCAAAATTTTTAGACTATTTTTGTCTGTAAACACCACAGCTGGCATCTATTTGTGTCCCACAATGATTTTAAATGACCTTGCTCACATGGCCTGTCTCTTCGAACTACAACTAAAAAAAATCGTCGTCTAACATTGAGGAGTCTGAAAACAAGTTGTTGTATCTATAATAGGACTAGTGCTTTGTGGCAGACGGCTCTTGCCTCAGGAGATATTTTCCCCTCGGACACTAGCTTCACAAAAGCAGCCAGTGTACTGCGGCAATTCCCTTCCTAATCTTTAGTATCCTCTTAACCCCCAACTCTCCTCACCCAAAACCTCCTTCATCTTTACCATCGATATAATAAGTCTACAGTGGCCATGATTTGGTGTCGTGTCCTGACCTCTGGCTCGCACGCAGCCGCAGTAAACACGCGTTGATAAGTAGAAGGATGCACTTCTGCACCGGATTTGTCTAATAAAGATAGACAAGCAGCTTGTCGATGGCTTGTGACGCCTCGTCTTCAAAGCCGCGTTGGGTAAAATGCGCAGGTTTTTGGTCTCCACTGTGTGCCACTTATTGAAGGCTGGAAGAATTAAAGGAGGTTATAGGCTATTCTCATGGCACAAATTATTTCAACCAAAATTTACTGTGCGGTTTGACCAAACACCTGTTTGAAGCGCAGCTGTTTATACCAGTTAATCTGACATTGTAAATTTCCTGTGATCAAACAGTAACATATTTTACACGTGGAAAATGTGCACCACACACATATTTTGTGAATGTCAAAAGAGTCAAAGTGGCCAGCGGACGGTTTGTGGACTGTGGTGAATGTAGCGGATTAGAAAGACGTTTTATAGTTTGGAAATTGTATGAACTGAATGCTGTAGGTTTTGTCCTGAACTACAGAGAGCAGATTTTTGTTTGAAGGATGGACCGTTCGATCCCAAGATGATCATATTCCCTGTATAACGTGTATTTTTGAAGCTTATTGATAATGATGCCCTCTGTTGACGTAATGTTGTAGTGCAACTCATTTCCTCGATTAGTAAAACACTGTTAATACTGAACTTGTAAATAGCTTTTAAACAATCAAAAAAATCTTTTAACAGCTTAAACGTATAATAAATGAACTAAAAAGGATCAACATTTAATTGAACTGAGCTGAGAACTGACATTTGTCTTGCAGGTGCTTCATTTATTCATTCATTTTCTTTTCGGCTAGTCCCTTAATTATTCAGGGGTCGCCACAGTGGAATGAACCGCCAACTTATCTAGCATGTGTTTTACACAGTGGATGCCCTTCCAGCTGCAACCCATCATTGGGAAACATACACACTCATTCACACCCACTCATACACTACGGCCAATTTAGCTTATTCAATTCACATATATCCCATGTCTTTGGACTGTAGGGGAAACCGGAGCACCCGGAGAAAACCCACGTGAACACGGGGAGAACATGCAAACTCCACATAGAAATGCCAACTGACTCTGCCGGGGCTCGAACTAGCGACCTTTTTGCTGTGAGGCGACATCGCTACCTACTGCGCCACCATGCTGCCCGCACGTGCTTTAAGTGATCATATTTTTATACAATATTGATATTTGCATTCTAAATAATTAAAAATGTCTTGTTAAAAAGGGGTCAGACCTAGTTATTTGAAGGGTAACAGTGTGAAGATTTAAAATAACAGGTAATTTTTTATTTTGAGGTTGCACTGTGATCCCTTTGGCTTTTAATATTTCACCAAATAACTCTTGTTCTGTATATGCCTAATAAGATTTTTTTGCCATTTAAACTGCTGTTAGTTTAACTGATATATTTTTAAGTGTCTTCTGTAGCTTGATGTGGCTATTTTAAATTTCATAAGGGACCTTTTACAGCATCGATAATGTAGATTTTGATTCAGTAACAACAAAACATAAGTGAATATAGCGCTATTCTGCCTAGCCTGCATGATTTTATATTCACATTGATTCTTGTTTAAACAATGACAGCTCCCTTTATTGTTTACCATGCTACTTTGAATATTCTGTCTGAAATAGCATGTAAGTATGGCTTAGTAATAAGTATAAGGTGTGGCTTTGGACAGCAGAGGAGGGTTTCAGAGTGTGCACCTTTAAGTTAATGTTGCTTCTAACTGTCTCTCCTGTCCTCAGAAGGCAAAATAATTTGAAAGTTATACCAAAATCCTTATTTTATAGTAATATAGTTTTAATATCAATACCAAAAGAAAGCTTCATCATATTGATCAGTACTGCAGTATCAATGTGCCCATCCCTAATGTAGTGTTTCTTTAAAAAGTTACATCGCCAACTACTGCAGCACTTTCAGTCATTTTCATCTTCATGTCTCATGAATCATTTTGCTAGTGTGTAAACTAAAAACTATCAAAGACCAAACTTTTCAACTTGTAGTACATTGTTGTCAATCAATATAACCTCAGTATAATTTAGTTCTAATCCTATAGCTTCTTTCCGCAGTTACATTTATAGACTTGGCATAACCATGTAATTAAATCACTGAGAGAGAAACTGGAAGAAGAATCTCCATGTACTGCACAAACCTGAGATGGCAGCTAAATCCCACTGTCCTTCCTTTACCATACCACAATGCACATGTGGTGTCTAGATGCCGACACGCTCCGCTCCGCACTCTGTGTGTGTGAGGACGAACACCCGGATCAACTGACCCGCATTAGAAAAGTTCAGCCAGTCTCTCCAGCTGTGATGCACGGACAGTGACTGGATGTCTTCATTGGTCAATTGGCTGAAACATCAATTTTCACCCTTTTAAGAGGGACAAATAGCCATTCAAAATTAAAACAAACTGAATCAGTGTGAAGCGTCTACTTTCAGAGGCCTTTCCAACAACAAAAGTCATGGTATATTAACAAAGAGACCAGCTATTTCTGATTTTATATATATATATATATATATATATATATATATATATATATATATATATATATATATATATATATATATATATATATATTTATTTATTTATTTATTTATACCCGTGATTAACACTTGAAAAAGTGGAAAAGTTCACATTTATAGACATAAGAAGATATTCTGAAGAATGTTGAAAATTTGGCTTTTATTGACGAGATTATCTTTTTTGTGTGTGTGTGTGTGTGTGTGTGTTCAGCTGAACAAAAAAAAGTTTTTCGAATCACTTGAGGGTGAGTAAATGGTGAATGCATCTTCATTTTTGGGTGAACTGTTCTTTAACATGTGTAGGTTGCATATACAATATCCAAACTGCAAATAGCATTTTCTGGATCATCCCACTGACATCCATCTTTATGCGTGATGCAAGCCGCTGGGCAGCCGAAGAGCAAACGATGAATGTTTGCACCCAGATCAACGTGATGATGAGTGACTCACTGAAAACACACATTTGACACACTTGACTTGTCTAATGTTGTGTCGAATTTGAAAAAGAGGCAAGAGAAGAAAGTAAGAAAACATCTTACCCATTCCTCAACTCTTGTCCTCTCCCAGTATGGAAAAACCTGTTTCTCTGTGAACTTCTTTTCAATATAATTGATGTTCAGTGAAAGGAGGCTTTTTTATAAAAAAAAGAAAGAGAGGCATGGATTGATTTCTTGTATCTTTGCTATTTCAAAGAGAACTGTGAGAATTTAATTCAATTTAGCGCTGGTAAAACTATTTGTAGCCATAAGTGAAGATTTTTATAAACTAATTTTGAGAGGATCATGTGCTTATGATTGACCAAAGCTGGTCCTGCATTAGCAACATGGGATTCATCAATCGCATGATTCCTAACTCACTGTAAATAATCAGACTTTCTAACCTAAGTTATCTTCGTCTTGAAGATCACCACCCCCCACCCCTACTCCTCTTTCTTTTTCCTTGACAGTGCGGCATGGCGGTCCAGTGGGTAGCACTGTTGCCTCACAGCAAGAATGTCATTGGTTCAAATCTTTACTTGGCCAGTAGACATTTCTGTGTGGAGTTTACATGTTCTCCCTGTGCTCACGTGGGTTTACCCCTGGTTCTATGGTTTCCTCCCACAGTCCAAAGACATGCAACATAGATAAACTGACCAAACCAATCATGAACAACACATGTACAGCATTTATTAATCATAATTGAACATTTACTAATGCATTATTAACATTCAGTCCATGCTTGTTAACATTAGTTAATGCACCATGAGTAAACATGAACTAACAATGAGCTACTGTATTTTCATTTACTAACGTTAACTAACATGAACAAATACAGTAGTAAATGTATTGTTCATTATTTGTTCATGTTAGTAAATGCATTAATTAACATTAACTAATGAACCTTGTTTTAAAGTGTGACCGATGAATGTAATGTATTTTTTAATTATTGCCATGTCAGCAACCAAGGCTATTTTCATAGCAAGAACATTTCAATAATAAATAAACAATTAAGAACAACAAACAAATGAATACACAAGTTAAATAAGATTTTTAGTATTAATACATGGTAAGAATTGTAAAATCGTTTCTGGTGTCACTTTGCTTAAAATGTCCTTAAGAGAGTTCATTTTATAAAAAAGTCTTTTGGAATTATAAAAGGAGGACAGTCCAGTAAACTGTGTTTTGCATCATTCATGAGTCCTTAATCAGCAATTCCTAATTGCCATTAGCCGTAAATAAGCATGGGAGTTTTTGAGACCTGCCTAAGCTCAAACTCCCCTCTTGCCTTACAAATGGAAGGGAGCCCTGGGCTCGTGGATCTTTTGAGCTCTCTCCCGGGACAGCATGCCAAGCACGCTTTCATATCGTTAGCATGAGGAATATGCTAACTACACCTGTAAATTACATGCACTGTTTAATCATTTTGATGATCAGAGGATTCAGTTTTGATTTCAAGAGCAGTCTGGATGATTAAAGTTTACACAGTAGTGTTTTTTAAAACAATATATTATGAAATAATGGTACATGTTTTAGTGTAAGTATAATTTGCAGTTTATTTTGCTGTGGTTGACCCCTGATAAAAAAGAAGAAGAAGGGAATAAACCAAAGGAAAATTAGTGAGTAAGAAATAATAGTAACTTGAAAATTAATTTTTAAATCAAATACGTAATCAAAATTTCAATATTTAGAAAGATAAAATGTAAATATCTTAGAAGTTGCTCTTAAAAACCCATATTGAACAACCTACGGTAATATTAAATATATTTGATATTGTATTTTAATATAATAGATTTTGTGACTCAAAATTCTCACAGAAAAAAATTTTATCTAAAAAAGTTACCTTATATTGGATGAAAAATGGCAGATTGCTTAACATCACATTATATGTCATTTGGCTGTAAAGTACTGTCAAATATATGTTTGTGCAAAGAAAACCCATACATACTGTACCATGTTACTTATGGTGAAAAAATAAGCATTACACATCACATATGATTTTGTTTCTTTTGTTTTTATTGTAAGTATATTAAGGGATTTCATGTCACATTTTTGTTATTCATATGACCAACTGAATATATCACATTAGTTTTAAGTGCATTACCCTGATAGTGTTTTTTCTCTGTGTAAATGAAAAATGCGAATACACCAACATGACCTTCTGTAACACCAGAAATACTGTATATTTTTATCATGACGTTCCGCCAACCACAGCTGTTTTTAACAATCCACAGAATTTTACTTGTTAGATTTTAAACGTAGAACGTGAGAGGACAATGGTAAACATCTGTGTGTTTACCTTACTGTGATATGCGTGAATGATCACATACTAATGTTTTTATCTCTTTTAACATGCACGTTTAAACTACTGTATGTATAGCAACTCTTCTCAGACTGGCTAATGAGGTGTTACAAACATGTAAACCAAGCCAAGTATTAACAGAAAAATCTCTGTTCTCCATTACCATTGCTATGTGAATCCACAGCACCATGACCGACAGTCCAAATGCTAACATGTTGGCAGAGTATAAAAGTCAGGGAAAGAGTACGAACAAGAAAGACGGAGAGAGGGGGGAGAAACATTATACCATGATGTTTTGGGTGTAAATCTTCCGTGTGTAAGGGGATTTTGAGGTTTTCAGAGGAAGCTATGGTAAATCGATGGAGTCCATATGTTAACGGTGGTCAGGGTCTTCTGTAAGTGACATTACGCATTGCAAAACCAGAGCCAGCTATAGCAGATGAAGGCAAATGCAGTCTGTGCGGAAGCTACCATGTGAAACGGGGGGAGAGATTGCTATCCGTCATGCCATGGCAGCACAGTTGTACATAAATATCACTCTTTAGTCTCTAAGACTGTAGTAATAGACTACAGTCACACTGTCAGTGTTTACTCTTGGCTACTTTGGATATATTTTGAATTTA
The DNA here is from genome assembly GCF_052040795.2 of Danio rerio. Taxonomy (NCBI): domain Eukaryota; kingdom Metazoa; phylum Chordata; class Actinopteri; order Cypriniformes; family Danionidae; genus Danio; species Danio rerio. The sequence continues at coordinate 24,047,585 of NC_141043.1, forward strand.
CTTGTAGGAGTAAATCTTGAAATACCCTGTTCAGACAGCTGCTTAAAGGCACAATATGTAATTTTTGCCATTAGAGAATGCATATTCAGAACAAACAAGGCATAATCTGATGACATTGTGACAAGTATGGAATTATGGGTGTCTTCATTACATCCTCTTGCAGAAATCATGTTCATGAATGAGCTAAAGTAACTTATTTCTGTGGTAATATGAAGCAGAGTAAGGATGAAAACCATCGAAGCAAAACAAGACCGTATAAGCAATTGCTGATGAGAGATGAGGGGGATGTGGCACGAAAGCAGCTGAGCTTTTATTATGTCACAGTCATATAATCAAAAGTCATAATCATAAAAACATGTGCTTTGCACTTTATGTCAAACCATATAGACATATTATCAATGATGTCACCCATATGTTTCTTAAGATCACAAATGAAGTGGGTGTGGCCAACCGTCACTTTTTGTTTTTTTTTTGCACATCATCGCTCCAACCGGGGGTAACCAAATAAAGGCAAAGATGTGGAGAGATTGCGCAGAGCTACAGACAGCTGCTAGCATTTTGATTAGACTGGCTTTTCTTTGGGAGAAACGTTTAATACTTCGTTACCTGAGACTCATTTGTGTTCTGACCACATGTGCTCTGTTGTACACTATATCAATAAAGTGTTTAGTCTTTTAAAAACACTGTTTTAACACATTGATCCACCAAATATTGTTCTTATGATGTTTTTCTATAGGGGGAAAACGCTTAAACACTTAAATATAGACTGTGTTAGCAAATGCAAGCCTATTTATGAAATCCAGGCATAACACTGTGCCACAACACTTCAGATGACTGTTTATGGCCTACAGCTAATCAATCTGTCAGATTCTAGAGTGCATTACAGGTCTAAAGAAAATGATCAATGATAATTTATTTTAAATAAAACAAATACATTTATAGATATGATAGATAAGTACATAATTTTACTTACCTGGGAAATGGAGGCAACTTGAATGGTTTGTGAGCACAATTAAGAGCACACAGCATGCCATATCATCCGATAATTGTAAGAAATAATCCTATTGATTGACTGTGTAAAGCCACATAAAACAAAACAAAAATACGATATATATGCCGAGTTCAGCGGCTAATCAGCCGGATTCAGCTGAGGCGAAGTGATGCGACCGGCAAGACCTCGCTGTCACTCAAGTGACCCCGCCCTTAATTATGCAGACTTAATAAACTTAATAGAAATCAAAGTTATAAAAAAATCACCCCACTCAAAGTTGTCATAAAGTGTAATTTTAGCTATATGAACCAAAATCTTTCTTTGTACCAGGCTGTGAACACCTTTTTGTCTGCAGTAAAATTGGCCATTTTAACAGTGGGGTCAATAGGAATTTGCTCTATTATAGAGCCAGGACTAGCAGAATTTCGATGAATTGCAGTTTCAGTTACATCCGTATTTGCTTCATGAGGAAGAGCGGGAGATCAAACATGTAAAACATGCACATTTATTTTTTATTTATCTTTAAAAAGAATGAATATACGGTGGCCGATACAGCTCAAACTTACTGCAACTTAAAGTGTTGTAGGTCACATAAAAACAATGAAAAAGATGTAATTAATTACTCACCCTCATGTCTTTCCAAACCCCTGAAAATGTCTTCAGAAGGCAAATTAAGATATTTTAGATGAAATGTTCTCCATAGAGAGCAAGCTTTCTGACTTGTTCAAAGTCAAGAAAAATACCCAAACATATTCCCAAAAAAGACTTATCCGACTTCTGTCTATTCTTATCACTGTTAAAATATCTGGCAGATGTTTAAGGTCATCAAACCAGAAAATGCTAGTCATTCCCAGATCGAAGTTGAAAAAAAGGAGATTGATCTTTCTTATTAGTAGGTCCTAAAATGTGGAACAGGCTGCCTAGACTACACCTCGTAGAAAGAGCTTTTCAATTGGGAGAAAATTGATCCTATTGTACCTATCTGGTGTCTTGTTATTTATTGTTGATGTTGTGTGGTATGTTAAATGTATTCTATGTTGTTTTTTATATAGTGCTGTCTGTTTTTGATAATTTATTTTTAGGTTTGTACAGCACACTGGTCAACAACTGTTGTTTTATAGTGCTTTATAAATAAATAAATAAAATAAACTAAGACCATATGCATTCAATGGTTCAATCAGAATATTATCAAGCTACACTGTGAAAAATATCCAGAATTTTCCATATTTTGTGATTCATGTTTTTATTTTTCCTGCTTTGTTTATGGTTTTGAATTGCATTATGAGATCTATCTTTCTTCCAACAACTTTTAACCTTTGAACGTTTAAAATTCTGACTTTTAAAAGTTACTTTTACTAACATTTGTACTAATTAACATTTGTAATAATTTAAAGTGATATATTGTCTCAGTTGGTGTTCAGAGGGTCTGCAGGGTCACCCTAAATAATTACACCACTTAATAAAAAGTATTAAAGGTTGATAAATCAATTATGAGAAAATTAAGGTTCTTAATGTTATTAAAAAGTATTGATTGCGTTTTTACGAAGTCTTAAGATTTGTTCAAGCCTTGTCCAAAATGTTTGACTCCAAAAAAGCGTAAATATATTTATTTTCCTCCTAATATTAACAATGTCATGATTGATCCACGCCATTTGTTCAGGCCGAGGCGTGTCCAGCCAAGCTCCTCCGTCCGGGTGATGTCACGTAATTTGTGACGCGGACGCGAACGCGGGAAGGTGATGTGATGCTCTCCACATGTAGCAAAACCATAGAGTGAAATAGATGGCAAAATGGGAAAATATGAGTTTGCATACTCCTGGTTAGAGAAATACAAGTTTCAACACCGAAAACAACCATGTAATTTATTATTTCAAGCTTTGTTTCTACCGAGCTTATCTGAGTTCTGTTGTATGGTTGTGCTACATCAATTTATTTAACTGCAACTGGTTATTATGTTAAAGATTTGATACTAATTAGAACTTGAAGTGGCGATGAAGTCTTAAAATATTCTAAGAAAGTCTTAAAAAGGTCTTAAAAAGGTATTGAAATTACCTTTAGGATTCTTGCATATAGCCTGGTGTTGTATATTGTGGTATAAAAACCTTGTAATAAACTGCCTGTACATTTTCTTTTATTTTACAGATTTAATATTCTATATATATATTTTTTTATACATTGTATTACTTTAAACTACTAAAAGCAGCCACAGTTGCATGAACACATGCAATATACAGTAATGAGAAGAAATTGTTAAATAACTTCATCGTTTGCATTTTCAATAACAATTTTAATTTTGTGCTCTATCATCTACCCTAAAGTAGCTTCAGTTTATGCAATCACTTCTAATTGGTGTGAGCAGGAAACAACTGTATTAACCTATTTGCATTTCTGATACTGTTTACTTCACGACATACAACAAAACACTTTTCTAAGGTATTGTTGTTAAATTTGTAAATTTAGCTTGGACTTGATGCCTCATGCTGTGATCCCATTGTATTTTGTAGATTATATCTACAAGCTACAGTCATCTGCAGACATCTGTAAACAATAAATACATAAATAAATAAAAATGTAGGCTAAAGGTTTTTTCCTTTAGTTTGTTCAAAGTCTTATTACTTGTTCCAGTAAGCATTACCATGACTCTATTTAGGAACAAACCTCAGAGTCACCTTTCAAAAAAGACCAAAACCATGCATGAACTCCAAACGGTTCAAGAACAGCGTGCAGTTCACTTTGGTAACCGTCCATTTCAGGACAGTTTTACAGAAATGTTAAGGGGTTAACTGTCGCGAGGACAAGAATGCAAAAGACAATGGTGACAATACAGTAGATGCCTTTGGCCAGTATGAACAACCACCCTGACCTACTTGTACTTATACTATCACCATGATAGACACTCATCATTATCAAGGTTATTGTTTTAGACTGCAGCTTTGCCCCTTTTCTGTTTCTTCATTTCTCTGAGCCGGGATTTTCCCAAAGTTTTTCTCCCCTTTTGTCAATTGGTGGATTTTCTGGCTTGCTTGGTTTAGATCGGTGGAGCTGTTCTTCAGTAAATTGTCCTTCAACAGTGACAACTGTATTAAACTGAATTGAATCAGTTTAATCTACAGAACCTAGAACTACACTAGCATTCTACCTGTCTGGTGAATAAGTGAAATATTGTTATGCACTGTAAATAAAATGCAGTGTTACACATAATTCCTAATTGTTCCAACACAAATGAATTAAGTTAACCTTTTTTATATAAATTTAAGTAGATTGAACATATAACAATTAAGTTGACCCAAAAACATTAGGAATTGTGTTGGTTCAACTCATAGTACATAAGTAGTCGAACAAGCTGCAAAAGTAAAAAAAAAATTGATTAGCTTTTATTTGTTTTTGACTTTTTTCATCTGCTACAGGGGTTTCCAAACTTTTCAGCTCACGCCCTCCAAAATAACAATTCTAGTGAATTGCAACCCACACCATCCTTAGAGGTGGTTATAGACATTGCACACAACGGTGCACACACACCAGTAAGAACTATATAAATGAGCTTTTTGACAACACAAAAAACGTGCTACAGTCTAACAACCATATCTTTTTTTATAGTCATCATTCATTTGTTTAATTTAATAGTAACCTCACCTAAAGAGACTGGTGGGCAATGTTTACAGCAGAAGTCTATTCTTGGTTTGTTTTGGAGACCACCACTTGGAGAACATCCTCTATGTTCAGTCTTGACCTTTATTTTAAATGTACATGAATGCCGTAAAGGTGCCAAAGTTTAATATTGTGCCTTAAAATCAATCTGCTTCAACTAACATTGTGTCATTACTCTTGTGTAATAACCCCAGGCGTCCCAATCCAATGGAAAAAGAATTGACAGGTTGGTGACTTTTTATTTACATGTTCTTTTTATGTAACTATTAAATATTATTTATATCTACTGCAGGTTATGGATAAAATATGGTCATTCTAATAGTTTAATAACAAAATATGATATTTTTATAAAACGCCAAGCAAATCCGACCCCCAGGAGGTCCCAACCCACACTTTGGGAACCACTGATCTATTACACTATATACAAAATAATTTAATAAACAAAAAAGTCATGACAATACGTTTTTACTTCAACTTATTTGAGTAAGTTAATCAGGTTTCAACAATTTTTTTTTTCAGTTAAACTTTAATTTATAGTTGCATTTGAGCATTTTGGAATCCTTTCAGCTGATCGCCGGGTCTGGCGTGAGCACTTTTAGCTTAGCGTGCTTCTGCCAGACCCAAAGATCAGCTGAATGTATTCAAAATGGTATACTTTTTAAGGGGACTTTGCAAAAAGTGGAGTGTTCATTTTAAGTCAGATTAATTTATACAAGTTGAAATGACTAAACTGGTTCAACTTTAAAAATTGAAGTAAAAAACTTTTTTGTAGAGTGTATGTAAAATGGCTTTGACACAATCTACACGGTGTAATGCACTAAAAGTAATATGACTTGACTTAATGACTCAATGACAAGGTAAAAGCCTGAAAAGGCTTTTCTGTGTAAATTGGCCTCCTTTTCTATATGAATTATCACAACCTCACAATCAGGTTCACCAGTAAACATTTTTTGTTTTTAAAAGATGACCAATAGGTGTCTAATAGATAAAAAAAATTTATTGGCTTTTATTTGTTTTTGACTTTTTTCATCTGCTACAGGGGTTTCCAGTAAACATTTTTTGTTTTTAAAAGATGACCAATAGGTGTCTAATAGATATCTAAACATAGTCATCTTGGCTAAAACAAGACTAAATTTGGGCCGTCAGTGAAAAGCTAATAGACGTCTAGGAATAGGCCAAAACTAGTCATCAAATAAGCAAAAATGAATGACTTTAGGCGAGGCCGTGGCACAGTAGGTAGTGCTGTCGCCTCACAGCAAGAAGGTTGCTGGGTCACTGGTTCGAACCTCGGCTCAGTTGGCATGTTCTCCCTGCCTTTGCATGGGTTTCCTCTGGGTGCTCCGGTTTCCCCCACAGTCCAAAGACATGTGGTACAGGTTAATTGGGTAGGCTAAATTGTCTGTAGTGTATGAGTGTGTGTGTGTGGATGTTTCCCAGAGATGGGTTGTGGCTGGAAGGGCATCCGCTGCGTAAAAACTTGCTGGATAAGTGGGCGGTTCATTCCGCTGTGGCGACCCCGGATTAATAAAGGGACTAAGCAGACAAGAAAATGAAAGAGTGATGAATGACTACACAAATAAAGTCTTTCTATTTGACGACTAGTCTAGTTTTGGGTTATTCTTTGATGTCTATTAGATTTTCACAAACAGTCCAAGTTTAGCCTTATTTTAGCCAAGCTGTGTACGTTTAAATTTCTATTATACCTCTATTAAAGACAAAATTGTTTGCTGGGTCACCTCAGTGGTATGAGGTTGTGTCCCACTTGATACATAGAGAAGCGGTGAATTTCCCTCTCCCAATACCAACTAAATAGCCTGTAAATCTAATCATGGGCTTATCCTACCCTCCTCAATGGCTCCTCTTGTTTCCCACATTGGAGAGGATCGCGCTATGCAACATTTCATCACCATCGCCTCATAAAGACATCAGTCTCCTCCATGATGGCGGGCAGAAGCAGCGCGAGCAGTGAAGCTGTGAGTCATTGCTTATAATCCCAGTGTCTTTATTACAGCGCATGGCAACATTTCCTTCAGCCGGATCAGTTGTCTTTTTCCGGTGGGTGTTGTAATGGAGGCCGAGGGCTGCTGTAGCCGAAGGTGTTGATTTGACGTTAGGTGTGAGTGATACAAGGCATGTGGGGCTGGTCTGAGGACAGAGGGGAGAAACCCCAAAAGCTCTGCAGGCATACATGTCATGCATATTGTAGCTAAGACATGTTGAAAGCATAATAAAAACACCCTGTTATGTGGAGCCACACAGCGGTTCACACTGCCGCAATGACAATTGTGCAGTTTAAGTTCATTTAGATGCTTTGTGCGTGGTACATTTATGAAAGATGGTGACGCAGTAGGTAGTGCTGTCGCCTCACAGCAAGAAGGTTGCTGGTTTGAGCCTCGACTGGGTCTGTTGGCATTCCTGTGTGGAGTTTCCTCCAGGTGCTCCGGTTTCCCCCACAGTCCAGTCTTTCATCTTAGTCTATGATTTATCAGATGTCGCCACAGCGGTATGAACCGCCGACTATTCCGGCATATGTTTAATGCAGCAGATGGCCTTCCAGCCACAACCCATACACACTCTCATTCACACACTTATACACTATAAGTGTTGGGGGTAACTCATTACAACTAACGTGAGTTACGTAATAATATTAAGTAACGAGTGAAATAACGAATTACTTTTCAAAATTGAGTAATAATATTTGAGTTGCTTTTTAGTTAAATTATTTAGCTTTTAAAACAGGCAAAAAAAAAGATGGCAGAGCCTTACATTTCTGTGATATAAATATTTCTTTATTTTGAACACATAGAAGAAAAGGAAAAGAGGATGACCTGAATGGACAGTGATTGCACTTTTAAAAAAAAGTAAAGGAAAAAAAAAAGTTCTGAAAGAACTTAGGTCAGAAGTTTTTCTAGGACCAGGTCAGAAAATGTAATGTAAAAGTAACGTAATGCATTTGAGTTACCATAAAAAGTAACTATATAAAAGCGCAACTACTTTTTTGGGGGAGTAATTCCATATTGTAATGCATTACTTTCTAAGGTAAGTTCCCCCAACACTACGCCAATTTTACTTTATTCAATTCACATATAGTGTATGTCTTTAGATAGTGGGGGAATCCTGAGGACCAAGATCCAGCGACCAGCGACCTTCTTGTTGTGAGTCCTAACCACTGAGCCACCATGCCGCCTCATTTGAAACATTGTTACAATATTAATTTGAAATCTATTTAGTAGTAGTTTAGTAGTTTAATAGTATGTATTAAGTGTAATATGATGATGTTTATGAAATAACTGGTTAGGTTGATTTCTCTAAACCATAAAATAAATTTTTGTTAAAATTTAGCATTACTTATCACTATAATGGTCACATTTTGTTTTAAAGAGTAATGAATACTATCTAGATTTCTATCTAGTACACAGTTTTTTAAATCATGTTTAATACATCTTTGTTTATTTTGAACACTCTCAAAAATACAAATTCGGTCACTGGGGTATCTTTTCAAAGGGTACATTTTTTGTTTCTAATATGTCTTTAAAGGTACATATTAATACCTAAAAAGTACAGTTTTGCATCTTACAGTACCTTTAGTAAACATTAAAAGTATAAGTGTACCCTAAAGGTACTAATTTCGACCTGTACTGTTCTGTAAAAAAGCCGTAATTTTACAACTTAAAAAACATGAAATGAGACTTCCGGTATGCCTCGTGGAGACTAACGTTAGACGCAGGTGGAAGTCACTCCGTGAACATTCGTGTATTTTTTCTATTAATCTCAGTTATCTTTGTCTTAAATCTATAAAGTGAGCAACGCTGCATCATATCTATTCGCAAATATGCCAAAACCGGGAAAATCAGGACGAAATATCGCTGAAATGTTGGCTGAAAGAGGAGGCGAGCAGGCCGCTAACGCCTCGCCGAGGGAGGATGAGCTAACACCTGCTTCTCTGAAGGAGATAATTACGACTACCATTCGCACGGAAGTGTCATCATTACGAACTGAATTCTTATCCGAGCTCCGTTCTGCCGTGTCCACTCTGCAATCAACCCTCTCACTACAAGCTCAGAAGATTGTGGACATTGAAACCGCACTTAATGACTCAGACGGCCGCTTGACAGCGATTGAGGCACTGTGCAACGCACTGAAAAAAGAAAACGGCTCCCTTAAACTCAAAGTGGATGATTTAGAGAACCGCTCGCGGAGGCAAAATCTGAGGATCATTGGAATACCTGAGGGATTAGAGGGTCAAAGTCCGGTTACGTTCATGATATCACTTTTTATTGAACTTTTCGGAGACAGTGCCTTTGAGAGACCACTACAAATTGACCGCGCTCATCGCACCGGCCAAAAAACACACCCGAACGCATATCCTAGGCATATGCTCGTCCGTCTCCACCACTATCAAACCAAAGAACTCATTCTGAAACTAAGTCGTGAACGAGGCTCTTTGGAATTCAACGGTGCGACGATTCGCATTTTCCCGGACATGTCTGCTGAAGTGGCGAGGCAGCGAGCCGAGTTCAAAGATGTGAAAGCTTCATTTCGCATCGCTGGCGTAACCTATGGCATGCTGCATCCTGCTAAACTACGCGTCGATTACAAGGGACAGCGACATTTCTTCCAAACCCCACAGGCTGCGATGGAATTCTTCACTGCTAACATCAAGAATGCAGCGAATCAGGTTTGATCGACGTAACAGTTAAATGGTCCGAATCAAGAACTGAAGTAAAATTAAGAACTGAACTGACATCTTTGCAAAACGAGTGAAGCCTCAAAATAAATAAAATATGCAATACCATAGCATATTTACCCAGTTTCTGTGCTTTAAAAATACTTTACTTTTTATAGTCGTATGTGATTTTAAGTCAGATACATGTATGCGTTGTCTACTGTTTATTGAATCATTTCTATATACATAAATCCGTTCACGGAGCGCTGCCGAAATGACAGCCAAAGTTGAAAGTTGAAACTGTTTACTGGTTTCTTATTCACCTGACTGTAATGTTCTTTTCAGTTAGGTTTGTTATGGATGCTACATTCCGTGACAGTTCTGGTCACGTGGGGGGGACACGGGTTCTTTTTATGTTTTTTTGTTTGTTTTTGGTTCCTTTAGATTTCGTTATGTCTGCTCATTTTGTTTATGCTCTCCATTCAAACACTCTTGACTACTTGAGAAATATCAAGTTATTGTTTAACATTAATGTCAAATGATACCTACCAAGATAGACGGGGCAGGGTTAATATAATTAGTTGGAACGTTAAAGGCTTAAATAATAAAGTGAAGAGTGTGAGGGTTTTTTCTAAGCTAAACAAATTAAAGCCCAATATATGTTTTTTACAGGAAACCCACCTTAAAATCTCGTGCCAAAAAAGCCTGCAGAGGTCATGGGTGGGACAGGTTTTCCATTCAGGCTTTAATAATAAAGCAAGAGGCACTGCCATTTTAATTAATAAGAATACACAGTTCAAACCTTCCAATATTATTTCAGATCCCAACGGCAGATACGTGATTGTGCCAGGCATCCTCTATAATAGTCAAGTTACTTTAGTAAGCGTTTACGCACCTAATTGGGATAACCCAGATTTCTTTACTACACTCTTCTCTAAACTCCCGGACCTGAATCTTTATCAACTGATTATGGGAGGTGACTTTAATTGCATTCTAAACACAGTTCTTGATAGATCATCCCCCAAATCAACCCTTCAATCTCAGTCTTCTAAAACAATTAATTCTTTTTTAGAATTGTGTGGAATAACTGATATTTGGCGTTTCCTAAATCCTACTTCTAAAGTTTTTTCCTTTTTTTCTCCTGTGCACCATACTTATACACGTATTGATTATTTTTTCATTGACAGTAAACTTATTTCTCGAGTGAACTCCTCCTCATATGACACTATAACTGTTTCAGATCATGCTCCAGTAATTCTTGAACTGGTCCTTCCTGGAAGCTATTCATTTTGTACTTGGAGAATGAATGCTTTACTTTTATCTAAGAGCCATTTTGTTGAGTTTTTTTCAGAAAAGATCTCTACATTTCTTGAAATCAATTCAACGGATGGGATTTCTTCATCTTTACTTTGGGAAACACTTAAAGCATATTTACGTGGAGAAATAATATCTCACTCAGCTTATAAAAAAGGAATATAAAAAAGGAGTGTAATAAGAAACTTTTTAAACTTTCTGATCAAATTGGTAAATTGGACCAAATTTATGCACAACACCCAAGCACATCACTATTTAATGAAAGAATCTTTTTACAATCTGAATATAACCAACTTTCTACTGCCCAAGCTGAGCAGCTTTTGCTCAAATCACGACACCTTTTTTATGAGTTTGGTGATAAACCAGGTAAAACACTTGCACTGCAACTCAGGCTTAAAACAGCAAAAAACTTTATCACCCAAATTCAAACCCAAGAAGGCATTATTGTTTCAGACCCTCAAGAAATTAATAATACATTTAAATCTTTTTACTCTTCATTGTACCAGTCAGACTCCCTTAAAGACCCTAACATTATTAGTAGATTTTTTGACAATCTTAATATTCCTCAAATAAGTAGTGAATTAAAAGCAAAAATGGATGAACCTATCAGCTTAGATGAAATTTCAAAATCTATTGCACAAATGCAAAGCGGAAAATCTCCGGGGCCTGACGGATTTCCCACAGAGTTTTTTAAAAAGTTTTCCGCTCAGATTTCACCTTTGCTTCTCTCTGTTTTTGAAGACTCTTTAAATAATGGTAATCTCCCTTCTTCTTTGCGCCAGGCATCAATCTCTCTTCTTTTAAAACCTGATAAAAATCCATTGGAGTGTGGGTCCTACCGTCCTATCTCTCTTCTTAATGTAGATGTAAAAATCTTGGCTAAGATTCTTGCTCTTAGATTAGAAACTGTTATCCAAGATATCATACACCCTGACCAAACCGGCTTTATTAAGAACAGACAGGCCTTTTTTAACCTGAGGAGGTTGATGAACATAATTTACACCTCATCTGACTCCTCTGTGCCTGAGGCCTTAGTCTTACTCGACGCGGAGAAAGCTTTCGACCGCGTCGAGTGGGACTATCTATTCTACACATTAAAAAAATTTGGGTTTGGTGACAAATTTGTTTCTTGGGTAAGACTCCTATACTCTTCTCCCTTGGCGTCTGTGAAAACAAACAGCAATAGTTCGGATTATTTTCCTCTTCACCGTGGCACCAGACAAGGTTGCCCACTTTCCCCTATTTTATTTGCTTTAGCTATAGAGCCTCTTGCAATTTGCTTTCGCAATAATCCTGAGATTGCTGGTATTTTCAGGGCCGGAAAAGAACAGAAAATTTCTCTTTATGCTGATGATGTGGTATTGTATATTTCAGACCCAGAAACTCGTCTCCCGTATGTTCTGGAACTTTTGAGACAGTTCAGCGACGTCTCTGGTTATAAGTTAAATCTGCATAAGAGTGAGTTTTTTCTTATAAATCCTGCTCCAAGATCCTTTCCAGTGTCAATATTGCCATTTAAATTAGCCTCAGAAAATTTTCGATATTTGGGAATAACAATAATACGAAAATATACTGATCTTTTTAAACATAATTTTGTTGCAATATTAGAGAAAACAAAACAAGATCTAGCTAAATGGAAAACTCTCCCACTTTCTCTTGTAGGCAGAATAAACACAATAAAAATGAATATTCTCCCTAAATTTCTTTTCCTCTTTCAAAGTATTCCAATTTTCATACGAAAGTCATTTTTTAAGTCCTTGGATCAAGTAATTTCGGATTTTATTTGGAACGGTGGCCCAATAAGAATACAGAAATCATTTCTTCAACAACCCAAAAAGTTAGGTGGTTTTACACTTCCTTATTTCTTAGTCTACTATTGGGCGACTAACATCCACAGTATTTTATATTGGAGCCAGTCACACTACGGACTCTGCCACTGGGTCCCAGAATGGGTTGAAATGGAATGCGATTCTTGCACCCAAGTGTCTTTGCATGCGTTACTATGCTCTTCATTACCATTAAAGACATCAAACTATTCCTCTAACCCTATAGTACTTAATAGTCTTCGAATTTGGTCACAATTTAGAAAACATTTTGGCTTTCAAACAATGTCTAGTCTGTCTCCCATATATAAAAACCCTTCTTTCCTGCCCTCTATCTCAGACCAATCTTTTGCATCATGGTTTAGAAAAGGCATTGTAAGCATTAATGACCTTTTTTGTGATGATACATTTGTTACATTTTCTTATTTATCAGAAAAATTTAACCTTCCCAAAACTCATTTTTTTCGATATCTTCAGACACGTGAATTTATACGAAATACTTTTTCCCATTTTCCCCTTGCACCTCCCAAACAAGAAATCGATCAGGTTTTAGATACAAAAATTTGTAAAGGTGCAGTCTCTAAAATTTATAAAACAATTTTTTCATTTATTAGACAGTTAGATTCCTCATCCTTTTTAAAAATAAAGCAGAGCTGGGAATCAGATCTCAATCATGTTTTCACAGACGAGGAATGGTCCAAGGCTCTGTCTCGTGTACAAACCTCTTCTATTTGTGCTCGTCATTCCCTTATACAATTCAAATTATTGCATAGAGTGTATTGGACTAAGGCAAAAATATCTAAAATTAACCCTGGTTTTGATCCAACTTGTGATCGGTGTCGACAAGCTCCAGCCACTCTTCTTCATACTTTCTGGCTTTGTCCAGCGCTAAGCACTTTTTGGGCATCAATTTTTAAATCAATTTCTGAATGCTTTCTTTTAGATATTGAGCCATGCCCCCTAGTAGCATTATTTGGACTTAACCCTACAAATGTTTCTTTGTCATCTACACAATCAAATGCACTTGCTTTTTGTTTAATAATTGCTAAAAGGCTTATAACACTAAACTGGAAAAATCCTTCCCCACCCAGTTACATACATTGGATGCATGATCTGATGCAGTCTATGCAAATAGAAAAGATTAGATATACAGTTTGCGGTAATACTGAAAAATTTGACACTATCTGGCAACCATTCCTCTTACACTTTAAAAATAAAAATAATAAATAAATAAACATGTATATATGTATGTGTATTTGTATGCAAGTATATAGCTGACTTATCTTCCCTACCCCTGGCTTGGTTATGAGTGGAGAGTGTGTTTTTTTTTTATTTATTTATTTTATTTTTTGTTTTTATATATATATTTTATTATTATTTTATTTTCTACTGCTGTACCCTTTGAGTATTTGTATTTATATATTCTCGGCACTGTTGTTGTTGTTGTTGTTGTTTTTTGTTTTGTTTTTTTTCCTTAATGCATGAATATGTAACTATATTTTATTCAGAGAGAAAGAAAACGTGAGCAAAATTGTACTCTACCACCACATTGGATCAGTTGATGTCTAATGATTCTGTGTATCTGATGCTGTGACTCTCTGACATATTTCAATAAAAACAGAGTTAAACTAAAAAAAAAAAAAAAAAAACATGAAATAGTGGCTGCTTAATTACAGAAATGTACTGTAAAATATCAGAGGTTGAATTACAGAAATATACCAGAAATTTAAATTGAAGGAAATTTCTGTAATTTTTTGTTCGATATTTTACGGTAAATTTATGTAATTTAACAGCATTAATTCATTTTTATTTTTATTTTTTCAGTAGGCCAGCTACCATAAAATTACAGATTTTTATTTTTTTTTAACAGAAATTACAGAGACTGTACCTTTTGACAGATTTTGTACCTTTATTTCTTACAGTGAAGTGTTTATTCTTATAAGTGAGTATTCTGAATACAAAAAAGAAGATTACCAACTCCAGAAAAACTGACTTTCAAAAAGATGCAAACTTTTAAGGGACGCTGCACAATACAATGTATTGTTCGTTTCTGCTGTGTAGGCGAAGTCAGATTCATTGAGAACAAATCTGAATTGATCATAAAAAAGATGTTTTTATTTGCAGGCGGCAAAAGAATAGCTCAGAGTAATTAGTTTACAAAAGGCTTTTTGTTCCTTCCCTCTTTGCGTCTGGAGCGGCTTTCCCCTGCTTTACTACAACAAAGAGGGCTAGAAAAGAAAGTTGGGTGTTTAGGAAGCTGCTGTGCTGTGGCTGATTTAAGTTTCGGCATTTTGCAGATGGCACTGCGGGTGTATTTGCATTGTTAGTGTTTCTGAATCTAATCCCCCATTCTTATGAGGTTACCTGGTTTACAAGCAAGTTTAATAAGGGTTCCCTCACTGTGATCATACGCACACCATAAGCTTCTTTTGTGAGAAATCAAATCAAATAAATAAATAAAAAGGCCTGTGTAAGGGGAAATAGCTGCGGTGAGACCCTAAAGCCTGGCTGCATATTTTGGTAATCACATACAGTGGCTGGTGGATTTGCACACACTCACAGAAATAGGCTGGTTCAAGCAACCCAAATCTTTAATCCGTTGTTTTAATGAATGCGTTTAAGGAACCACAGTGATGAAATGTATCCGTGACATATAATGCAAACTGTGCCTGCTTATTAAATGGACTGGCATACAACATAATTTTGTGAATAATGGACATTTGTGACTTGAATTTACCTTGATTTATTTGCACTCTTACTGTATATGGATCTAGGTGCATATTTTTTAATGGATGATTTATTGTTTATTTTAGATAGATACACATTCCTGTTCATGAATTGCTTTAATGCCAAATAAAGAAATGTGAATTAAGACTAACATTTAAAAAATATGTTATTATTTAGCTTTGAAAATATAATTTATTTAAAGATTTTCTTTTTAAAACACTTTTGAAGTAACCATTTGTTCAAAGCACCTCACTTTAAAATAAGCAAATGCCGCCATCTAGTGGAAAGCTGAAATATTGCAAGACTCTTCAGCTGTGGACAATATCTGGTCTGTTGCCCACCACATTCATTATGATAGTTAGACTATAAATACTTCTTCTTAGCCATCATCATTTTAGCATTTGTCCTACCAGGACATGTGAATGCCACTTACTAGGACCTGTACTGTGTAGTCTTCTGCTGCCTTTAGCATGTTTTTAGCATACCTGCTTGGTCATGTAGGAAATTGCATTTGAGATCCTGATGAGAATATGGCGAGTAGAACATGTAGGATTACTTTGGCTGTGACCCTAATGGCAGTGAGGTTTAAGAGGGTGATAGTAAAACATTTACATTACATTAACATTTAATCATTTGGCAGATGAATTGTCAAAAGCGACTTTCAGTTATGTTATGTTGTAATTTAAACAAATTAGCATGAAAATGTCAGCAAAAAACAAATGAATTGTTCTAATGGATTATTTTACATGACAGAACTGATAGTTTAAAGAATGTTCATGTATAATGATAATTAAAAAAAAGCTGAATAATGATGGCGCAGTAGGTAGTGCTGTCGCCTCACAGCAAGAAGGTGGCTGGTTCGAACCTCGGCTCAGTTGGCGTTTCTGTGTGGAGTTTGCATGTTCTCCCTGCCTTCGCGTGGGTTTCCTCCGGGTGCTCCAGTTTCCCCCACAGTCAAAGACAGGCGGTAAATTGGGTAGGCTAAATTGTCCGTAGTGTATGAGTGTGTGTGTGGATGTTTCCCAGAGATGGGTTGCGACTGGAAGGGCATCCGCTGCGTAAAAACCTGCTGGATAAGTTGGCGGTTCATTCCGCTGTAGCGACCCCGGATTAATAAAGGGTCTAAGCCGACAAGAAAATGAATGAATAATGATGAGTCCGTGAAGGATGTTCTCAACCTCCGCAACCATTATAAAGCATTGTTTAAACACTCATAAAGAGTTTAAATAAAGTTTAGTTTCAGTCAAAGCATGGTGAATTGGCTTTCAGCTACCATGCCCCTCGCTGCTGGAATCAGCTTCCAGAAATGATCAGATGTGCACCAACGTTAGGCACATTCAAATCAAGAATGAAAACACATGTGTTTAGCTGTGCCTTTACTAATTGAGCACTGTACTATATGTCCAACAGATCACACTACTATGTTCTTTTCTTTTTTGATTCTTTTATAACCTGTTTTATTTTTTTACATTTTAATCTGTATTTAACTGTTTTTAATAATTTCTATTGTTTGTTTTTTTATTTTATTATACTTGTCTTTTTATTCCTGTTTATGTAAAGCACTTTGAATTGCCACATTGTATGAAATGTGCTATATAAATAAACTTGCCTTGCCTTGAAGATGGCTGCCAGATAAGAAGATCTCTTATATTTTTGCAGTTTAGTATAAATTGTTCTTTTGTCAAAATGGTTACCCGACTTTTTGATTATCAGAACTGAAACAGGTAGTTTTCTACATTTACATAATTGTTAGATTTACATTTTTTATCATTAAAATAAACTTTTTAAAAGTCTAATTATTTGCACTGATTAAAAAACTGTAAAATCATCATAGTTTACCTATTATTTGCAAAACCTCTATTGAGGCACCTCTTTCTCTGCAACTCTTTTCTCGTATACCGCAACCATTTAAGGACAGTTGTGGTAGAGAGAATATCTGTTTTTGGAATGAGAATTTAATTAAATTGCATACTAGATTCAAATACAGTAACCCTTTTGACTTTAATGTTAATTTTCAAATGTGCTAACTTTTTATTTTGCTTTGATTTGTTTCATTTTAGACAGTCAACAAGTGAAAAAGAAAAACCAAGCTAAGGCTATTGTACAGCAACCCAGAACTACTTGAGGAGTACAGAAGGAATTGAAAGAGATTAGTTAGATTTGGAGATGTAGATTAGCAGATGTGATTACTAAAAGATAACTCTATAGTGTTAGGAAATGTAATCATTTAAGTTAATAATAATTTAGTTTTAATTTGCACACACAGTGTACAAATGCATGCACGCGCGCACACACAGAGAGAGAGAGAGAGAGAGAGAGAGAGAGAAAGAGAGAAAAAAAACAAAGTCAAATATCAACATTTAGAAAATATTTTGTTTGCAAAAATACAAATTCACCATGATGCTGGAAAAAATGCACAAGATAAAAGTCATCTGCATCTTCAGTGACCTGAGGGTGAATAAATTACCTAAACTACAATTTTGGGTAAATTATCCCTTCAACTCAGTATTGTAAAGGTGTGTGGATTAACTCTGAATTTAGCATTTATTAAAGAAAGAGTTAAATAAAAAATTATATAATGTGTCATCTCACAGTACTATTCTGCTGTTGACAGCAGCCAAATGTCTTTACACCTTGTAATTAGCCCTATTTTTAAACACCCTTTAAAGCAAAACAAGACTGAAGCATCGTCTATTCACATGAAGGAATTTGCCTGTCGTTGCATTATTTTTTTATTAATTAATTTCTTTTATTGTATTTGCTGAACATTTCCAAATCAATTGCATAAAAAGTCTTACAATATTACACATTTTATCATAACGTGTAAAAAAAAGTAACAAATGTGTAAAAAAAACAAATAAAGAACAAGAGTGGGATACATAACATTTACCATAGAGTATATAATAAGTATATTCACAGTTCTGGTCACTTTACAACTTGAAAGTCCTTTAAGAGTTTCAAAATACATTTTTAATCAGCCTTGAAATGGAACATGTTAGGCTTCCTCTTCGACCATTTACACTTGTGTATATGAAACTTGCCTAATAATATCAACAGATTTAACATAAACAGGAGATTCTTATCTATATCTCTTTCTTATCTATATACAATTTGACATCTCTTTTCTTAATAATAATTATATGACCCCTCAGTATTAAATAGACATTCAACATCAAACCAGAAATATATAAAATACATACAATTAAAACATAAATGCACAAGTCTCAACATCCATTCCGTAAAAAAACACAAGATTTAGAAAGATCAACTTTATACCTCTTGAGAAACTAGTTGGTTGGATATGTTTTATGTATAATTTTAAAGTAGATTTCAGTGACTTTATTAGTGACACAATATTTGTTGTTATCAGGTTCCAATTGATATTCTCAAATTGGTTATTCCAAAAGTAATTCTGTCTAAAAATTGCAGGACAATGAATCAAACTTCTAAGCCTGTCGTTGCATTATGATCTTCAGTTGCGACCGCAATGATGTCATAATAACGTTGATGAAGAGGATTACCTCACGCACTGCGATTCTGACCAATGGCGTGATAAACACCGGTCTGCTTCTCAGCGCGGCTAAGATGTCCAATGACAGCTGCTCGCGTACGTCTGATGCGCGTCTCTCTGAGAGTAGCGAGTTCAATGTCTCTGCTGTTGTTCTGTATTAGGAATTCCCTCATATCATATCTCTGCGAGAGAGGTAAGGCAGCGCGCGAGCACGGGAACGCAAATATGTGTTTACAACACTCAGCGCGCGCACATGCAGTATTTGCAGACATCTGTCATACTGTGAAAACAAATACCTAAAATGCATTTAGCATTTATAAATATAAATAGCCTTTATATCCACCTGTGGCGCATTCCTCCCTGTCAAGGTCATTTAAGGATGCTTATAAAATGATGAAGCATGATTTTATAATGGATAAAAATTATTGCGCGCTCCCGTGCTGCATCGTCCTCGGTCACGGAGACTATAATAACCTGAACCTGCGCGTGACTGAGCAGTTATTGTGTTATCTATAAAAATGTTTCTTTCTTAGTAACATAGTAGCTTCTTCAACTTTTTGCTTAGTGACTGAAAATGGTAAGGAGCTTTAATGTAAACAATTGTTACTGGACTAAGGGAGGAAGCTTAATCTGTATGGGCTTCATTAAACTAATGCCTAATGTAACCTGGTTGTAACCCTTTGACAAGGGCAGCAAGGTAGCATTTCCTAAACTGTGTACCGTCCTGTGTGATGTTACTGTATGTGTCAGAGCGGAACATTATCCTCTTTACCTTTTGACTCATTGTATTGGTTTCCAAAGTTGTCATTGCATTTCATGGCTGAAGGTGATACTAAATGCCTTATATGTTATCGCACGACATTGATAGCCTGGTTATTTAAGTACTGTACAGTATGTGTATTTTAATAAGTGAATTAAATGAATGAATTGTGGCTTTAATTGTATTGGGGTATAAATTAATATGTACAATATCTGGACCAACTTAGTTGTTAGAAGTCATGTGAGACTTGCTTAAATATTGGATGTTTGGTAGATTTGGTTTTAATTTTGAGACTTTATGATTTGTATTGGCATTAGAAGGGATTATACAGATTTATGTGTAAAACTGAGTCAATATCAGAATTGGTGATTGTTTGCACAAAAACATTTCTTTATCCTTTAAATAATAAATAATAATTACGTAAATGGATATAATGTAACTATTTACAGCTAACAACAAGGCATTAGATTTCTCTTTTCTGAGCAATTGACACATCCGTTTGACCTCTATGAATGAAATTTAATCTCCATTGTCAGAGATCACTTCAAAACACATTGCCAGTCATTGCTTTTTTTGCACAATACTTTCGACCTTGGTAAAAAGACTCTTGTTTGGAACATGGTCCAGAGAATGTATCTGACCAGTCAGCATAGCATATTATAAAATGATCCTGTTATGATTTTTACACTTTCAGCTTAGGTGGGTATTGTTGGAAACAAATAGAATTAAAAGCAATTATGAACTTGATGAACTTTGATTTTCATGATAGCATTATACATCTTTTTTAAATGCTTAATAACAGTAAACAAATTAAGCAAGACAAGCTGTATATGAATAAAGGGAATTTTAGAATTTTTACATAAGCACTCTGTTTGTCTTTACAGCTATAAAGGATTTTTTTTTTTTTTTTTTGGTCTGACGTAAGTGGTGTGACATACAGTAAAAGGCTTTAGCTGCTCCAAGCAAGTCTATCACCAAAATCTCTAAGACCCGAAGTGACAGAAGAGATGGAAATGTTCCTGTCTCTATATTTCAAGGACAGGGCCTGTAGCTGAGCCTTGCCATCACCTACTTCAGCAACTATCACCTCTATTTCCAGTGATGCTCTTTGAGCTTTGGGTGCGAGTTTCAGTGAAGTGTTGAATGTTTAGTTGGATGGAACAAACCCTGAGATGCAGCGTCACCTTATACAGCCCAGACAGAAACCAGAGCTTATCTATAGAAAGTGTTCCTTCACCTCTGTATCCCTGGCAGCAAAGTGATAGTTTAGCCTTCTGGAACCTGTAAGATGAGGAGGTATTTCATGTTAGCGCACATACATTGTCTTTAAAGTGTATGAAGTACTGTAGCAATTTAAGTGCATTTTATTCTTCTTTTATCAGATGATCTCTTTCCCAACTTCCTGGTTATTCCTCTGTTGTAATTTTTCAGTAGTGCAGGGTACTCGATTTATTTCATTTGTTTGCTTTATGTGCCAGATACAGAGGGCTTTAAATATTTGCATGGATTCATAAAAACATGCTGAACTCCACACCTCAAATGTGATATTGATTGTTACATTGCTTCAGTTGACAATCTTTGTATGTGCTTGTGATTTGAATGTGATGGTGAGGGATGTTCTTATCTTTTTGCTTGATTTTCTCATGCAAAACAAACATTTTGTATCAGAAGGCTTAAAATGTTTGCCATTTTTAATATACTGTATATAGGCATGGCACGATAACGGTTTTCAAGGTATACCACGGTTTGGAAAGTTTTAAAGACGCCAAAATATTCAGCTATACCATTCCTATATATGTAAAGTTTTTTTTTAACCTTTTGTTTAACGTTTTTTTAGCACAATAGTATCTCCAACAGAAAAGATATCCAAAGATGCTGTTTTAAATTGTAAGGAAATCAGTGTTTTTGAAACTAATGAAGACAGCAGAATTCATTTGAATTTTTTAGGTTTATTGACATAAAATATTTTAAAAGTTTCTCAAAATAAAATCTATTGTGTTCAAAGGGGAAAATATTTTTGTCTTTTACCCAGACATTTAAAAAGTCTATTTTTAGAGGAGTAATCACAACACCGTGATATCTTTTATCCACTGACAAAAATTTCAAAATTTTTATGTAAATAAAATAATTGTAACAGGGTGAGAGCATGGTAAAATTTGACAATGTGGTAAAAATCGGGGGGCTTTTCTTTTTCTGGATTGCTTTTTAAACCACTGCGGTTGGGGTTGGGGAAGTGGGTGGGCAGGTCAATAGGTGCTTTATGAAACAGTATTGGTTGGGATTAGGGAAGAGGGAGGATGGGGATCAGTTGGTTGGTCACTCAGTCAGTCAGTCATCAGCGGACTTTGGTGGAACAGGCACGACTGGCACTTGCAAGAGAAATTTGAGATCTGAAAAAGCATAGACAACGGGCAATGGTGGATTCCCGAAAACAAAAACTGCAAAAAAATAAATAAAATAAAATAAAATAACCTTGGCTCCTAGGATGTATTTTGCTCTCTAGAAACGTATATACAGTAGGGGTACGTTATCAGAATGAGCCTAGGTTAAATTTAGCATGCCTGTTAAGTTTGTCTGTTGTTTCCAAAGGTTTCTTATTGAAAGAAATGGTGGAGTATGTTAAACTTGAAAATACTGCTTATAAGGGTAACCATGTTGAATAAGTGACTCCAACACTGTCACAAATAAACATGAATAACCTGTCACTGAGGTGGTACCTTTATAAAAGGTAGACTTTTGTACCTAACAGGTCTACATTTGTACCTTAAACATACATTTTTGTATTTTTATAATGCACCAATATATACCTTTTAAATTACAAATTTGGACTTGTTTTTACAAAAGTGTACGTTTTGCATCTCAGAGACTTTGTTCTAGTGCTTTTGTTCCTTTATTCCTGAAAGTGAAGGGGAACTAAATTTGGACTATACTGTATGTGATGGCTTAGGAGTCACAATTTGTTAGTGTTTTCTTTTTCAATGTGAAAGTCTACAGTGCATATTTGTTCTAAGACAATAAACTGTGATTAAAAGGGACCATTGTAATTTTACAGCCTCAAAGATTGTTGGTTCAAACCATCAACCCTACAATGTAATAGATTCAGATAAAACCTTCAAAAATTGTTGCTCTTCATATTTTCATTATTTCATTATTTCAAAATATGATTAATTTGAACCATTTGTAATGAATTATATATATATATATATATATATATATATATATATATATATATATATATATATATATATATATATATATATATATATATGTGTGTGTGTGTGTGTGTGTGTTTGTGTAATTTTGTTGGACATATGTTATTTTATTTTTTAAGGCATTTAAAATCTAGCAAAAATAAAGAAATATTCTGTCTTGCTAACTTTTTGCAAACATTCTCCTGTCCCCCCTTAATAAAAAAAGTTAGCAATGCTAATTATAGGGATTCTTGCTATGTTTTAAAATATTTATGATTCATCCCATAGACTAATTTATTTTCATGTATTATTGTTACTTTTAGTTATTATATTATTACTGTACTTTACATTCACATCTCAGACTGTTTATCCATGAAGCTTGCTGTATCATGATGACTCAGCATAAATGTTTGAGTTCTAAAAAGCACCATAGTTTGGTTATTTGGAAGAATGTTCATCTTATTAAAATCTAACCGACAGCTGTAACCAACATTTTTACAAACTAAATGTTCATCATTGGCTTTTATTGATCTATAAAGAACCTTTTATATACATGGATTTTTTTTTATAATTGTAAAAGTTTATTTAAATGGTTAAAATGTCCTTTTAGAACCTGAAGTGATGAATCAACATACAGTGCTCAGCCTATATAAATACATACCTCACAAATCTTTTAAATTCATATTTTTAATAGGAAGCTATACAATATTATATTTGTGCATATTTATTGGATTAGTCAGTACTAAAGCCAAAGCCAACTTTAGAGCTAATTTTATAAAATAACTTATGAACACAGTCCAAAAACTAGCACACCCAAATTTATTTGTTATAGATAAATATTAAATACATATTTAAAAATTTGAAAAAAATTTGAAAAAGTTGTACTTTTTTTTATATTTTGCTTGAATTTATTTGTATTATCTTTCAATTTCTAAATATATTTGGTGACTAAAATATTATTTTAGTAAATATCTGTTTAATAAATTAGTTTTGTTTAAATGCACCAAAATACATTGTTGATATTCACTGAAAAAAGAGAGAAAAATACTCATTTTCAAAATGGTCTACTCAATAATGCTGAGCACTGTATTTCAAATAGAAACCATGACTATTCATTTAGTGATTTTTATAAAACTTGGTTTTGAAAGCCAGTGGGTGACATAGTCACTCGAAGGAAGAATGACAAATTTTAGTTTAAATGTTTTGCTGTCTGCTGTTTTGATTAAACACCTTGTTTTTAGAAAGAAAACCAGTAGTTGTGTATGTGGTGTTAATCTTTATATCACTAGAGATTTTCTTTCTGTAAAGTCTGCATTACAAAGCATTTTGAGTTCCATCATATCACCACAGTCATGCAAGAAACAGCTGTATCTTCTGCATTGTATTGCCGGTTCATATTTATACTATAGTTGTGAAGCACTTTGCATTGGTTTGTTTGCCTGATTGTTTTATCGAGGTTTTAAAAATATCCATCCATAATAGACCTAAATAGACATAGTTGTTCTAAATACCTTATGTTTAGTTTATGCAGAACTTACTGTAAATATGTTCCTGAGCTTTTGTGTTTCACCCTTAGATAGGTTTACACACACACACACACACACACACACACACACACACACACACACACACACACATACACACACACACACACACAGAGTTGATGATCTGCATAGCCGGCTATAGCAGATTCGCTGAGCTTGGAGAGGAATACATTACTGCAAGCCAAAGCATTGGCAACATCCTGAGCTCACGCCTCCCTTTCTCTCTCTTCTCTGTCTGTCTCTTGCTTTCTCTATCTTACACCTTTCAGACAGGATTCTGCTCAGCCCGTCTGTGTTTTCACAGTGAAAGCCAAGCTGGAGTTATCAGGCAGCAACACAGCCCTACACACCGGTGAGTGTGCATTTCAACTGCAGTATGTCTTTTATTCCATACTGGAGTCTGTAGTCTTTTTGTGTGATTTTTTTTACATGTTTAATGCCAGGATCCTGTGCAGGAATATGCTCACAGCTCATCTTTAACATATGTCATGTCTGATAATGTTATTTATACACTCCTGTTTTAGCACTCCGTAGGTCATCAATGTCTACTTTTGCAGAGTTTTGGCTTCAGTTCAAACTCTGCACTGTGATTGGTTCACTGCAGTCATAGAGTTGCTACTGTATGTAATGTAATGTTTTGGATTATATGAGGGAAACTAGGTGGATTTGGGGTTTTAAAGTGGCTAAACATCCATCGTGGTTCTGTGCTCTGTATATGTTCATGAGTTAAAGGAATTGTTCACCCAAAAAATGTTTTACATTTATTTACATGTCATGTAGTTTCAAAACTGTATGACTTTCTTTCTTGTGTGTAAGATAAAAGAGTACATCCTGAAAGGGATTTGTCAGTATAAAGGTATGTACAGTTGAAGTCAGAATTATTAGACCCCCTTTGAACTTTTGTTTCTTTTTTAATCATTTTCCAAATGATGTTTAACAGAGCAAGGAAATTTTCACAGTATGTCTGATAATATTTTTTCTTTTTGAGAAAGTCTTATTTGTTTTATTTCGACTGGAATAAAAGCAGTTTTAAATTTTTTTTAAACACCATTTTAGGGACAATATTATTAGCCTCTTTAAGCTATATATATTTTTAATAGTCTACAGAACAAACCATCAATATACAATGACTTGCCTAATTACCCTAACCTGCCTAGATAATCTAATTAACCTAGTTAAGCCTTTAAATGTCACTTTAAGCTGTACAGAAGTGTCTTGAAAAATATCTTGTCAAATATTATTTACTGTCATAATGGAAAAGATAAATTAAATCAGTTATTAGAAATGAGTTATTAAAACTATTATGTTTAGAAATGTGTTAAAAAAAATCTTGTCTCCGTTAAACAGAAATTGGGGAAAAAAATAAACAGGGCAGCTAATAATTCAGGGGGCTAATAATTCTGACTTCAACTGTTTACTTTGTGTTTTACAGAAGTGATACAGGTTTGGAACGGCATAAGGGGTGTACGAACAGAATAAATGATCATATTTTTTCCTTTTTAGGTAACTATCAATTTAAATGTGTTACTGAAGGCGATTATTGATAAACAATACGGCATGTTTTTGATCATCATTCATTCTCTACACAGATGAAATCCTCATCAATCTTTACTGCAGTCTGATTTATTAGTAATTAAAGAGTATTGTAAGTAGAGTACCACTGATATTTAAAAAAATATATCAATATAAAAGGTCAAAATGTCTAAGTATTTTAAATTGTTGCATGACTGTATTGCTAGGATCACAAAAAAGTAAGGTTTAATAGCACAAATTCTTTCCAACTGGTCTGTCGAAGTAGTCTAACAGCACTGGTCGATGTCAAAATGATTGATATGGCCAATAAATAAAAAGTAGTTTATGGTTAACAGAAAAACAGCTGAAGTTCTAATGTGAATCATAAGTTTAGAGTTGAAAGAGAACATTGTTAGATTTAAGTAGGTAAGTATTTTTAAGTTTTAAGTTATAAAAAATGTCTGACTGTACTATCCAATGCAAACTACTCAACTTTTTTTTCTTCAAATTTCAGCTTTTTGAATTGAACATACTGTATGGTATAATTTACATAAATCTTCTAAATTGTTTCTGAATGTGTTGAAACAAGCAACGTTTTGTGTTTTCATCATATTAGGCAAACAATATTGAATGTGTGCATAGTTTTAAATATTACATGCACTTAGTTCAAAATGATTACCTCACAACTAGATTTAGACCTATAGAGCTTTATATTTCTAATTCATAACAAACATTCCCCTCCCATTATTCAAGACACAGTTTGGTCTTGCTGTAAATAACTTGAATTAAGAGTATGTTGTTACCTAATATAACAGTACACCACTTCAGTTCATTTAGTTGTGGAATATTATGACCTGCATTCTTTCTGTCATCTTTATCTTATCTCATCTAAATCTTATGACTCAAACTAGGATGTAAATGTGTGCATATCTATACTGCAAGCAAAGTACTGAACTTAAAGGGATAGTTCACCCGAGACCAAAAATTCTAGATATTGCATTTAGAAGGAAGCAAACTATTTAGAAGAGGTTTTACAGTACAGTTGGTTGAGATCTCTTCATTTATTGGTTTTGCTGTGCTCAAATTGCCTCATTTACTCAAATGGATTAAGTTCACAGAACTCAGTTTTTAAAATTAAATGGTTTGTTGCAATCGGTTTCCTCAAACGGTTTGAGTTACCTTAACTTTTTGGGTTTTACAGTGTATGGATGTCAATGTCTGCTTTTGCCCATTTCTCAGAATATCTTGTTTTGTGTTCAATAAGAAAAAAGTTGATAAAAAGTTAAAACCATGTGAGTAAATGGTGAGGAAAGGTTTATTTTTTTGGGGTGAACTATCTTTTATAGCCATCAGATTGTATTTTTACAAGTATGCCTCTTGTTAAAAGTGTTTTTAAAAACACACAAGAGTCTCTTAAGTTGCACTATGCAATTTTAGCCAAACCATATTGCTATTTAAAAGAACCAAAACAAGACTCTGCCCACTTTTTTTTACCTCGCTATCATTATTGACACACCTCCTTACTGCTGTTTGTTTTTGAGACTGCAACAATGTTCAGAAGCTATTTTCAAATATTGCTTAGCGCACCTTTAATGTCTTGCATGGTAAATTCAAGTGGACTTTTAAGACCAGATGAATGACAGCATTATCAAGTTTTGTATGGGACTAAAACAGAATAGATTTTTTTTTAGCAAAGACTGTAACAGAGCACTTCTGATTGATTTTGTAGTTAACCGAAAGAGAGAGAGACAGAAAAGAAAATCATTTTGGATGCATTCCTAATAAGGACTGGCACGAGGACAGCCAGCGCTTCCTGTGTTCTTCAGCTGCTCTTAAAAGCCCTTGGGGAAGTGGGATGTGGACAGCAGACACTGACCACCACTCAGCTCACAGAGTTAGGAGCCTCCACACAAAACACTGTAGAGGAGGAGAGAAAGAGAGAGAGTAAGGGCATGCTGACAATGCAGAAAACTGCCCAGAATCCTGATGAGGCAACACTGAGGCTTCACTGCATTATGATCTCAAACCCTGCCCAACCCCTCTCTCTCCCTCTCTCTCTCGCTCTCTCTCTCTCTCTCTCTCTCTCTCTCTCTCTCTCTCTCTCTCTCTCTCTCTCTAAACCTGACTCACTCCATATGTCTGAAGGGTGGATCACTCTATTTCCCAGCCCCCTTTGTTTTATGCAAGCTTGTGTATGCTCTAAATATTAATAGATGGTAAACGCAGTATTTTTAACAGTGATCTGTTAGCATATTTTAAAATAACTGAGCTAGCTTTCATACGCAGATTAATTCATGAACATAAACATAACATCATCTTAAAATTGAAAAATATTTTCTTGGGAACTTACTGAGGTAAATGTGTTTGGTTTTTTTTTCAGATTCTGACAACAACTAGTTATAGAATTGTTGCTATAAGTTATTAAATTATATCATGTGATATATTTTTTCAAAGTGTAAATGAATGACTTCCAGATTTTCAGCATGGCATCATATTTTTAGGCCCCATATATGGATATTGAAAGAGTGTTGTTTTTATTTTATT
Source organism: Danio rerio (assembly GCF_052040795.2). Classification (NCBI taxonomy): domain Eukaryota; kingdom Metazoa; phylum Chordata; class Actinopteri; order Cypriniformes; family Danionidae; genus Danio; species Danio rerio. The sequence goes on from NC_141043.1 coordinate 24,075,816, forward strand.
ATCAGATATTACTAATATTTAAGATGCATTTAATGATAATTAGTTTTTTTAAAGAAACTGCCGAGTTGTGGCATGATCTGTATGTATGTGTGTGTGTGTGTGTGTGTGTGTGTGTGTGTGTGTGTGTGTGTGTGTGTGTGTGTGTGTGTGTGTGTGTGTGTGTGTGTGTGTGTGTGTGTTGCAGTGCTGCTCATAACTGACTGTATATATGAACCCCTCCCCCACACTTTACCACCCGTAACAGCATGAGACAGCAGAAATGTGAACTTGATATTATAAATCTAACTCACCTCCTTAGATTTTCCCTTGTTCTCTTTCCTTTCTTTTTTATGTCTGCATTATAAATCTACCAGTTTTTCATTTAGTGTATGTTTAAATGAGGTATTGGAGCATTCAGTACAAAACTTTTTTATGTATATTTTTGGAAACATAAATAAAAATACTGTATATCAAAGTCAAATTTAGGAGATTTCTATCTGTTTATCGAAAGAATCCTCACTTCTTCTTCACAGTTTTTTGTAAAGAGATCAAAAATTTAATCTCAAGGATTTTGATCCAAGTCTTCTTATGGGACACAAATGCTTTATAAAGGTAAATACACTGTTCAAAATTCAGGCTTTCACACAATTAATTCATGTTGTTCCAACACAAATCGATTAAGTTAACTTAACATTCATTTAGCTCATTGTAATTAAATAGTAGTGGACAAGCAAGAAAATATTTTTTTAGTGTATAAATAAACAGAATCCCAACCATACTTGTTTGACACAAGGACAAATCTCATTTGTTCACAGTTTTAAATAGATAGATTATTATTTTTTAAATTTAATAACATTTTTTACAATAATTTTTTAGGGGTTTTTCCACTGTTAATTGGAAAGGACAGCGGAGGTTATAGACAGGAAAATATTGGGGAAAGCAAAGAAGGGTTGGCAAAGAACCTTGAGCCGGGAATCGGACTTGGTTGTCACCACATTTAACCACTAGGTTATTGGCGCCGACTCATGGATAAATTTTAAATTAATGAACCGAAATCTTTCAAATTTGATCAAAATTATTTTAATTTGTTCCAAATGACTGTGTCCACTCACCGGTGCTGCATTCATTTAATAAAACTACAGCATAAATGACAAACTAGTGAAATATTATTACAATTTAAAACTTGCAATTCTAAAACTTCCCAATATAGTTTAGTACCATAAAGATCAGAAATCCTTCTGATATGTTCATTTGGTGCTCCTTATAGATTTCTTATAAATGTTATCACTGCTAAAAACTGTTGTACTGCTCCATGTTTTCGTGGAAAACAAGTTACAATTTCTCATTCGCTCAATTCTATTATTTGAATTAGAGATCTTTTGTAACTTTATAAATGTTGGTACTGTCAGTAATGTTGGTTTATTTTAAAGTGTTCTTGTTTAATATAACAGTGTTAAATTCTTTAAAATTTAAGAATTCAAAAACAGTGATGTTTCTAAAAATATTAACAAAGTAAAATCATAAAATTAAATTTTTTTTAGCAAAAAACAGAACAAACATCATATCATTCATATATACAGTATATACAGTTGAAGTCAGAATTATTTGCCTTCCTTTGATTTTTCTTTTTTAAATATTTACCAAATTATGTTTAACAGAGCAAGGACATTTTCACAGTATTTCTGATAATTTTTTTTCTACTTATTTGTTTTATTTCGGCTAGAATAAAAGCTGTTTTTTATTTTTTAAATCCATTTTAAGGTCAATATTAATAGCCCCCTTAAGCAATACTTGTTTTTCGATTTTCTACAGAACAAACCATGGTTATACAATAACTTACACTAACCTGCCTGGTTAACCTAATTAACCTAGTTTAGCCTTTAAATAGCCCTTTAAGCCGAATACTAGTATCTTAAAAAATATCTAATAAATATTATAAACTGTCATCATGGCAAAGATACTGTAAAAGACATCAGTTATTAGAAATGAGTTATTAAAACTATTATGTTCAGAAATGTGTTGAAAAAATCTTCTCTCTGTTAAACAGACATTGGAGAAAAAATAAACAGGGGGCTAATAATTCTGACTTTAACTGTATATATCATGACTTTTTGCATGTTAAGTACTAACTAACTTGTATAACCTGATTGCCACTGAGCCTTTAAGTTGTGTTGAACATAAAGTGCATCATGTTTGCATTAATCCTCTAATCAATAAGTCTGACTGTTACTAAATAAGCTTTAATGTGTCATGCAAAAAGTCTCCCTCTGTGATTTGTTTGACTTAATGTGTTTGTGTTGTATCAGTTTTGATGCTCTGGTCCGTTGTGTTTGTTGAGTCGAGGTCATGCAGGGTGATTATGAGCTCCCACCACCTGGCCTCTCAGAGGACACCTCAGCAAACATATCGAGGGCCAGATTGGAGCTGTTGTCTCTGTCACATGTACATCCAAAACCAAAGAGTTAGCCAGACATCAGACCAAAAGGGTTGGGTATCCTGATATGAGACCTATTCCGATACAGGAGTCGCAAGACGTGATGCGATAAAGACTGATAAGCTACCTAATTGTTGGTTTGGGTTTCAGGAGGTTGTTTTGGGTTCTTTGAGGTGAATTCCACTGTTTTCTTTTGGACAGCTTGAACCTAAAATGTCAGAGCTGTTTATTGGGAAATTTTTAACTATGCATTGGAATGGAATAGCAGTACTCATTCAGTGCTGCTGCCTGCATAGTTTTCTTCTCTTAACACAGTTAACATTTGAGAGAGTAAATGTGAATATATAGAAGTCAATGCAAACCTGAGAACAGGGCCGATTATCGTCCTGTGGTGCGAACGACGCAGAAAACGTAATGCACTTGCCATGAACATGCAGAATTTGACTCATTCGCATCTTCCGTATTTGGTGTGAACCCAGTTGTGTTGACCAATCAGAAAAGAGAAAACAAGGCGCACCCTGCTGTCGTTAGGTGAAACCAGTCATTAAGTGAAATCTTCACCCTCCCCATAGTTTTCAGATTGTTTGGTTTCAATCACCTGATACTCTGTTTTCATGTGGACAAACAGCAAAACCATGTAGAAAAAAAGTGCAGTTTTGAAAATACTATTGGTGTGGACAGGGCATTACTTCTCTCTTTCTGAGTATTATTATTTATACTGTAACCTTATGCATCAAAGCATGACAGCAGCATACACATACTCCAAACTCTAAATTAGGTGAAGCAACCTTTTTCCAGTTTTCTTCTGTCGAGTTTTGGTAAGCCTGTGTGAACTATAGTCGTATGATTGACTGGAAAGCATTAAGGTCAGAAGTGAGACATTTCACTGCTAAAAATCCCACCTTTGATTGTGTCTGGAGCATTATGTTTGACATAAAGAAACTCAACGCTAATGTTATTGAAACAGAACTAGCAGTCATCTGTGAAGTGATATCAAAGGATGCGTCTTGCTGAATTTAGGGTTTTTGATCAGTTCACAGGTCAGATGTCCAACTTCTAGCAGCGTTCTAGATGATTTTTCCTAGTAGGAGGTTGGAAAAAAAAATTCAGAGTTGTCTGGAATGCAGCATATGCTCGACTCAATAACTCATCGGATGAACTCAATTTAATTGAGAGCAGGGTTTTTATTCAATGAATTTGTTTAGTGACAAACTGCAAAACAACTATTTACTCAATTAAATGCAATTGAGTTGGTCCAACATGATTTTATCAAATAAAAGTTTAAATACATTTGTGTTTGTATTTAAATAACTTTAACTCAACGGTCTGATAATATCATGTCTGTCTATTATGTGTCATACATTTTGAAGTCTCTTAGTTTTATTTAAAGTTATCCTAAACTATCCAAAAGAGACATTTTTAAGCATATTACATATACAGTTGATCACAGAAGTAATTTTAGGACAGTCATTGCTCACTGAGCAAAGCAACAAACTGCATTTTTACTAATTAAACTGCCAACACCCAACGCATGAGTACTTCTGCAAGGTGGTAATCTCAAAACTCAAAGCATTACATGAAAATTTTCTAAATCTTCAAACTAAAGTGAAGATTAAACTCTTAAGAAGTCTTACTATTAACTTGAAACATGTAAGATTACTTTTATTGTTAACATTTTATGCTCTTAATTCAATCCAACCCAAAGCATGCTGGGAACTGACAGTGCTGATGTTTATATTTCATTATTAAATATTATGGTGACAGTCGATACCAAAATTATGTACCGTTCTGATAAACATCCCAAATAATGTCTCTAACACCTGTAATAGACTGTATTGTTATCACATACAGTATAATCAACAATTTTAATAATAAGTCTTTTTTATAATAGTTACTGCCAATGCTTCAATGCATCTTTCCTTTATTGAAGTTCCTTTGCTTTACCATGCTAAGTTTTTCTTTATGCTTCTTAATTCTTTTGCTTTCTAAAACACGTACCACAGTTTGAGAACCACTGGTATAGACCATTTTGATGTTGTCACACCATTTTTTCCTTGAATATTTCCTGTGTGTCATCAAACTATTTCATAACTGTAACTAAAAAAATAAAGCTCATAGACAAACTTTATGGTGGCTTGAGAAGGCCTCGTCTGAATGTTTGAGGTAGTTTAAAAGTTTAAGTAAAGAAGTTTTAAGTGAAGTAGTTTTAAAGACGTTTGAAACAGTCATAACTACAAATAGGTAGGTTAGCATGTTTCTGGTAAAGATTGGCATGATTCTAGCTAGGGTGTTCTGAGTGGTTGTTAAGGTGTTGCTAAGTGGTTGCTAGGGAGTTCTTAATGGTTGCTAGGGTGTTATGAGTGGTTGCTTAGATGTTGCTAGGCAGTTGCTAAGGTGTTCTGAGTGGTTGTTAAGGTGTTGCTAGGTGGTTCCTAAGGTGTTGCTAGGCGGTTGCGAGTTGTTGCTATGCGGTTGCTAGGGTGTTTTGAGTGCTTGCTAAGGCATTACTAGGTGGTTACTAAGGTGTTGCTAGGTCATTGCTAAGGTGTTGCTAAGTGGCTGCTAGGGTGTTCTGAGTGGTTGCTAAGTGGTTGCTTTGGCGTTGCTAGGTGTTTGTCATGGCGTTGCTAGGTGGTTGCTAAAGTGTTCTGAAAGGTTGCTAAGGTGTTGCTAGGTGGTTGCTAAGGTGTTACTAGGTGGTTAGTAAGGTGTTCTAGTCCATTGCTAAGGGGTTGCTAGGTGGTTGCTTGAGTGTTCTGAGTGGTTGCTAAGGCGTTGCTAGGTAGTTTTGCTAGGTTTTGCTAGGCAGTTAGTATGGTGTTTTGAGTAGTTGCTAGGCAGTTGCTAATATAAATTAGCATGTCATTAGCATGGTTCTATGAATTAGCATGTTGCTAGCATGTTTTAGTATAAACTAGCATATTTAATTTATGTGTTTGATTTAATATGAATTAGCATGTTTGCAGTATAGATTGGCATATTTCCAGTATGGATTTGTAAATTGCTAGTATGGATTAGCATGTTGTTAATATGTCCAATGTAAAGTCAATGCCAGTTTTTTATAATGGGTCTATGGGACAGTTGCTAGGGTGTTGTAAGTGGTTGCTAGGGTGTGGCTAGTAAGTTGAAAGTTCATCAGTAATTGGCAGATTGGTAGTCTGAATTAAATGAGCCCAAACTTAGGTCTGTAATGACAGTCTGGCGCAAAGTTATGAGGTCACAAAGTTTGGTCCAATGTTAATTCAGTGGGACTTTTCTGAATTTTTGAAGCTATAGAAATTAAACATGTAAAACAGGAAACTTGTTAGCACTATTGTTTTTGTTTACATCCCTCAAAATGCTCTATTGTTCATGGCATGCAGATTTTAGGGAAAATGTATCCGTAATCGATGCAGCCAAAAAGTTAGCGAGCACTAATGCCCTCTGTTGTTGTATATCATCTCACTGTCTCTTTCTTTTTGCACTGCAGTAACATCAGTACAGCACGTGCCAAACAGAGCGGTGTAAAGTGTCGAGCCTACACTTTCTCTCACGTCTCTTGCCTGAATGTTTTATCTCTGCAGTTTCTAATGTGCTGCTGGTAAAATTCTGCCAGGCTGGAGTCGGGCCAGTTGGCTGTGAGCTGAGAGCAGAGCAGACAGCAGGTGGAACTCTTCTAGCTTTCAGCAGCAGAGTCATGCTTGCTCAATAATTACTGAAGCTCAGTCATACTGAAACAACACTTACAGTTTGGTGCTACTTGTCATTGTGTACTGTGCATTAATAGAACAATCTGTGTGAGTGTTTATGTTCTAGTCTGCAATTTATTTAATGACAAATATAGCATCAGTGGTGTAAAGTAACAAATTACAAATGCTCAAACTACTGTAATTAAATAGTTTTTCTCAGCAATTGTAATTTACTAAGTAGTTTTATAAATGTGTACTTTTGCTTCCTCTTGAGTATATTTTTAGTGCTGTATCAGTACTTCTAATCCACTACTTTGCTTCAATCTGCAGTCACTACTTTATTTTTTCTTGTCTGTTGGGCATAAGAAAAATCAGTCCTGTGATTCCTGTCCAATCAAATCGCACATAAGACAGTAAATCCTATCATACTACCTCAAGACATGGCCGATTTGTAATTGCAGCAAACTGTTTGGGAGCATTAAAAATGTCATAGAAGATGTCCAAAATCTTTACTTGCATTGACCCAAAGACTGTTTAGATGCATGTCACTGATGAGAAGATGACAGATGTTTACTTTATGTTGACCCAGGAGGCACAAGACGTCAACATGACGTCAGATTGACGTTGTACCCCAATGTCATGGGGATGTTGCATTTTGTTTGGAAATGAAAATTGGATTTAGGTCAGAACCCAACGTCAGGCTAACGTCATTGTCCAATGTCCAACCTAGAATCACCGTATAATGATGTTTTAGCTTGACGTTGTGTGGGCGTCATCAGTATGACGTCTATCAGACGTTGGATTTTGGTTGCCATACCTGATGAATAAATACCAGTATTTATCATCAATATGATGTTGGTTTAAGATGTTGACTCAACGTTGGATTTTGGTCACTTTCTAACACAACCTAAAATCAACCAAATATCAACGTCGTTTGACGTTGTTATTGGACAGCAAAGTAAGATTATCCTTAGACGATAGGTAGATATTGAATTTTGGTCACCTGACGTCACAACCTAAATCTAACCTATTAATAATATCTTATGACATTGTGTGCCTGCTGGGGAATAACTAAATGCACTACAGAATGTTACGTTTACACACATACACAAATTACATGCAAACGCATCAGCTTTCTCCAGCATAAAACTTACTACTCACTCTTGAGTACTTTTGAAAGTTCTACATTTTACTCATACTTTAGGTAACATTTACAACAGATAGTTTTACTCTACTTGCACTGCATTTTTAGGTACTTTAAGGTACTTTTACCCAAGTATGATTTTTCAGTACTCTTTCCATCACTGTATATAGGATTCACTTTTACTGTGTCCCACAAATGTTTTAACTTTTTCCCCATTAATGTTTTAATTTTTTGTTTGTTTGTTTGTTTGTTTGTTTGTTTGTTTGTTTGTTTGTTTGTTTGTTTGTTTGTTTGTTTACCTGATAGATTAATACTGACAAAGTTAGATTATTTGGATCCTCTCCTCCTCAAGAAAAGCAATAGATTTTTTTTTAACAAAAAAAAGTACAGTATACTGTAAGTTTATCAATACATGAAGAAGCATTTGGCTAAAAGCAAGCCAACTCTTATTGACTCATTTTTTACATGTGATTCTTTTGTCTTGTTATATTGAGTTTTTTTAAATTGATGTTAAAAACATAACTGTATTTCATACCAAATGTTCTATATTTTGGTAATGCCATTGCAACGGTGTTGATTTCTTATTAACATTATTACAAAATATGAAATATTTAGTTTAAATTTTAATGATGCACGCATAATGCAGCTGTTTTTCAATTAATTTTGCATTCAATTAATTTTGCATTCATAAATTCATTTACTTTCAGTCAATTTGTATTTGTTTAATGTTTCTTGATATTTAAAGTGAATATTCTGTACTCATTTATAACTGTATTTCATACAATGTCTACTTTGCTTAAGTGCTACATTGGCATTGACAATCATAGATCTCTGCTAATAGAGAACATTTAGGACTGTTGTATCCCACAGAATCTGCATTTTCATGACCTGTAATCCCATAATACATAACTTTATCACCCGTGTAAGCTCTGCTATTTATGGCACAGGTCACACATGCTGAAATATGCATTAGCGTAGTAGCTAAATAAGTTATCAGTGTGTCACACTGAAGCCGAATCAAACATGTTTTTCTCTCAGATTAATGACCCTATACTTTCTTTTATTTATAAAAAAATCCTCTAATGTTTACATTTGATAAAATAACATGTATGTCATATTCAGATTGCAACATCCTAACCAGCTACTCCTGCACATAAATGCAGCTTAGTTGTGAGGATTTTCAGTATTCCTGTGGCACAAACAAGTAAGCGGCGCCGCCTACTGGCTGTTTACTGTATCACTAGCCCATTGCAGACTTTTGACAGGCTATCTTGTGCATGACAATAGTGAGGTTAATTAACTTGCTGAAACGGTGGTTGTATATGGCTTCTTTTGTGTGTTCTCCAGAAGCTGAGAGTCTGAGTGAGAGCCATCGACTGCTCTCTCCTCCCTCACGGCTCCATGTACCCTGAACCCAACACTGATTCCCCTGCTCGTCTCTCCACACGGCAGAGTGGATCCCCTTACACGTGAGCGAAACCTCATTTACCAAAACAAAACATGAACAGTTGACTGATTATGTACTGCATGACCACTACATAACCAGTTTGACTTTTTCAGTTTGTGGGAATCAACTGGTCTTAGATCAGGGATGTTCAAAGTCGGTCCTGGAGGGCCAGTGTCCTGCTGACTTTAGCTTCAACTTCAGGTGTGTTTGATTAGGTTTGGAGCTAAACTCTCCAGGACACCGGCTTTCCAGGACCGAGTGTGGACACCCCTGTCTTAGATTATAATTTTTCATAATAATTTAACATCTCTCTTGTATAAAAATATCGATTTGTTTTTAAAATTACAGTGTGTACTTTTTTTCTAAGTGTACTTTGATTCATAAGTTATCTTGAGCTAATGAAAATAATATATTTAAGACAAACGTTAAGGGGTAATTCTGCAAAAATAAACATTTACGGGTAATTTAATCTTGCTATTGAAGATACAGGTGACTTTTTTATTTTTAAATGAAGCAATAAAGAAGATTTGTGTAATGCAAGTCAATGGTCACCTGTCTTTAAATTAAACAAATACCGACAAGTCCATTGTGCGACTCTTCAAGGTCCCAGCTAAAAATCTACTTACTGTTCTACTAAAAAAAACACCTACATTTCAGATGACCTGAGAGTGAGAAAAAAATTATGAAGTTTTCCAAATATAATAAAGTTTCAGGAATAGAAAATGTACTGATTGAAGTTTGATTAGAATTAGAACATTAGAAGCAGAGCCTCATGCTTGTGATGGTCCTGTTTGTAACACGTAGCTGTAAAGCACAATTCAAAACAATGTGGAGAATAACACATTCAGACATACAATAGAGGAAAAACTGCATTGCTATAATGTCACAGAGCAGTATAATAGCAATGTTAGAATGTTTCCCATTAACACGACTGGAATTAAAAGCAGTTTAGTAAAAAAATGTTTAGAAAAAGGATGAAAGGAGAAAATAGCAGACTGGATATTTCAATTTCATCCGATGTGTCTAATAATATAATAATATAATATGAATAAACCCTTAAAACCCAGATGATAGTCTACAGACAGAAATGTACCTTTTCCTTCTATTTAGCTTAATTTGTTTTCTCTATAATAAAGGGGTAGTTCACCCAAAAATCCTGTCATCATTTACTCACTCTTTGCTTGTTCAAAACCTTATTGAGTTTTTTCTCCTGTAGAATACAAAAGAAGATACTTTGAAGAACGTTGCTTGATTGAACCCGTTGAGTTTTTTATCCCTACTATAGAAGTTGATGGGTCTCAGCAGCAAACATTCTTCAGAATATCTTCTTTTCTTCATATCTTATCTTCATAAAGGTTTAAAACTATAAGGTAGAATAAATTATGTGGTAATTTTTATTTTTGGGTGAGGTAACCTTTATTATACTGTAACTACTGTAGTTAACACCGTAAGCTATAATACCAAGAGTGAAAATGTTTAAACAATGTCTATTATAACTTGTAACTAAACTTGTGTTAATCTGTGCTCTGCTCACATTATTACATTATTCTCACTCTCTCCACTAAATAAAGTTAAACTAACTTTTCCACCCCCTTTTTTCTGTCATCCCTGTAGAGCTCGCTATGGGAGTCCAAAGAGGCAGCTGCAGTTTTACAGGTACTTTACATCTGCTCTTCGTGTGTAAATATAGCCAGCTCTTCACGAGATTACATAAAACGCTTTCATCCATAAAACTATACAGTAGAGACGCTCCCTCTGGAGTGTCCAGGAGTTTAAGTGCTCACTCAAGGACAGTGGTGATGGGATTGTAAAACCAGGAACTCTACATACTTCCTAACATGAGTCAAAAAGTTTTGTTCACTGCAAAGATTCGTATCCATTTTTTGTCTTTTTTTACAAACATGTTTTTAAAGAGCCCCTATTATGCATTATAAAAGGTCATATTTTGGTTTTGGGGGTCTCCAACAACAGGTTTGGATTGATGCAAGGTCAAAAAACACATTTATTGTCTTATAATATGCATTTATTTTTACCTAATTATCCCAACGACTCCTATATGGTTTGTTCAGTGATTCATTTGTTCCCAAACCCCTCCTTTGTTTGCTTCTAATTATCCCTGATTGGTTCAATGACCCAGTCTGTTATTATTGGTTGACTGCGATCAGCTTGAGATGGAGATAAATGCCTAGCACGAACAAGGAGTAGTCAGAGCACAGAGTATATGTGTGAGCCCAATGCAAAAATGCATTAAAGCAATGCAGTTAAACACCAGCATATTCCTTTATTCTTAACCACAACCACCAGGTAATACCAAGGACACACATTCAGTATTAATCTACACAGTAGCAAAAGTTGATCTATTTTGAAAATTTATCACGCCATGCGTGTGAGAAACAGCTGAAGGTGGCCAGAGCAATAAACAGCAGGAAATTGCGAGCACAAAATGCATTTAAATTGGTAGAGTAAGAAGCCCACATCAAGTTTTTAACGTGGTTTTGGACGGGATATGTGAATAGCCCTTACAGATTAAACCTAAGAGAAACATTACAAGCACTGATCTATAACAGATACATGATTACAAGCCATACGGAGTGATTACAAGTTACAGCACACTATTCAATACATATTTTGCAAACTAAAAAGAAAACGAGGCAACCATTTTTAATCACACTTCACGTTGTGAAGGAGAAACACAGGATCTGGAGGAAGAAGAAACTGGTCCATACAAATTGTGTAACAGTTACTGACAAAGTCCCATACATTAGTAGTCTTTGCTGATCCTTTCTTTAAAACAAATGGTTGGTGAATCCTGTGCTGCAAGGTAGTTTATTGTATCAATCATCAGAAAAATGACAAGAACGAACACAGCACATGATTGGCTATACTGCTGTGTTATTTGGAAAATGAACTTTAACCCTTTATTTCTCACAGCTCTCTGTCTGGCCATGATCCCTTGTACTCTGCTAGTGTCTGAAGGTAAAGGCACGTTCATGTTTTACCAGATCCGGCAGTTCATATTAGGTGATGTCCCATGCAGGAAAAATATCCGAACAAATTACAAATCATTCTTTTGACTCTTAGGTCGACTAAATAGAATCAATAGTATTAAACACGGTGCACTTTCAGATTTAATCCTCAGCTGAATATTTTCATTCACTTAGAGCTGTTACACACTGCATGAATGGTAATTTTCAAAAAATACTTGGCAGTGTCTGGGTCAAAGATAAAAAACATATTAAGCATTGAAAAAATCAAAATGTAATTCAGCTTTAAAGTGTGTTTTTTCATGGACATCACAACATGTGCTGTTTACTTATATTTTATAATACAAAGAGAATTTCTGACTCATTTTACAATAGCATACATTTTACCATCATGTGTCATTGAGCGTAACAATAGTTTGTATAATAGAAATTCTTCTCATATTTAGAACAAGATTAATTTGCTGACAAAAAATAAAACATTAAAAGGGCAGCCCCAAAATTCTGATCAGTTGTCAATTGAAATTGTTATACTTTGTCACCAACTTTCAAACCACTTGGATTTATCAAATTGTAATCAATAATTTGAAATATTTTTTATAAATAATTAGGTGTTATTACTTTTTTATTCTTTTATATATTTTAACATAAAGAGGTCAGAGTTACAATGTTTATTTTTATTTTTACATAAATATATTTGTTATTATATTGTTACATTTGTTAAGACAAAATCAAATACGCAATGTTTCATTCATTAATTCTAAAACGTATATCCAAAAAAAATTAAGCAACGGGTATATATATATATATATATATATATATATATATATATATATATATATATATATATATATATATATATATATATATATATATATATATATATATATATATATATATATATATATATATATATATATATATATATATATATATACATGTATATATATGACATACAGTCAAAGCAAAAATTATTTATACCTCAGGCAAATTCTGACTTAAAGTTTCTTTAAATATTCAACTCTTATTCTATTATTTATTTATGTATTGACCAGAAATGGCACTGGCTTCTCCCAAAAGATAATAATGTACAAGAAAAAATAAAAGTAAACTTAAGCCAGAATTTGTCCAGGGTATGAATACATTTAGGATTAAATCATAATATTATTTTTGATATTGTAATACTATTTTTTAGTCAATTTTTAAATGAGCATTTTATACCAACACCTAACCATTAGACTTATCCCTTCTGTGCAGTGATGTATAAAATGTGCATAAAAAAATCCTGTACCATAATTATAAAATAACTTGAGATGTTAATACGCAATGACAGGTGATGAGTTTTCACTTTGTTATGGTGACACATTTGCTGCTGCACTCCGTTTATAAAAACCAAGATGTAGTAAAAAAAACATCTTGATCGCTGCTGAGTCATTTGAAAAATCACCAAACACACTTACTGATAGCCTTTCACTCAAACACAGCAACACAGACTCCCAATGCCCTATGAAATGAGTTATATATTTAGACTGGATCTGACATCACAGGCAAATGGTGTATGCTAAATAATAGATGCTACTGTTTTAAAGCACGCCTGGAGTCTTTAGTCACAGGGAAATGAAGGAAATGGCAATGTTTGCGGCGTTAGCAAAGTTGCTCGGGTATGGAGGGCTGTAATTAACACAGCGCAAAAGAGCTACTGTACTTGTACTGCAAATGCTAATGTGTTTCCTATTATAATGGGCAGCAGTACTTAGCATTTACTGTTTGGACAAATTTATGGTGTGCTGGGTTTGATTTTCACTCGATTACATAATATCAGCTCTTTTTCTCTCTTTGGCATCTTGTTTGCATCCCTGTTGTATTGGATTTGTTGTTATCATTAGATAAAGAAGAACATCTGCACTTGAAAACAACAAGGACTGATATTTGCACTGCAGCACATCATCTATTTATGAGCTGCGTGGCATGTGCATCAGTGAATTATTTGTAGAACCTTATTTAAAGTTTATGAAATGAATGTGAATTTGGGGATGACATGGTGGCTCAGTGGTTAGCACTGTTACCTCACAGCAAAAAGGTCACTGGTTCGAGTACTGGCTGGGTCAGTTGGCATTTCTGTGTGGAGTTTGCATGTTCTCCCTGTGTTCGCGTGGGTTTCCTCCGGGTGCTTGGTCGTAGTGTAATAATAATAATAATTCCTTACATTTATATAGCGCTTTTCTGGGCACTCAAAGCGCTTTACACACAATGGGGGGAATCTCCTCATCCACCACCAGTGTGCAGCATCCACCTGGATGACGCGACGGCAGCCATTTTGCGCCAGACCGCACACCACACACCAGCTGATTGGTGGAGAGGAGACAGTGATGAAGCCAATTGGAATATGGGGATGGTTAGGAGGCCATGATGGACAAAGGCCAGTGGGCAGATTTGGCCTGGATGCCGGGGTTAAACCACTACTCTTTTCGAAGGACATCCTGGGATTTTTAACGACCACAGAGAGTCGGGACCTCGGTTTAACGTCTCATCCGAAAGACGGTGCTCACTGAGCAGTATAGCGTCCCCGTCACTATACTGGGGCATTAGGACCCACACAGACCGCAGGTTAGGCGCCCCCTGCTGGCCTCACTAACACCACTTCCGGCAGCAACCTAGCTTTCCCATGTGGTCTCCCATCCAGGTACTGACCGGGCGCAGCCCGGCTTAGCTTCAGTGGGCGACCATGTGAGAGTTGCAGAGAGCTAGCTGCCGGCCGTATGTATGAGTGTGTGTGAGAGAGCGTATGGTTGTATTCCAATACTGTGTTGCAGCTGGAAGGGCCCATGTGTGGAAGGGCATCTGCTGTGTAAAAAATATGCTGGATAAGTTTGCGGTTCATTCTTCTGTGGTGAGTCCTGACAAATCAAGGACTAAGCCGAATAAAAATGAATGAATAAATGTGAATTTGATTTGATCTTTTGGTATCACTTTATTGTGATGATCCCTTCAACACATTTAATTGATTTTAAATTATATTTCAACTAATTATCATTGGAGTGTAAGTAGACTGTAAGGTTGGGGTTGGGGTTCAAGGGTTTTGTTAGGGAAAAAGGATTTTTTTTAACATATTTTGTCTTTTTCTCTTTTCATTAAACAGTTGTATTTGTATTGCTTAAAGAAGATTTATTAACTGAATTTCTGTTGAGTGTGATAGTGTTTGCATATTAATGAAACATTTTTGCAGAAGTAGATGGAGCTGATAGAGATGCAAAGGCTTGATTGTCTAAAATTAAATTGAGCTCTGCAGCTAAACTTCCTGTCAGCAGAAATGTTTTAAAACTGAACATAGAATATGTGCTGTTTGAGAAAAGTTGTAATGTTGTGCAGAGAAATTGTAGAAAAAGAGGATGCATGTATGGGTGCGGCCAAGGGAGGACTGGAGAATGATTGACAAGTGACTAATTTCACTAATCTCCACCTGTAAATATCAACTAGGTATAAAAGCACGAATCAGGAAATGAAATTAGTTGTGCACCCCTGAATGTAACTTGTGCATTGCAATGAGGATAACAGAGTTCTGTAAATCGAATTATTCATTTGTATCCAAATATGTTTGACATTGAAGAAAAATCTTTTCTGAACTTTTTTTTTTTTTGAACACGCATGGAATTAAAAAAATATTCCAACAGTTTGTATAAGTTGACATGTACTTGCAATGTTTCTTAGTAAGGAGAATGTCTGTTGGTGGAGCAGTGCCAGCTAAAGTAGACAGTAAGAAGATGGTCTACTAATAGAATTGGTGGTAAATACTGTAGTCGCAATGTAACTTATAGTCACTAAAATGTGCTAAAAAAGACTATCAAAATAAAGTGATACCCTTTTAAAAACATGCTATATTTGTAAATTGTTTCATTTAGTTAATTTCTTTAAATAAAATATATATTATTGTTTAGTTTAAATATATGTATACGATTAATCTGAACTAATATTATAATGGTAATATTGCTAAAACAATACTAAATAATAATAATAAAATAAATAAATTAAATGATTAAATTACTTTAACTTTTTATTAAAATGTTATATTAAAAAATTAGGATTGCTTATTTATTTATTTTGTATTTTATTTTCCATGTTTGCTACCATGTTATTTCTTGTTCTTCATTCTGCTTTGGATAGCTTGTCCTTTTAAATTTTATACTCATTCAAAACACTGAACAAGCAAGAAAAAGGTGCTTTCAGTATGCTTTCATGTGGTACAACATCAAAGGCTTTTAGAGCGAAAGCTGTCCTGAATAATTCATGTTTGCAGAGCATTCTTGCCCTGCGATAGGTGCGCAAAACATTCTCTCTGTGACATTTTGCCAAAGTGGGCGGTGCCTGATGCTTCAGTAGGCGGAGTTGATGGTTCAGTTCACTAATTGCTGAGGCTGATGCTGGAAAGACAGTGAGTTTAAAGAAGAAAACGGCAGTCTTCTTCAGTCAGCGGACCACCATTAAGCTGTCAGATGAGCAGTGTAGTGCAAAACCCATACGTGACTCGTCCTCCGAGGAACCGGGTAAGTACTAAGCTGGTACTCTAGCTGAACATGGGTCCCGCTTGAGGATGTTGCATGATGATCCTGCTCACACCCTCACTCCTGTCCCAGAAATAGAAAGCAAGGCTTAAAAGATCCACATACTGTTCTACTACACTGTAAGCTACTGCACCATTATGTTTTAGTGATGAGAGTAGAAAAAAGCAGGTTTGCCTCGTATTATGAATTGCGGTAGTGTATTTATATAAAGTTTATATCATTTTGAATGCCTCTGTACTTGCTTTTTTATTATTTTATTTTAAATAATGTAAAGATTTAGTGATATCTTATAAATAATACAAATAGTAATAATAATACATTTAATTTAAAGGTGCCTTTTTGGCAACTCAAGTACACCATACAATGAAACCAGAGCAATAAAACAACAAGAGAAATAAAAGTAGACACAACAATAATACAGATACGATTAAGTGTTAAAAGCCACCTTAAATAAGTGAGTTTTGAGTCTTATTTTGAATAAAGTAATGGAGTCAATGTTTTTGATGGCAGGTGATAGTGAGTTCCAAAGTAGGGGAGCAGAGTTGCTAAATGCTGTGCTGCCCATAGACGATAGATGAGCAGAGGGAACAGACAAATGTAGGGAGGAAGAAGCATTGTACACAAATGTTCTATTATTTTTTTTAGATAATACAATTTTACATAAATTATTTTTGCTTTTACTTTTTTTTATATATATATATATAAAATAATTTATTTGATATATATAAAAGTTGAACTAATATACACTACAATATATTGCACTAACCGTACTGTATATTACCACTATATTGTAAGCTGCTAAACAGCTCATCACAAGAATGGAAATAAAAGTCTATTCTGTTCTATTTCTAGTTCTCACTTTAGCTTTTGTCAGGTATGGAAACAAACTAAGCTCTGGAGAATAAGGAGAGGGTGTCATGTTGTAGATCTGGTGTGTCTTATTTGGTGAGATGTACTGTAAAGTCTTGTTACTCTTCTGGACTGACTTCGTTAGACTGAAATGTGGCTTCTTAAATGTGAACAAGAATGGCTGTATATAAACATATACACTATATGGAATTTTGCGAGTTTTATGGTCAATATTCTGGTCTGTTATATTACTAGTAGAAAGACATTTCTTATTCATGATGTTTTGTGGATGTTTGTTGTGTGAATTATTAAAATATGTTCTAGGATACAGTTCTTTGTGAAAGGGTTTCTGGTTTTAAATGGATTTCTGTTGTCATTTGTCATTGTTAGTTTGCTATTGTTTGACCAGTGAGTATTTTTAGCATGCCTTCTTGACTATTGTTTGCTGTCTTTTAAAGATTTAGAGCTGAAATCAATTGGACCGTCAGTGAAAACACCAGATATGCAGGATCAGACCACTAAAATCATTTTTAAATAATTTTGTAAATATCATGCGAGTACTATAATATATGGATGTTTCTTTAGCTATGGTAGTTTTGAACCCATGAGATTCTTAAAAAACAAAGCAAAACAAAACTTTTCATACTTAATCTTGTTTATTATATTTGATCATTTATAACAATGTTCAGAAATACATTACTGAACACATACATTACTGGGTAGCATTTCTTTTGATATATTTTTTAAATTAGAATTTTAATTAATAACTACTTTTATTTAAAAATTATTTATACAATCACTTATTTAAACTGTGTATACAGTGCTTAGCATAAATGAGTACACCCCATTTTAACATTTTTATCCATTTATCAGTGAATATAGGGAATATATTTTAGTGCATTTGAACAAAACAGTTTTAGGTAAGGCAAGGCAAAGTTATTTATATACTATAGCACATTTCATACACAATAGTAATTCAAAGTGCTTTACATATACAGGAATAAAAGAAGAAAAAAGTATAAGAAAATAAAAACAACTGAGAATAAAAATGTTTTAACTTGTTTTAAAGGAATGAAAAAGAAAAGATAGACATAATAGTGTGATCTGTCAGAAGTAGCACAGTGATTATTCAGTAAAGGTAAGTTAAACAGATGTGTTTTAAGTCTTGATTTGAATGTGCTTAATGTTGGAGCAAATCTGATCCTTTCTGAAAGCTGATTCCCACAGTGCGGGTTGTAGTAGCTGAATGTGGATACACCCTGCTTTGAACGAATTCTTGGAATTTCTAATCTACTTGATCCTAATGATCTGAGTGATCTGTGAGGTTTGTATTCAGTGAGCATATCTATAATGTGTTGAGGTCATAGGCCTTTTAGTGATTTATAGACTAGTAATTATACTTCAACATCTATTATGAATGTAATTGGGAGCCAGTGTAAAGACCTAAGGACAGGAGTGACGTGCTCTAGATGAGCTGCAATTGTTAGAATGTCTTTTTGGGAAGGCCTGTGAGGAGGCTGTTACAGTAGTCCACCCTGCTGCTGATAAAAGGATGAACTAGTTTCTCAATGGAAGCAAAGCATCTAATTCTTGCAATGTTGTTAATTATTATTAAACAAATATTTATTAAAATAATACTTTAGTCACCAAACATATTTAGAAACAGAAAGATAAAACATTTATTAAAAAGGAACCACAAAAACTACAAAATTTCAGCAAAATTTGTTATATTTTTGGAAACTAGATATTTATACCATTGTCATGGTATAGATATCCATGGGAATATACAAATATAAATATTTTCCATGGTATAAATGTCTACTATTTTTTACATTTACTACTTTTACATTATGTAGTCTGATCCGTAAAAATAAAAAAAATAAAATAAAATTTCTTCATAAAAAGAATCAAATAAAGAGATAATTTTACTGTAGTTTTCATATAAAATAAATAAAAATAATTACGTGTGTTAATAAAAAAAAAAAAAAAAGATCCTGTAACTTATATAGGAAAGCCCAAAGTTGAAAAAAAAAAAAACATCCATACAGACACTTCTGATATTTCATCCTCTGCGTGACCTCTTACTCCATGACAAAAGTACATCATGTTTACTTTTAGGATTGTAGTCTTTGTTGGGGGCAGTGGCAGTCTATTTTTTGACCATCATACAGTACATGAGGAGTCTGGTTTAACTAACTGGATGCTGGATAGATTTGGCATCAGGCTCCTGTAGGCCTCTTCACATTCTCCACGCATGCCTGAATGTCCCTGATCATGCATGAGTACAGAAAAGTCACACTTTTCTTCATTCGGTTTCTCAATATCAACCAGTAAACTCCACCATAGTATATGAGTCCCACTGGGGCGGGTGAGCTCTGAATGCAGTGCATGGATGTTTGAGTCTGGTGTTGATATGCCACGAGAGGCGGGCGCTATTTAAAGCCAGATCTATGACCTGCAACTGCTCTCAGTCATGCCAGTCTCTTCACTTGTCTCTGTGTGTTGGTGATTCCCGTATCCTGCTTGCTGGGCATGTTTGCCACCCATAGAAGCAGTCTGACTGAGTTGCGGGTCGGGCACACCGGCCGCCGCCTCAGCCGCCAACACAGTGTCCCATCTGAACAGGTACCAAAAAATGGCCCGCCGGGAAACAGCGTGCGGAGAAGCAGCAGCATTAGCAGCAGTAAGTTGCTTTCCCTGTCCTTCAGCGAGAGCATGCGGAGCGACATCGACCGATACCTGTCCGACCAGGGCCTGTACCCTCTGAGGCAGGGTGGGGGGGAGATGGGGGAGATTCGGAGCCTGCGTGAGGTGCGGGCAGCCGCCCAACTCAAAAACCTGGAGGACTTTCTGAGGTCCAATGGAGTGTCCCTGCAGGAGTCCATCTCCTTCCAGACTGGCATGAGGTACAGGTAAGAGGCAGAGAGGTTGCAAGACTTTCACAAGTGATAATAGGTGCTGGAGAGGAAATGTGGCTCTCAAGTTGAAGATTATTTTGGGGGAAGATATGCTTTCTTCATTGGTAAGTTGTTAGTTGGGCTTTTAAAGGAATGTTTTTTGGATTACAATTTGTGAATCCATTAAACAGATCTTTGGGTCTGGTGGGAGCTTCGCTTAGGATCAACCATTGAATCAGATTAGACCATTAGCGTCCAGCTCAAAAAAAACAAATGTAAAAGAGTTTTGATAATTTTCCCATTTAAAGCTTGACTCTGCTGTAGTTACATTGTGTCAAGACAGACAGAAAATAAAAGGTCTAGGTCAATATGGCTAAGGAGGAACTGGCATAATAATAAAGGATGTTTGCTGCCGTACCATGGCTGCAGCAGGTACAATGATATTATGCAGCCCCTGAAAATTGTCCCCACCAAGGTAACAGAACTGTGTTATATGATTATTTTTGATCTGGAGAATGATTCAAAAATGTTAAAACTCAACCGTTCAGTTGTAGGGGAGTTGTAAAAGGAGCCTATTTTCAAACAAAAGTGGAGTGTTCCTTTAAATGAGTGCTGTTTAATATTACAGTATGTACAGCAGTATTTATGCTAGCATTTTACAATATGGTTTCATCTTTTAGCATTTGCTAATAGTTTAACTTTTAGCATAATCTACCAATTAACACAACTTTTTTTAATGATTTATTTGTACATTTAAATTTCTAAAATAACCATGCATGAGCTTAAAAATCATATGAGAAGCCCATATTTTACTGATGTGAAGTGTAAAATGTGTTTTAAAAACATTTTTAATTTAAAACAGGGAACGTGTGAACATTTTTTTTTTCATGTTATATGTGTTTCACACATGTTCCATATAAGCGTCACAACTGATTTTAATGTGACCCTCCCAAACATGGTAACTGCTAAAATCAAAAGTGGCTTATGTAAAGATTGGCCACTGTGATTAACATTCACATGAAAGGAACAATTGGAATTTTATTAATTAACCTTAATAAAGTTAATGTTGTGATAATAAATTGCTTTAGTTTGTCAGTTTGTTAAAAACATGAAAAATATCTAACATTTTTCATTTTTTCATCATGTATATATTTATATTTTATTTTATTCATATTTATTTGTATTTACCAAATATTAATTCATTGTTTTGGGGAGCAATAACACTTTGAAAATAAGATTCCATGCATTACATGTAGAATGACCTTTTATTTAACAGTGCCCTTTTTTAGATTTTATACATGTATTATTATAATAATAAGAACAGTAACTTCTGCATAATTACACATAAGTCAGATGCCAAATCAACCATTAACAAATTGCATATTATTGTAAAGTGTTGTGGTTACACACTAAGTTCAGCCTTTTTTTAAACCCCTCATTTCTTGTCATCATCTTATGTTAGATACAGCTTTCCTGCATTGTTTATGGTGACCAGCATGGTGATTTTAGCTGGGAAGGAAACATAATTTGCAATTCATCTTTATGGTGTGCCTATTGGTCTATTAGTCTATTGGTTGTCACTTTGGAGGTGTAATGGAGTCTGTTTTTGACCGTATGGTGTGTATCTAAGGCACTCAGAGAGAATAGCAAGTGTTAAGCTGAGACTGAAGGGGGGTCTGGACCAGCTGTGTGACTTGGATTAAGTGCTTTGCTCTTATAAGCCATTTGTGAGGGCATTGGTCTTTTCATGGTTGCATGCTGGTACAGTGCTTGGGTCTTCATTTGACAGTCCTGTCAATAACATGTCAGGCACACATTATCAATACATCCACCAGAAATTATACTTAGTGCAAAGAATTCTAAGTGTTTCTACAGGCTGCGCATTGCTACTTCTTAAAGTTGCAGTGGTTTTACTTTACAACAAGGTTAAATTGGTAGTAAATGAATTTTAACATAAGAAGTATTTACATTAATATGGCAATTTAAGAAACAACATACACAATTACATCTTCATGACTTTATAAACAAAATATTTCTCAATTGAAAAGCTACAGTACACAACAATTAAATACATGTTTTAACCCAATTATGCCAGCAAGGCCATGTATACATGTTAACATGTTTTCCGCTTAGCATGTAGCTGCATTACACTTCTTTCTGTTGGCTTATTAAAGTGCGCATGTGTGACAGTTCTTATTGGAGATTTAAGCACATCCAAACAAAGCTAAAAGTTTTGCATTCAAGTAGAAAAAAAATATACTTTAAACTCAGATGCTTTCCTGACCCAACAATTTGTAAATATGCATTCTCATCTTGTGTAGCTGAAATAGATACAAGCAAAAAGCTGCGTCTGAAATTGCATGACAAGATAATATACAGTATGAGTCGTAAATTTCCACTGACTCATCGCAATATTGTTCTTCAGTTTTTAATGATTTATTTAACATGACAGCCGGCAAAACAAATGAAATACTTAGAGTTAGATACGCAAATTATTACATTCTGACGTCACAACCTAAAAAATAAGCAGATTTGTTTTGAAAGTCTTGTAATTTTGACTTAGTTACAGTACATTGGGAAGTTCTTTGTTTGGATATAAAAACTTGTTTCATAGGTTATTCATTCATTCATTTTCCTTCAGCTTAGTCCTTTTTCCACCAAATGTTTTACACAGCGGATGTCTTTCCAGCTGCAACGCAATATTGGGAAACACCCATACACTTTCACATTCTCACACACACACACACACACACACACACACACACACACACACACACACACACACACACACACACACACACACACACACACACACACACACTCATATTCATACACTACGGCCAATTTCGTTAATTCAACTCACCTATAGCGCATGTCTTTTCACCAAGGGGAACTGGATCACCCGGCGGAAGCCCATGCGAACATGGGGAGAACATGCAAACTCCACACAGAAATGCCAATTGGCCCAGCTGGGACTCGAACCAGTGACCTTTTTGCTGTGAGTGCTAACCACTGTGTCACCGTGCCGCCTCACAATGGGCTATTTAAAAAGCTAACTTTCCTGAGTAATCCACATATTGGTGTTCATGTAAATGTGTTCATACTGTTCTTGAAGCATATAAACTTACAGTTTTGTACTGTAGTTCACTCATCCTTAAAGGCACAGTATGCTAGTGGTCGTTACTTATTTAAAACAGTAATAACAATAACAATGATGACATTGTGATGTTTGACAGAATTCTAAGAGTCATCATATTCACCTCAAGAACCAATGTTTTGTTAGTGTATTACTGGATTTTCCACAAGCATCGTAAGCAAAAAAAATCTGTAACTGATTTTAATTTAACAGTCTGTTTCCCCAAAGCATCGTAATTTAAGGACCAACTCGGAATCACTATAAGTCAGTCATCATTTTATTGTATTTTATTGGACCCTTTCTTCCTCTTTTTGAAATTAATTCGTATATAAAATAGGCCTGATTAAGAAGGGCAGAAAATATTCATTCATTCATTTTCATTTTGGCTTAGTCGCACCAGTGGAATGAACCACCAACTTATCCAGCACACGATTTACGCAGTGGATGCCCTTCCAGCTGCAACCCATCTCTGGGAAACAATTATACATACTCATTCGTAGTCATACACTATGGACAATTAAGCCAACCCAATTGACCTATACCGCATGTCTTTGGACTTTGGGTGAAACCGGAGCACCCGGAGGAAACCCACTCGAACGCAAGCCAGAAAACGAACAACAAAAAAAAAGTAATTACAGACGGTGCTTTTAGTTTAGTGATAAACTAAAAGCAATCAGTCAAAAGGTTATATACATGGCAAGTGTTTTTCAGCCATCGATAAAAGGCTAAAATATTGATATGACTGTTTTTAAATTCCAAGGTTTCTTTCACAGCATCGATAATGTAATTTAATCAAAATATAGTCTTTTAAATAGATCTAAGTGTTAATTTAGTTGTTTACGTGTAAAACAATCAAAAGGCCATTTAAATGTAAGCGCTGTGAGGAGCAGCAGTTGAGTATTGAAACCACATTGAAATACTATGGTCAAATAAATGTCCATATTTTAAAGAAATGCCACAAAACAACAGAATTTGATTCAGTATTTCTTGTCCACTGTGAAGCCCATTTATCTAAATCAGGCTGTGAAGATCCTTAATTTTAAATAAACCAGCTGTTAAACGTAGTGAGTTTTTAATGGCATAACAGTTCACCAAAAACACTTGAGCTGGATTATTCAAAAATAAAGGTCCCCACTCATATCAGCCCCACTCATATGTATTGGGCAGTTCTTATGCATAACTTAATGTTTTTTAACTTTTCAGTTTTAAACCATACCACATTAGATAATGATTTTTGGGTTAAATGCTCAGAATACAAATTTCTATAGTGTTATTTTCCAGCCCAGGCTCATTGAAAATCTGTATTTCAGCCTACATTCTTACAAAATGTAAAATACGTTTCTCCGGGTTTGTTTTGCTGCACGTTTGAAATGACAAATCCACTGATCATTATCCTATATTTTACCGTCTGTGTGTCTCACTGTCTATTTCTATAGTTGTCTGCTTATTAGTGGCTGAAGTCTGTTACTAATTTATATCACTCTCAGAAATAAAGGTACAGGAGCTGTTACTGGGGCAGTACCTTTTCAAAAGATACATATTTGTACCCAAAGAGTCCACAGTGGTACCTTAAAGGTGCATACTAGTGCCCAAATGAACCTAAAAAGTACATTTAAGGTACCATTATGGACCATCCAGGTACAAATATGTACCTTTTGAAAAGGTACTGCCCCAGAGACAGCTCCTGTACCTTTATTTCTGAGAGTGTAATGGATAAATTGTGCAAGAGATTACTCTGAAACACTTTAGTTTAGAGACCGATTATTACTATTCATAAACAGATTAAACACAGCAAAATGACAAACTGCAACTCAGACACGATAAAACTGTAACAAATAGATAAAAAACATGAATAAACTACACACATATGCCTTGATCTTTGCACACGCCCACACACACACACAAACACACAAAAACCCCCTGTGTGTTTGTTTAACACATTGTGCTGTTTTTGCTCATCTACTGGCGGCAAAGGTAACAGGAAGCCCACCAAACAGGTAAATGTGATGCTGTATAGAGTTCCATTATAGCTAAGTTACTGTACAAAATAAACCTGGTTTAGAGTGGTGATTCTATTACGGTGTGGTGGCCCTCAAAATCGCTGGGATTTGCATCCTATTTTAACATCATGAAATTTAAAAGATGTGTTTATATCACTCAAGTATGACTGTGGACACATTTTACCTAAACACAGTTCTGACTAATCAGCTTCCAAAAGATGATTTTGCATGATAGGTGCCCTTTAAATAGTACCAGAATTAAAACATGTTGAATAATAAAAAAACATATTTTGTTTTCCAGTGGTCTTTGTGAAATTTAAGACTAAGATCAGTTTTAAGTTATTAAAATCACATTATAGGAGCAGAACCAATCACAGTGACCATAAAAATGAAATGGTTAACCAAACATGCCATTTAACGTACTGTACACGCTGCCTTTTTTAGTCTCACATTGGATCTCAAGCAGCATCACAAACGCGGTTTGTCAAGTGAGAAATGCAAATACTAACATGTCCACAGTTTACAGTCCTCATATTTTACACAGGATTATTTGATATAGTGTTGATATTCTCCTGCATGGCATGTTGTTGCTAAATTGTTGAAAGAGTTGTCTATTTTCTACCTGCCACATGCTCTCAGATCATACATCTATATCGGTCTGTTTAATCTCCAAGTCTGTCATCGACTTCCTTTACTACCCTTTTTGCCTGCATGGATTTAAATAGTCTCTGTGTTGTCATGTCTAAACAGTCTCAAGCCTTTTACTAGTGATTGTAATGAACTGTGACAAGGAACAGCAGATTCGTTTTATTTAATTCCATTTCATGTGTTTAGGAGCACTGGATACTAATAAAACATTCAGTATAACTATTAGATATGGGTATTTTTTTATTTTTATAATGCATACATAATTATTAATCCATATAGTGAAGTTACATTGTCTACCAGCAGGGGCTAGCTGGATCATTCAACAGACCCATTTGGTGACACTAAAGTATGCCAGTTGTATCCACAAGATGGCAGAAAGCACACATTCCCTGTTAAAGGCAGCCCTTAACATTTTGTCTGAAGCAAATGTCTTCATCTGTCAAGTTCTGTTTCGTATAATTACTTATTTATAGCATTTATATGATGACTTTTTTCATATAGATTTAAGACATTCAACATTGTCGTGATTCTCTGTTTGTCCCCGAATCTCACCAATTGTCTGATAGCTGTGGAATTAGTCGTCATCCCAAGACCCCTGGAGTTGAATGTAATCAGTTAAGCGTACAAGAGTAATAATTAATAACTAATTAAGTGCAATGCAGGAGGGAGTTGAAGCTCTTTCTGTTTGTCTTTCTCTCTGTCCTGCAGATCTAATGAGGCAAGCCTCTTTTCTGCTCTACTTCCTCTTCAATTAAAGGCCGCCGCTCATTCTGTCTCTTTGTTTTTCCTTCTGTGTTTCTCTTTTATTTTTTTTAATGTGTTATTTCCCCTTAGGGAGTGGACTCTGGATTACACATGCACTTATATAATACTGCCTGGTTTATACATAAATATGTACATGGAAATATACATACAATACACATACAGTGAGGTTCGGTATCAGAATACATTATCAAGCCAGGTTTATTGAAGTACAAAACCTATAAAAGTCAATGTCTGACTGATTAAAATTTGCATGTTGTGCACTAAACAAGCAGACTGATGAGTGAAAAGATGAGCTCAGTAAATTAATAATTGATTGACAGTAAATTAAATGCCAAACAGACCTAAAACTTCAAAAAGAAAAACACTACATGATCACACTATCACAAGACATGACCACAGAAAAGGACAGAATGCTGAAGCACACCTGCTTTTAGTTGTGATGTTGCTCATTACAGATCAATACATAAGCCATATCATTTCTTCAGATCTACATTTGTGTGTGCCAGAGGAATTCCTGATGGGTTTGACTCCTTATAAACATTTTATAAAATCTTAGCTGATAAAAATCATCTCATGTATAAACAAACACGTTCATAACACACTGCTATTTCTCTGAATGTTCAGTATTTGTTTTTGTTCCTAAAACAACATGTGCCTACTCCAGGTCCTACCTTTAACATCAGATTTAACAAAAAAGTAAACATGAGATTCATTTGTTGTTTTTGCAAGTTTCTGACCTTTTTGACCAAGTTAGATTACACTGTACTAGATAAGCTACCAAGCAAGTTAATTAGGTCAGAAAAGATATGATGCAAATGTTAAGTAAGGGATAATGTGCTGTATAAATGTAGGCTGATGTTCTTTCAAAATAAAGTCCGACAGGCTCTTTTATGACACTGAAAGGCTTTATTAGCTCCCATTTTATATTAAGTGTCCTTAACTGCTATGTGCTTACTTCAAAATTTAAATACACTATTTACTGTATTCATAATGTATTGCAGAACACTTCTGGTGGATATGGGCAGGGTTAGGGACATGTTTTGTGGTATGGGTAGGTTTAAGGGTGGTTTAAGGTTTAAGGGGTGGTCAATTACAGAATGTAACAGGATGTAATTACAGAAATTAATACCAGATGTAGGTACATGCATGTATTTAATCAAGCATAAATACAGTGTAATGGTATATATTTACACAATAAGTAATTTGGAACAAATGAGTTATTTCAGTACAGATTAGTTAAGGCCACTTAATATAAAGTGGGACCCTTTGTTCTGCAAAAACAATTGCCTAGATGAACATTATCCTGCTTAATAAATGGCTATTTCCTACAAAAGTAAACAATCAGACACAAAACACTAGTCTGAGCTTTAATAATTCACTACTTTTTTTCTTTAAAGTAAAACTTGCAGAAAAAAATGGCTGAATTCTTTTATAACCTGTTTTAACACATCTTAATCTGTTTTTATCTGTTTTAATCATTTTTATTATTAGTTTTTTTACATTTTCCTATACATGTCTTATTTATTTTTGTATTCTTGTTTATGTAAAGCACTTTGAAATGCCACTGTATATGAAATGTGCTATATAAATAAACTTGCCTTGCCTTGAATGTAGCACCTACTCACTCACAAAAAATAAACCTACAGGAGCTGTCACTGGGGCAGTACCTTTTCAATAGGTATAGATTTGTACCTCAAGGGTTCATAATAGTACCTCAAAGGCACTTTTTAGCTACATGTGGGTACTAAAATGCCCACTATGTTAAATTATATTATAAAATGGACTATTTGGGTACAACTATGTATCTTTTAAACTGCCCCAGTGACAGCTCCTGTACCTTTATTTCTGAGAGTGCTTGTACTGTTCAGTCAAACATATCTATCAAGCAATGACAGATATGCATATTTATTTCGACCAGCAGTCAAGATGATTCTAAGTGCCTGGACAAATCTGTGTTACTGTTAATATGTAACATAACTCTGAATATTGTGTGAAGCCAGTCAAAATCAATACAACCCAGGCTCATTCTGAAAACGTAGTCCAGTGGACATTTCTGGAGACCGCGTAATACGTCCCGGGAGGTACGTATTTGTGCAGTTTTTGTTTTCGCGAATCCGTGAGAGGCCGATGTGCGTGCTTTTTCGTATCTCGTCTCTCGCGAGTGCCGTTTGTGCCTTGCATCAACCCACCAGAGGCCGCTGTCTGACTGACCGAATGATTGACTGCACGACCGGCCAATCGGCTGACCCACCCTCCTCCTTCCCTGAACCCAACTAGTTTTACAGATTGACCCGCCCGCCCGCTCACTTCTCTAAACCCGTGCAACAATTTAGAAAAGCTGTCTAGAAAAAGAAAAACCCTCGTCTGTTTTTCGGATTCCACCACGTTCTCACCCTGTTATGAACTTGTTCGCTTAATTTTTTGGATTCTGTTTTTGTCTTACCTGGTTTCTGGAACCGCTCTTCCCCGGTGTAACGTGGAGACTGACACGGAGGGATCCATTTTGCAGTATTTATTAAACACAGTTCAAACACAAACATCCAACACGCACTAAAGTGCGAACTCACATCAACAGCATTCAATAAATATCGTGGGGCTGGCGGCTGACAGACACAGAGTGATTTACCAGGCATAGATCAGTTGTTTGAGTGTGGCTTATATAGGGAGCCTGGGTCGTTAACAGGATTCAGATCAGGTGTGTGCACAATCAGTCTAGGTGGATGATGTAATGCTTAGAAGTCCGGGGATGGCGGCCTCTGCTGGCCAGCGAGGGGAATGACTGGGACCGAGTCGGTGACACCCGGACTCGAACCCAGACGCCTTTGTCAACTCCTCCTCTCTGCATCTGAAGTCCGCCGATGCACACAATGAGCTGACCAGACAAACTGACTGCAGCAGGAAAGCCCTCCACACGGATGTAAGCGGTCAGCCAGCAAGCGCGAAAGGGAACGGCGTCACACCGCCCCATAGCGTTTGCTTAAAAAAATAAAATGCAGCCATACATACCTCCTGGGACGTATTTCGCGGTCTCCAGAAACGTCCGCTGGACTACGTTTTCAGAATGAGCCTGGGTAGAATCAATAGCATAGCTTTTAATGGCAGGGAGGGACTGTGTTTCAAACCCACGCCTCTTGAGTTCATTCGCCAGTTAAAAGTATATGTAGGGGTTGGCCCGGTGGCGTGCAGGAATTTCACTTATTACTAACCCATACTTGCATGCTATTTCAGAGCGAATATTCAGAGTAGCATGGTAAACAATATAGGGACCGTGTCATAGCTGTCATTGTTCAGAAAAGACCCAATGTGAATATAAAAGCAACTTCAGCTCAGCAAAGCAGGCTAGGCGAATAGCGCTATTTACTGATGTTTTGTTGTTAAACAAATTGCACTAGAGGATCGCCTCTTGGTGATTCTATGTTCTTTGCTTCAGCCATGGTGTAGTGTCTACCTTCCTCCAGTGTGCAAAAGCACCTCCAATAATGATTCAGGAGTTTAAAGTTTCAATTCAGCATTTGATTTAGCCACAACTGACTGTCTTGTGTGCACGTGTCGTGAACGCGCAGCGCTCATCTAGGCGCGCACAACTACTGGTGTATATGCGTGAACAGAGATGCGCAAAAGCCCAAATCTGCATTTGTTGACAGACAGTTTAAGCTACTTATCGAAATTATTAGAGATGTCGGCCTGACAATATTTAATTAGATGAACATTTTTTTATTTTATGCCCTACCAAAATATGAAAATAAATCTAAACACATTTAGATAATTTACTTTAATTATTACCACTGAACTGTGAAGAGACTTTCAACCTGCACAACAAAAATGTTTCTGAAGACAATCACCTACTGCACCTTTAAGTTCCAACAACCCAGCATTTTTGTATTGTGCAAGGAGCCATGAAAAAAGCCTTTATTCATTGATAATCTTG